>NC_082596.1:11605912-11909838 GCF_030936135.1 Gavia stellata
GCTTTTTCGAGAGCAAGCCCTTCCTACATCCCTTCATGTCTTACCGAATACACTTTGTATCATTTAGGTCTATTAAACTTTTGTCCGTTTTAATCCTAAAAGAAAATAATAAAAGCAATAACACATTGCAGTAGACCTGTAAGTCTTAATGGCAGTCTGGTGGGGCACACCATGGGACTTGAGGAATGGCATGGAAGGTATGGAAGGATGTCGTTTGTCCAGGAGGTACAAGGGTGGAGAAGGGAGGCACTGGATACCAAGCGCCGGTGTTCAGGAAGGAACAGGGAAGACTAGCTGAGCATTTCTGGTAAAGGAAGAAAACCAGGGTCAATTATCATGGGCTTTGAACCTGATATTGATCAATTCGTTGGGACAGGTAGTGGATAGCTTTTTTCTGAGCAATAGGAAACCACATCAGTAGGACAGCCCTTTTTAGTAGTAGGACATGACAATTTCTTTGATACCTCCACCAAAAGCAACATAGCTAGATATGGATGCTGTTATGTTCCTGGATGTGATGAAGATGATGCTGTTTCAGAAAGGGGGAGGAAATGGGCAGGGGAGCAGCTGCTTTAAACCTGTTTCTGACTAACAGAGAAGAACAGCTTGAGACTCTAAAGGTTGGGTAGCAATTTAGATGAAAGCGAGCATGAAATGATAAAGTTCTTTATTCCAAGGGAAAAAGCTAGACCAGCTGAATATGGATAATGACTCCAAAAAAGAAGACTTCGGCAAACTTGGGGAACTGGTAAGTAAGGTCTCTGAGGAAAATAATCTCAGGGATAAAGGAATGCAGGAAAGCTGGCAGTTACTAAGCCTATTTTAAAGGCAAATTCCTCTGATGCAGAAGACAGATTGGAAACAGAGCGAGAGACCTGTATAATTGCCTCGGGATCTCTTCAAAGACCTGAAAATGAAAAAGACTTGACAAATGGAGAATGCAGAGACCCCAAGCAGAGTTTCCACTGGATTTCTTTCCCTACCATAAGGTGAAGTTAAAAAGGGAGCAGGCCAGAGATGAGCTTGGAAGAGTCCCAGCTGAGTGCTGCAGCAGAGGGGTCTGCCATGGGATGTTGTGTGTCGTATGGGAGAGTGTACTGCATGAGCGAGAAGTTGGTGAGCTTATGCATTAGTGCGGCACGGAGTGAAAGGAGGTACGAATGACCTGAAGGTGTGGTGATACTGCAGCATCCAGAGACCATAATGAGCACCTTGTAAGATTGGCAGAGCACTGCAGCTTTTGTCGGTCTAGTGGGATAATGAACTTTGTTTTCCCCTTTGTCTTTTGTTCCCCAGCTTTTGCCCTTCAAGTAGCCAAAATGCTAAAAGAAGGTCTTAATGCAAATTGGAGATAGAAAGAGGATTTGCCATGTTTGCTGCAGTTACGAGAGAGCCAGGTCAGTAGAAGAGACTGATTTGCAGACTCTATTAGAAATCTCTGGCTTTTGGAGGAAGAACTGACTGTGCAGCAAAGGGACAAGCAAAGGACATTTATCTTTGCAGCCCATCCCTGCGGTGACATAGGAGCCACAGTAGCTCTGCAGCTGCCTCTTCCCAGGAGGTACCATGGGGTTGCTGCTGGTGTAGGAGGAAGGTGACTGAGGGTTTTCCACAGGGCAAGACCGTATGGCTGCCCAGACACTGGGCACGGCTCATGTGGGATGAGGAGTTGAGGCTGTAGCTGGTGGGCAGCAAGGTGAGGTTTCCTGCCAGGGAGTGACTGCAGCACGGGGCAGGAGCTCTGGGATGCAGGGCTGAGTGGCAAGACCCTGCAGAGGGACTGTGGGAGGCCAGGGGAAGGGGAGCAGAGGCTTTTCAAGGAGTGGGTGAGGGACCCTCTCTGCCACTTGAGGCAGGGGGTCAGAGCAGTTGTACTGGCTCTCCCTTCTCTGTCTGACCCTACAGCTGAGCGAGGGGGCTTTCTGCCCCCCTCTCCTCCCCTTCCCTGGGCATGAAGAGGTAGAGCAGCCCTAACAGTCCAGGAGAAGGCAGTCTCTTTGCTCTTTGTCCCCATCCCAGCAAGCCACTGAGGACCTCCTGCCCCAGCAGCACAGTGGGGAACGTTGCTGTGGCACACCCGCTGCACGGCACTGGGTGGGTCTGTCTGTGCTTTAATTAGAGCTATTATTAGTGCTGTTATGCTCAAAGCTCTCCTCAGACTGGAGGATGATCGCAGCTCCCTAAGGAGCGGTCAGAGCCCTCCTAGTTGGGATGCTCACCCACCAACCTTCACAGGTCTGCAGGGTTATCCTGCACTGAGCCTTCCTGGTGGGGACAGGGACCTGCCAGCACTTACAGGGCTGCAGCAATAGGGGAGATACCGCAGCGATTGAAGGAGCCCAAACTCACCCTTTCACTACCGTCAGGCTTGTGTTGAAAGCTGATGTTTTACAGTCCAGGATCAACTGCTTAATTGCTAATGATTTGCCTGATGGAGCAGGGACGGGGAAGGGAAGACAAGTCATGGCTGTGTGCATGCACATGGGGAATCAAGACTATCAGATGAGGTGCCAAAGCGAAAAGAAGGCAAAGGGAAGGATGAGTAAGAAAGGCCAAGTCAACACTGGCCGATGGAGGGAGAGTGGGGTAGGTGACACTGCGAACTGGGGTGAGCCCTGCGTCCAGGATTTGCAGCCAGCCATGCTATCTTTCCACACATTAAATCTCTAGGTCTGGCAGAGCAGAACCCTTTTTCCAGTCCACATCCTTCAGGACTCTGTTAAGAAATCCTTAGGTCTTTCTGAATAAGGATTTACATCAGGATATCTACTGGCTTATACCATAGAGGCATAAGCATAGTCATCCTACAAGTATGATTTTCCTTTTGGATATCTTATGGAAGAATAGAATTGCCTTAATTTCTGATGCTTCGCAAGTTGCATATGACATTATGCCATTGAATAAACAAGTGTTAAATGATAATGAGCTGTTTATTCATTACCTGCGTCCCTTGATTCTTGGCTGATTTCCACCTGGCCTTCAGGAGAGCTCTATATTGATCAGGGGGTGTATGCTCTGCAAGCTTTACACCACAGGTCACTCATTTTAAGGACAGCAGACCTCAGTGCTCTTTGAAACTGAGACTAATGCGCTTGATTTCGTGTGGTAAAGATATGGTATTAGGAACATGTTTTCTGTACACCAACACCCGATTATTTCTCTCTTAATGATATTGCTTACTTGGCAAGCAAGCTGAGGGCCTAAGAGTGTGTACACTGTAAATAATCTTTGGAAACTTTAAATGGCTACGGTCCGTCATTGTGTGAACAGTAATTTCCTAAATATATTAGCTGCTGAGAAATAAGTTTCCAGGAATAGTTATTGGGGTGAAAGGCTTGAAAGTCTAAACCCAGAAGGCTCTGACCTCAATAGACAAACACAGAAAGTCCCTGTAAGCAAGTAAAATGCCACCTATGTGTGCAAGAACAAACGGGTATCAGAAATTCCTGCAGGCTATCTCCCAGCCTGCCATTCCCCAGTACGCGGGTGAAGGCAGCAAGCAGAAGTGCAAGAGCAGCCCCAAGCCCCATTAGGGCCTGAGAGTTCGAGAGGGCAGGTAGCACATCCAGCAGCGGCAGGCAGAACCGCTGCCACTACCACCACTTCAGGCAAGACTTTTGGTCCTCATTTATTAATAAGCAGGTAATAAGTTTGAACAAAATCTTGACCAAATCATTTTGAAACCTTATGAATAAAATTCCTGGGAAGGTTCAGGGCAGGAGCTCTGACAAACTTTTCAGGACCTAGTTATACTGCAAAATGCACTGTTTGGCTTGATTGCAGCAAAATTGATTTTTTTTTTTTTTTTTTTTTGATAAAACTGAACCCCACACTCAACTTTAATTTGCATTGCTGTTTTCTCTACCTAGTGGTATGCTTGATGTATCCCATTTGTTTCCATTCAATCAGGTAGTATTAATGGCAATAGAATTCAAATGCACAAAGAATTTTTATTGAATTTAAATTGAAATCTTTTAGGCAGACATAATAAGAACTTGTCAGTGTGTGTGTTAAACAGATTTGCTTGTTATGTTTTCAAATGGAATAAAGGACTGATGCAGATCCCTCAAGCTGACAAAATTTGTGACTTCCACATCAAGAAAGACAAGGATTTTGCAATGCCTTGGTGGATGCAAAACTCCTCCTTGAGCCAAAGGCCATCTAAACAGAGGAATCTGAACTATGGTCATGGCAGCATGCTGGCAGTGAATGCACAGATGAAATATTTGCTAGAAGCAAAAAACCTAGCAAGTGATAATTTGCTGCACACTTAAAATAATGAATGCTTGAAGTCTGAAATGCTCTGTGTATTTTCTTTGTGTTCTGAGGGTTGGGATCAGGGAATATCCAGTTGTCCCCTCCTTGAGTCATGAAAAAGATTGCAACTCAAGACCCTTTCTTTTTTTAGACCATGAGTACTTACAGCACAAGTTACAGGATTACCTGCTTTCGTGCATAGATAGGAAAGATTCTTAGTGTTTTGTGGACTATGCAGTTAAGAGAAGCAAAATGTCTCACACTTTTTGCTACATTTGTACTCTGTGTTTTGCATAGCCGTTGATGTAAAAGATTATATAAGATGTAGGACTTCCCAGCTGTCCAGAGAGCATCTCCAAGACTTTTGCTTAGCTAAGAGTGAGAGCAGAGGCTTTTAGACTAAAAATAAAGGCCTGCAACAGGACACCTGGGATCATCAAGTTTGAACTTCTGCAAGTGGAGGCAATGCTGAATTGTTTATGTTTAATTCAAAAGTCAGGAGCTGTTCAAGTTCAAAACATTTCCCGACTCTATGATAAACTACAAGCAGTGAGTACAAAAGGCCAAAGTCTGAAGTTAGCTCTTTTATTGTGTATCTGTGAACCTGTGCAAACCTCTTAATAAACAATGCATGTGTTACTACTTTATTACTACATGGGTAATTCACATTTCTGAGGAATGCTTCATTCCTTAGAAGGACAATCTGATAGTGAAAAGGAAAACAATTCTTGTAGGGTACAAAGAGTAATGGCAAATGAGATGCTTCATACTTTGAAAAGTGTTGTTATGAGTGCTTTTATACTAAGGAATAAAATAATGCACTTTATCCTGACTGTTTAAGACATCCCAGAGTGTTTAAGGCAGATTTGGCTTTCAAACAGAGACTGGCAGAATGACATATTGTATAGAAAACACACACAGAAAAATAAAACAACCCCTAAAACTTCTACTACTTCTTTTTAGATCGACTTCTATTTTTCTCCTAACTACGATGCTGGAAGAGTCTGAATGCCCCGAGTCCATGCCAGTGCCAATGAATAATCACTTGTGCAGGAGAATCATAGAATCATAGAAACATAGGATTGTTTAGGTTGGAAAAGACCTTTAAGATCATCAAGTCCAACCGTAAACCTAACCCTGCTAAGTCCACCACTAAACCATGTCCCTAAGCGCCTCATCCATCTTCTAAATACCTCCAGGGATGGTGACTCAAACACCTCCCTGGGCAGCCTGTTCCAATGTCTGACAACCCTTTCAGTGAAGAAGTTTCTCCTAGTATCCAGTCTAAACCTTCCTTGATGCAACCTGCATCCATTTCTTCTTGTCCTGTCACTAGTCACTTGGGAGAAGAGACCAGCACCCACCCCTCTACCACTTCCTTTCAGGTAACTGTAGAGAGCCATAAGGTCTCCCCTGAGCCTCCTCTTCTCCAGACTGAACAACCCCAGCTCTCTCAACCGCTCCTCATAAGATTTATGCTCCAGACCCTTCACCAGCTTCGTTGCCTTTCTCTGGACACGCTCGAGCACCTCAATGTCCTTCTTGTAGTGAGGGGCCCAAAACTGATCTGATTCAAGGTGCGGCCTCACCAGCGCCAAGTACAGGGGCATGATCACCTCCCTGCTCCTGCTGGCCACACCATTTCTGATACAGACCAGGATGCTGTTGGCCTTCTTGGCCACCTGGGCACACTGCTGGCTCATCTTCAGCCCGCTGTCAATCAACACCCCCAGGTCCTTTTCCGCCAGGCAGTTTTCCAGTCACTCTTCCCGAAGGCTGTAGCGTTGCATGGGGTTGTTGTGACCCACGTGCAGGATCCGGCACTTGGCCTTGTTGAACCTCATACAGTTGGCCTCGGCCCATCCATCCAGCCTGTCCAGATCTCTCTGCAGAGCCTTCCTGCCCTCAAGCAGATCTGCACACCTGCCCCACTTGGTGTTGCCTGCAAACTTGCTGAGGGTGTACTCGATCCCCTCATCCAAATCATTGATAAAGATATTAAACAAAACTGGCCCTAATACTGAGCCCTGGGGAACACCAGTTGTGACCGGCCACCAACTGGATTTAACTCCGTTCACCACAACCCTTTGGGCCCGGCCATTCAGCCAGTTTTTTACCCAGCGAAGAGTGCACCTGTCCAAGCCATGAGCAGTCAGAAGTTTCAGAACATCTAGCCATGAGCCATGGGGTCCTCTGGCTGGAGTGTTTTGTGAACCTTGGGATTCGTTTCTAATATAGAAGGTACAAATCACTTCTCAATGTCAGTGCTTCCTCCATTTGACTCCGGCGGTTTGGTGCTGACCTTCTTCAGTGGTGGCTCAGCAAATGGTTGCAGAATGTTTATTTGGTCCTTGCAGTAACCTACATTTCTCTCTTCCCTGGCTTTCCTCTCATTGACAGGTCTTTGCACCCTGCTAGTAATGATGCCAAGTAGTATGAGAGAGAAGAGGGGAAAGACAGGCATTTCCTTCCTAGAGAGCTCTGCCAGTGATGTGTGCTGGTGCTAGATGCAGTGAATGCATTCAGAACTCCTGCTACTGAGCTGGTTAGCTATTACAAGAAGACAATTTCCTGGCAGATGAGAGTTTTGCTGAATTTAGGTATCTTAGCCTGTTATGCAACACCATCAACTAAATTACTATAATCTCACTAATGTAATAGCCATTTCTTGGCATTGCAAGCCAGTGGTTCCAGCACTTACCAACTAACACAGCTAATCACACCAGACCTCTCTTCCCTGAGTGCTAATTTGTCGTTTAACCTCAGGCTGGCTTTTCAGAGCTCTTCAAGGCCATGCTTTGTTCACACCTCTGAGTCTCCCCTTTGCTCTGGCAGCTATGAAACATTTGATGGTGGAAAAGCCTTCCCCATGTTGCAATAATGCTGCTTATATTACTGTCTAACTTATTTAGTTCTCTGGTTTCCTTTTACTAGCCTGCTAGTCCTAGACTGTAGACTCTCTGGAGTAGGGACCATTATTTTGTAAAAGTTCTGACTTTCACAGTTGGACCATCCTGTTGTTAAAGACCTGGTATGAAAGCTCCTATGACATCAGCCACTTGGATACAACAATATTCAAAATTAATATAAAATTCCAGGTTTTTTTTAAAGTGAATATAGGTGCTGGACTTCTGCTTGGAATGACTCAGCTGTTTGACCATGTAGAGCAGCTGTAAATAGCTGTCATTTTCTAAGATGTAGTGTACAGTGGAGCAATCTCTTTCTCCATTTCAACTTGCATTTCTTCACCTGAAATTTACAGTTATTCTTGCTATTATTCTGGCTTTGGTGAAATGTCTGAACCTGAGCCTCTGTCTAGACTAGCTAATAAGACTAGAGCTAAGCAACTCTGGCACCAAGAAAAAGAGATTCTGAGCATCCAGTGGTGGAGACACAACCTTCTAACTCTGGTCTTCCCCAAGCCACTGGACCTTATACTTGCGATCTCCAGAGACAAACCAATAAAGGTCATATTTAGAATTTATTTGACTTTTTCTTGTCCTCTGATCACTAGGCAATTCAAGAAATATCATTTAGCTTTATGCTTCTCAGCCAAGGGAAATTCTGCAGGCATCTGATCCTGCTTGTACCCTTGGGAGTGTGAGTCAGGAGCAATTCTGTTAAGTTTCTGGAGTTCCACCAGCATTAACATTGTGTTACTGAAAGGAAAACTAGACCCAGAGACTGGAGACTTTTGCTCATGATAACTAAAGCTTTGTCTAGACTGGGGATTTGTCCTGATTGCTGCCACTGGCTGCCAGCCATTGGTGTTGCTGCACCAATGTGACCCCTTGCATTGGCGGGTCATGGTGCTAGTGGTGGTGGTGGTAGGGTTTTGTCAGTTTTCGGCATGCATAATATTCTGTGCTGGATGTGTTGGCTTTCTCCATTTGTACCATGTGAGATCTGTTAGTATTTAGTTGTCTGGGACTGGAACCTGGCAACCCCCTTTTATACGTGGGATCCATGGAAACAGAGAAAGGAGAAATGTTAAATTCCCCCAAACTTTTCCAGAAATTCTCAAAGCCTTTCTAAATTAGCTTTGCTGTCACAGATGGGTCAAATGGAGAACACATGAAGGTGTTGGTGGGGACAAAAGTGAATATTAGCATAAGAAAAGGTTAGTTCTGTTATTTGAGAGTGCTGTAGGACAAGAAATTTAGAAATGCCAAGTTTATTAGCCCATCTAGACCCTATCCCAATAATATATTAAGTCATCTTGCTATACAGTTTGCATTGCTTTGTCTAGTCTAGTTCTTAATGACTCAACTTATGGAGTCTGCACCACTTCCCCAGGGAGAGAGTTTTCCACCGTCTGAACTGTTACGATATTTTTCCTGATATCCAGCCTACGATTTTGTTTCATCCCATTATTCTTAGCCTCCTCCTTCCTCTAAAGCCCACCTAAACAATCCTCTTTTTTGGCGTTTACACTTTTCGAAGCCTCATAGACATTTCTTCTCCTCTTAGCTGTCCCCCATCCATATGTTCTCATATTTAGCCCATTGATGCTTTTCAATGAAATAGTCTAGATTGTATAAATAAGGAGCACGTCACGTGTAAAACAAGCAGGGTCGTTTTTCTGCTCCACTTGGCACTGGTGAGTGCCTCAGCTGGCGTAGTGAATTCCGTTTTGGACACTGCTCTTTAAGAAAAGACACTGACAAATTGGAGAAAGCTCAAAGGAGAATAACAAAAATGATAAAAGATTTAGAAAATCAGACTTATGAGAACCAGCTGAGAGAGACAGGCATGTTCAGTCTGCACAGAAGACTGAAGGAAGACATAATAGCTGTCTGCAAATACATGAAATGATGTGATAAAGGGAACAGGGGCCAGTTATTCTCATTAGTCAGAGAGGGAAGAAGCAGCAGAAACTGATTTAAGCTGCAGAAAGGAAAATTCCGGCTACATATGTGGGAGATGTGTTTCAGCTACTCAAACAATTAGGCAATGGAACAAGCTGCTGTGAAAGGTTACGGAGTTAAAATGCCTAGAGAGATTCCAGGCTAGACTCAACTGCTGGGGCTAATGAAAAAAAAATCCCACCCTGGTTTTGGAAAGGTAAGCAGGTGGGCTGTTGATGATAGTCTCTCTCAAGAAAATATCCTTCATATTAGGGATACCATTTACTTTAATATTAGGGCCCCAAAGAAATAGGTATGCGTTAAAAAATTGTTCATCTCCCCAGCTGTCCATCTTACAGCAAAGTAGAGAAAGGAAGGGTGAACGATAGTCTTGTGGAGACATTGAGAAGACATGGAGATGGAGGTTGTGACTAACCACCTGGGTACAGACAGGTGCAAGAGAGTTTTGCTTCATGCACAGACATGTGGCAGCTTCAGTTCAAAGATTGAGTGGCTGAATGGGCACCGCACATCAGCTGAGTGAATAAGCCCAGCTGAGAGGTATAAGAAGAGTCCAGGCCAGGGCATGGGCACAGCAAGCGTGGGTATGCCTTCTTATGAGTCAGCTTATCCCACTGGACTTGCCTGAAGTCACTGAGGAAATCTATGGAGGAGCTGGGAGCTGGATCCAGGTGTCTGTATTCTCAGGCCAGCACTTTAACCACAAGCCCATCCTCCTCTTTGTAGCACCGCTTTCTTACCACCTCCTTATGAACTCAACAGCCAGCCGTCTGATCCTGCCTGGCTCATACATCTTGAATTCCTGCAAACTTTTGTGAGGAATCTTCTGTGCATTAAAAAAACAAACAAAAAAAAAACCAAAAAGGAGAGAGGAATGGAGAGTAAGCGGATGCTTTGTCCTGATATTCTTCACCAGGCAAGATATACTACTAGGAGCTGGCATGGCTGTGGGCTGCATATAAAAAGATCAACATCTCATGACATGGTAGCTGATGATTGGCAACATTAAAGACGAAAAACTTAGCCTGCTGTTTTAATCAGAGTCTTCACTGCAAATCTGCTCCCCTGAAGCTGTACCAGTGCCATGAGCCTCCTGCCAGCTGAGCAGCACTGATGCCAGCAGTGGAGAATAAGTAAAGTTCTTTGCTTGCTGTTGTAGACCGATTCTTGTAATTGATGGCTGTGGCTTTGATCCTCAGAATTCTGTGGGGCTCAGCCCTCCTTGAAGTGAGAGCAGTATTTTTACATTGCTTGTGTTATGTTTAACATATTATGGGGCGTTACTTTCTGGCACTGAGTATTGAACTTAAACCAGCATTGCATAATTCCCCAAGATTGCATTACTATGAGTTGGCTGGACATTCCACCAAGTCAGGATAATGCACAATCTGAAGATGGTTTTAGCACTGGAATCACAAAAGTGTAAGCTGGGCAGTATCCAGCCTGGATGTTCTGAATGAATTATTGTCACTTGTCAGCTGTCTTTATTCTTGTGAGCTACCACAGTGGAATTACAGTTCTTCCCTCCCATTAGTCGTCACCACTATGCAAACTTTATTTGGAGGAAAAAGTTCATGGCAAGGACTCTGATCTGTCCTGGCTGAAGCTCGGGATAAAGAGCAAAAGTACCTGGGCAGTTCCTTGGAATAAATTAAGAGACTGTGAATGTAGCTCTACATTCTGTTTGAGTGGGATCTGAAGCCCCTTCGCCTGGCTGATGAGAAAGCTGTAGCTTCTAGCACTACCTGGCACCATGCCACCCAGGAGTGGAAGGGGAATTCCTAAGCAGGCATTCCAGGGAGCTTTTCCCAGATGCTTTGGGCTGTTGGAATTGGTTTTGCAATCTGTGCTTTCGTCTTCCTTGCAATTTTCCACTCAACAAACTAGGAACTATAGTTCTGGGTGTATCCTACTAGGGGAAATGGAAGGGAGAAAACTTTGTGAGAGGGGTGGTGTGAAAGCTGCTGAAACCTAAGTTGGATGCACACTTTTATTTTTTGTTTCTCAGTCTCTTAAAGTGACTCTGCAATCCTGGTAAGAAGCTGTTTTGGCAGCAGGGTAAGAATGAGGATTGACAGTAGCCCTTTCTTGTGATTTATTTTCCTCTAAGCACCGTACATGTGTCAGACAACATTAGCTATGAGCAACCAGTGCTTTTCCAGAAAGCCTGATTTCTGCCCCCCAGGAGAATCCAGTGTGTGGTACTTCTGTTGGCTACCTTGCTTTGAAAATCTATAATTGTCATAATGGTTGCCTCTGAGCTTAAGCCTTGAATTCAGCAGCTTTCAGATGTCACCAGCCTCTTCTTGTAGCCTGCTGCTATGAAGAAGGGAGCTGATGAGTAGTGTGAGTCCTTGGGGCTCAATGCAGCTATGGAGAGACATGACAAGGCATGATATGACTTAACTTCCCAACATGTGTGATGAAGAACCTCTGTTTTTCCTGTTGTACAGAACCACCTGGCTCAGGGGTTTTGTAAAACTGGGGTCCAGATTGGAGACCGGGGTTTGAAGGTCTCAAGCCAATCCACAGGAAGTCTTGCAGAGAGTCTCTCACATGCAACGTTGAGTTGTGCCACCACGTGTAGTGTCATGCTAGGAAAGTTTTGTTTCTGCTTTTGGCCCTTGTGGTTTGGGAAAAAACCTCAGGGAGTTAACTCAAAGATATCTAGATGTATGTGCTCTCCTTCCTGACTTTCTCTGCAGAAGAGCATGAGATAGTCCACAGCTTCTCCTCTTCACATTGCAGGCTAGGCCACTTTAAAGTCTATCAGTGTTAATAAGTGTTCCTCATTAATATCTGCAGGGTTTGAATTAAATCACAAATAGCAGTGTACTTTGGTCTTTGACAAGACCACCTTCAGTGGTTTATGACGGATTACGGTTCGCAGAGTTCATCCCTTAGACTTGATGCTTCCTTCAGATTAAGACAGGGATTTCTAGATACACGATGCCTTCATATGGGTAACTGAAGCAGCGCACTGGAGCTATTGCCACTCAAGGAACTGGGAGCAGAGCAAATGAAATTGTCTCTTCCAGTACTTCATTGGAAAAGAATTTCTAGGCAAGTTGCCTAGCAGGCACACTGCGCTATATTCTTAGAAAGCAATAGATCTATTTAGGACTGCTGTATCTCTGGAATTTACTGTATGAAAAAAACCCCTTTTGGCAGGAACTGATCTTTAGTGCAGACTGAGATTTGCAGCTTCTGACTGACAAACTAATTTGAGCATTTCATTAGAAACTGCTTCCCATTAAGTCCTGTTTGCATTGCATCTGAATTCAGGAGGATCATGTCAGAATGAGAAATGAAGCAGATCTCTTGCTGAATTGTTAGGTCCCCTTCATTCATGTGTGCCCGCACGTATATGTATATGCATCTGGGTGGATGTGCAGGTTTTTTGTGTTATACATGATAAATGTATTCCAGCTTGCTCCTAATCCCTTCCTAGGGAGAGTGCAGATAAGCTAAGTGACTGGTGACTTGTAATTATTTAAAAGGGCAGAAATGCCTTTTTTTTAAAAAAATGTCGAGGTGGCACAATCTCCATTATAAGCATCGGTTCTTTCTCCAGTCTTTTCGTAAATCTTGTGAACTTTAGTGAGTCACCTCACAGAGCCCACTTCCAGCTTTGCATATTCTTGAAATCCACAGCTCCAAGAGCAGGCTCTTGAGGGAGTGCATTGTGCTCAGCATCCATTTTTTCTTGGATGCAGAACTGCAATCCAAGGCACTCTGTCGGAACAGTATGAGGGTAAATCTAATGTCAGTGCTCCAGCCTAAGGAGCAAGGCAGGTCTGGGAGCTTTCCAGGTGATTCCTAAGTGGAGAATACACTAGAATAGTTTGGCCTTAAACTAAAAGCAAACTCTAGTAATGTATGTTCAAGGATGGAATGGACCATTAAGAACAACTTATTACATAGGTGTGGCTGGTAATATTTCATCTTAAGGCACATTTTCCAGTCTTGGTTGGAGGACTCCAAGGTAAGAAGATACTGATCTTCATGTGGAAAATTCTCATACAATCCTTAGGGAACTCAGCTATGTCAAGTCCTTGGGAATAAGAAATCACATGGAAAATAGTAAACAGTTATCTGGAAGAAGAAAAGTGGCAGATGGTGCAGCAGATCTGCATGGACTTCTCAGCCATTAGACTGAAAGCTCTTTAGAGCAACAGAGTTATCACTCACAAAATGCTTGTAAAGCCTCCAGCACTGCGAAGCCTGTACCTTCTTGTGTCCTTCACCTGCTGCATGATGGACAGGCTAACCAGGATAGAGTGAAAAAGAAAAATCACAAATGGAAATAATTTTCTGAAATTCGGGTTAGCTGTAGTCTGGCAAAAGAATTTTGCATTAAGTCTAGCCCTGTAAAACATGCAAACTTTCTTGTTCTGTTGCTAAATGAGAGAGTATGAGCAATCAATGTCCCACAGAGAAAGTGGCTTACGCATGTAGTGGCTTAAAAGGAAAATGAGAATCATCCAAATCTCTGGTTCTGTAACTCTTGCCACTGCTAGTTTGGAAATTTAATGGAATTACTGTCTACGAAAAACACATACATATCTTTCCCCTTCAAATATAGCCACAACATATGCTTTTGAAGCTGTTCAGTAGTATTATCAAATTTGTGATGTTCTTGTGATGCAAACTATAATTGTGAGATACAATTCATTATTGAGGTTTTAAATACTTTTCTATGCTGGTGTTTGAGCCAATGAAGAGCAATATGTTCCCTTTAATAAATACATTTTAGAAGCACTTTTGTTTAATTTTTAATTGCAAGGGGAGATCTTGTTCCTGGCTGCTGAAAGGCATGTCACTGTTTTGGCGCTTTTTTTCCTTTTAATTTTTAAACATAATTCTTAAGGTATACCTTCCCAGCAGAAGAGCTTGTCATTTACATGTGCAAATCCCAGGTTTAGCTGCAGCAAGAAGAAACAAGTGAAAAAGCTGTAAATGGATCTCATATATCACCTAATTTTTGGTGAGCAGCATTTAAGTGTATCAAATTTGCTCTGATCTCTTAGCTATGCTGACACCAGCATTTCAACTAATCCACCCATGAATCCAGAAGGACTACAAATGAAGAGTTCAGATTTTGCTTGAGATTCTGGAGTAGGACAGCAGGGGCAAGGTCATATTCAGCATGGGCAGGTTGCAGAGGAAAAGTAGACGGTGGTGTTCATAGCTTGGGTTAGCCTGAGAATGCAGTTGAGCCACTTGTCTTTTATCGTAAGTGTGAAGTGGAGAAAGAGTACAAAATTTTCATGTCCCACTTCTTTGTAATGGAGAGAAGGGTTACCCTACACCTCCCTTTCCCTGGCCAGGATGCTGTGGGAGCTCAGTGCTGCTGGGGAAAGTGACTCAACAAAGAAGGTCTTTGCCCAGATTTGCGTCTTTACACTGGCTGTGGCTGGACCTTCTGTTTGGAAAACAGAGCTAAGCCATTTTCTCAAGGGAAATGAAGGAAGCGGAGAACTCATTGTGGCTGACCCTGGTGTCCTCTTTCTCTTGAATGCATGTCATAGCAAGATGTCTCAGTCTTAGCACCTCTTCAGTTGGAATGCTTCAAAGGGTCAATTTTCTTCTGTGTGATTGTAAAAGCTAAGTGCTTTCCAGATCCTTTGCAAACTGTGTTCTGGGCTAGTGCCATTTGAAGCACAGTTTTTAGCAGTGTGATGGCAGGATTTAGAAAACTTGCCAGGTGGCCTTTCTTGTGATGGAGTAGTTCAGCAGTGGGCAACTCTATCACAAAGATACAAAATGCCTCCCAGAAGGCTAATTTGGAAACTAGATTTTAACGCTGAACATCATCAGTGGCGTCATTTACTCTGGGATTTGAGCTGCTTGAGTGAAACTGTCTTGAAGAAACTGTGCAGAACTGAAGTGTTTGGCTGGAGAGAGACCCTTTCCTCCTGCTGTTTGGTAGGCTCGTGAATCTATATTTTCTCAGCAGCTCCTCTTTGTCAATGAACACCTCATTTCAGTGTCGATGTGGCACAGCTTCAGATCTGGTCGCAGCTGGAAGCTCAGCTGCAGGGAGATAAAGACCTGGGATGCTTGTTTAAACGTACAAGCTCTCAAGGGCATCAGCAGGGTTATGGCAGCAAACAACTGCCAGGGCACCAAGATTTCCTTGTCCCCCCATCTTAAGGCTTTCTCATCTCATGTCTCGCTGCCTCAGTTTCCTCATATATGAAGTAAGTTTAGCAAGAAGACATTATCTCCCTTCCCAAAGTGATGTGAGGCTGATTTAGGGGTGTTTATACAGCTCTTTGGCAATGTAGATAGCTTATGGTGTAGGTTACTACAGGCTGATGGAGTTAATGAGATTTCTATTCAGGAAACTGTACCTTTTGAACTACCAAGAGATGTGCTCCAGGACTCAGTGTAATGAGAAGTGAATCCTACAAGGTGTTGAACACCTCCTGTGAGATGCTGACAGCTCTCAGTGCCTGATGGAAGATTGTCACAGGAATCTGGCTTTATAATCATAAATGTGAAATTTGAAGTGTAATCTCGCAGAGGATCTGTGTGGAGGATAACAAAGACAAAGAAACCTTTCTGGTGCTTAAAAGCTCATGAGAGAGAAAAAAAATCCACTCTTCTTTTGCTGAACCTTTAAAAAGAAAAAAAGGAGGAGGAGGGGACAGATGAAGTATGTTTTATCTATTTTACCTACTTTGGCAATTAAGATTGTAATCTAGATGATTACCAGAGCTTGTAATGAGATTATACCCTCCATTAAAAAGAATGCTCCAGTGTTGCAGTGAAGAACGCTTCAGATCTGTTTAGTATGCTATCTGTCTTAGCAGAAAGCAGCAAAATGCATTAAACACACTAGGAAATGATCTTGTAGACATACGCTCCCAGCCTGATTTTCAATAGGTTGAGCTGGCATTGGATTTGTAGTTCTCGTCTCATCAATACCTCTAAGCAGATCCACTTAGAAAATAGTTTCCATAATTCTCAATTGTTCCGTAAGTCCCATTTGGAAATAAGCCCTCACCCCCTTTTTTTGAAGAACAGAACTTTCCTGAAAATTTGCAGACTGCTATTTTATTGCAAAGAAATGCAACAAGGACATTGTTATGAAAAAGGTAGTTTACGTTTCTGTTGATCTATTGGTTCTACGGGTCTCAGCTTGTAGAGTTGTAGTAACAATTCTGTTTCTCCAGTGTAAAAAGAGACTGAAAATCGAGCGTAAAAATACCTGGTTTATGCTGGGCTTTGTTGGTTTATAAAGGATGCTGAAATGCTGCTAGAAGGCAAAGCTGTTTCTGTAACTGCTTCTTTCCCTGGGTATCCATCAGTGGAGTTTTTAGTAAAAGTAAATAGCAATAGCACAGTGAACAGTATATAAAAATCATCTCAGAGATAATATGGAGTGAAATGGCTTTTCTGCGTTTACAGTGTGGGTAGAGCAGTGTCATCCCTTTCAAATCCAGGGACCAGCACAGGGCAGGGAGTTCGTCATATAGGTGCTTCTTTCTCCTGCTTCTCCCAAACCTGCCAACCTTTACTCTCCTGCAGGTGCTGTTACCTTCCTAGGAAGTGTAGCCCATGCAATGCTATGATGACCTTTCCTGGCCCTGCTATGCAATTTATGCACCATTAGGACAGGCACCAGGATCTTTATTTCAGTAGCAAAGGCAAGGAGGACTGATTTTTTCAGCACTGAGGCCATCTGCAAGATGACTTCTGGAAAAGCTTGCTGTAGTTGTTTTATTACCCTCCCCTCCCCTATAACCCTCCCCACAATATCTGCACCTTCTCTGGGTGTCATGATGCCCCATGATAGCACGAGAAAGCCTGCCATGCTCCAGCTGTTCCAGCTCATAGTGTCTTGTATGAGCTTAGCACACTGAAAAAGAGGGTTTGCATTAAACTGCTGGGCACTGGGCGGCAGTGGCAGAGGTGCATGGGCACGTGTTCCCGTAGTGCTGTACAGGGCAGCGACAAACAGCTGAGGAGCAAGAATATCCTAAACGGCCACAGCTGTTTAGGCAGAGAACATGAGACAGAGCTGCAAGTGCAGGTGGTTAACGATCTCAAGACAGACACACTTTTATTTAGGTTGAAAGCAGGCACTCACTTCAGGAACTAAATTTGGCCTGTACGTGTAGGAAGGTACAGAGCTTCTTGATTTGGGGGCACCTTCTGCAGCGAGTGTTTCCCTGTGCCAGCAGTTAGGGGCTGATTATTCACCAGTGTGATTGCTGGTGATTTCTCTGCTGGTTTCATTGGGAATTACATCAGAATCAACACAAGAAAAAAGGACGTTTGTTTCCATGCTGTTTTATTTTGTTTTCTACATATTTAAAAAACTTAATGATTTTCTTCAAAAAATGGCTTGGTCTTTGTCTTACTGAGATCAATGAAATAAAATGAGTTGAATGTGAGGAATAACTTTATTCATTAGATAGTCCTTAGTTTCAATAGAATTTTGAGGTTTTAGAAAATTTTCAAACCTAAGATCAAATTTGGTACCTGAAATAAGTGGCCCAGCTCTATCTGCTCTGCTCTAAGTCCTGCGAGGAGCAGAAAGTTGGCTTCGATGATCCTTATGGGTCCCTTCCAACTTGAGATATTCTATGATTCTTCCTGACACCTTGTGACTGATCATTAGTTGAACCTCAGGCATAAAACTATTTTGGTGTCAGTGGAATGGAAAGTGGAAGGTGTGAGGGAAAACCCGGGGAAGTACAAGCCAGTAAATCAAACATCCACACTAGGTAAGATGATAGAAACTGTAATAAAGTGTAACATTAGCAGGCATGCAGGTAAATATGATATATTGGGGAAGAGTCCCTGTGGCATTTATAGAGTTGTGCATCATAAATCTATCCTTTGAAGGAGTCAGTAACCAAGTATACAAGTGAGATCCAGGCGATACTTGGGTTTCTAGAAGGCCCTTGACAAGGTTTCTCATCAAAGACTTTGTAAGAAACTGAGCTGCAACAGGATAAAAGGAAAGGTCCTTGCATAGATGAAAGAGTGGTTAAAAGGCACAAGAAAAAAGGGTAGGATTAAGCTGTCTATTTTGTCAATGGTGGAAAGCCCCACGGGTGTCCCATAGACATTCATGGTTGGCATGCACAGTTCAGTATTTTCATAGCTGGTTTAGGAAAGTATGTAAATAGTAAGATGACAAAGTTTGCTCAAGATACTAAACTATTAAAAGTTGTAAAATGAAAGCTCGTTGTAAAGAATTTAGGAAAACTCTCATGATACTGGACAAGAAAGAACAAATTTAGAATAACACACATGGAGAAAAACTTATGAAGAACAAGCTATGGAGTAGACATTGCTCATCAGGAGTGAGATCTTGGGGTTATAACCAAGAACTTTGGACAAAAAACTCCAAGAACTCTATGAAAAAATCACCTCAATGTTCATTAGAAACCAAAGCTGTATGTTACAAATTTTTAGGAGGAGAATAGAGAATAAAATATTCTGTGTGGTGTATGCAGCCTCATGAGAACAAAGTGTATTTTTTGTATTCCTATCACTAAAATGATACAATAGAACTGGAAAGCAAGCAGAGACTGGGCAATGGGGTGATCAAAACTATGAAGTGGCTTCTGTTCAAGCATCACCTGAAAAACCTAATGGCAGAAGAGGTTGTGGGAGCCAAATGTTTACATAGGCTTAAAAAATGGTTATGATTTATGAAAGAAAGATGCACTGAGGGTTATTACATGCAAAGATACTTCCATTGCTGAGCAAATTAATGAACCATAGACTGCTAAAGACTGAACTATACAGAGCAAAATATAATTTACATGTTTGCTTGGTTCTTACACCCTTCACCTGGGCATCCGACCACAGTTGGAAATACAATATTGGGTTAGAGGGACCTTTAGTCTGACTTTACAAGAACAATCCTACTGACTTGATGCCTCCAGATGTGAAACTTAGATGGAGTTTAAGCTGGTTTTGGTTTGTTGCCTGAGGTCAGTGAGGGATCAGGAGCAAAGCTGGGTGTGGAACATTAAAAATCCTTTCTTCACCTCTAAGCCTTGTAATTATTTCATTTTTGAATTATATTGCAGATTGAGGTTTGTAATCAGCCTTGGAGAGAAGCCAGAGTACATACTTTAGTTTGGTCTAGTGACACAATTTTAGGAAAAAAGGTCTTTCTTTTTTTTTATTTGCAATAAAATAATAAAGACAAAATTTCCAGCAGGTCTGACTTGCAATTTTCATAGAAACCTGAGATTCTTCTTATATTGCAATCCTAGGAGCTCACAGTTTAAGACAGCTAATGGTCAACCCCTCTCCCACCCCTCCAACTCCCTGAAGACGATAATGTAGCAGTACACTTTCTGTAGAAATGAGACACAGGGAAACAAAATTACTCTCATTAGGTTATACAGAGATCCCATAGCAAAGAAATAATGACCAAAGGTCCTCTGGAGTAATGCTGTGGTCCTGGATCAGCCCTCTTCCCTCCTATAACACTCTGCTGTCTCTGAAGAATGTGAAGCCTTCTGTCCCTGCTCCATCTCTGCTAGGCTGGGGCTGAGACCCAGCAGCACAGAGTCTCAGACAACTCGGCTTTGGTCTTTTCTTTGTCTTGCTATGGAAGCACCATGGAAAGACACCCCATGGTTGTCTTCTGAGTGCTCTCTATGGAACCTGGTGCAGGGAGGACAGTCAGGGAAGCAATGTGATGAGGCAAGGCTAAAGCAAGACTTGCAGTGCTATGCTTCTGCAGTAGCCTGGGGATGTTGTCCTGACTGGGCCGCATTCCCTGAGGACCTGTCTCAGCCCTCTGAAGCAGCTCTAATTGGAGAGTATGACTGTGGCTGAAAGTCACCTTGGTCTTGGCTCTTGGGCTACAGGTCCTGTGCTGTGGCTCTCGGAGAACTTCCCCTGGGGAAGGCTTTTTCTTCCACCACTGATTTTAGAAAGACCTGGTTCAGGCCCTCTGTGATCTCTTTTACACTGTATTGATTGTTGCTTCGCCACAGCAAGTGATTAAGAGGCAAGGGATAGTAGCCATGAACTGCCCCAAGCAAAAGTAATTTTTCTCTCCTTTCTTTTTGCAGTAATTGTGAATTTCTTACTAAACCTGGGAATAAATCTGTCTAGATCAATTCTGTCTCACCATCATCTGTGGCAATATGCTCCTTTTGTGTTGTTCCCATCAACTCAGGGGATATTGCTTATTGGAGATTTTTAATAGAGAAAGAATAAATGTACATGATTTGGGGGAAATCCATCAAACACATATGAATCTGTAACGTCTTTTATGGGGGGACCCAAGTCTTCATTTCTGTAAGTGGTAGTCCTCTACTCTGTTAATATTTATTCACTAGAAATATATGCAAAAGATTTATCCATCACATGTCCACTTTTGGTTTTGTGACTTTGCCATTATGATAGTTTTTCTTTTAATTCTCCATACAGTGCTGTGGTCTGTGGTCTGATCTCTGCATGTTCAACTTCTGCATTTCTCTGCTGGCTTGAATTGAGTTGTTTTTGAATTACACATTTGTAAATAAGAGAAGAATTAAGCCCTGGAAGTTTATTTTCAGTTTATTAATTTCTGCTGAAGAAGTTTCACCTACAGGGCTTTACAGCATGCTGCTGTCTGTTTAGTTTCATGTTGGCGGGATTAATCCTGTTAATCATTGCCCTGACTTCTTTTTTGAAGTGTAAGCTTTATTGTAGTGCTTTTAAAGTTGTTAGCAACTTGCAGATTGAAATTCCCAATTTCAGGTACAAAGGTGACTAGAACTTGGTATGAAGGGTTTAAGAAACCTACTAAAAAAATAATTACCCTAAGCATGGTTGTAGTGTGCAGACACTGGCCGGATTTTCATTACGCTCTTAACATGCAACCTCCTAGGTCAATCTCCTTAGGATGCCTCTGTAGTTAATAGAGAACCTCCTTCAGGGAGCAATTCAAAGCTCTGGAGTTAGGCTTTTGCTCTGCATTGCCCCCTGAGGAACCCCTCCTTTCTGTCCGATCAAAAGGGAAACTTTCGGAGGTTTTCCCCAGCTGAGACGTGTGGGGTATTTTTTTGAACCATCAAGTCAGTTCCTGGAGAGGTGAACTCATGCTCACCTGTGTGATTGAATACCTGGCTCTGGGGAAGGATGCTCTTGAGCAAGGAGGGAATCCACACATACCTCAGCAGCTGCAGAGCTGCACCTTGAAGTTCTGCGCTTTGACAGGATAATGGAGAAAGGAGCGATGCTCATACCCGATATCTACCAAGGGTACAGGTCACAGAGCTATCTTCCATCATTTAATTCTTCATCCTGATGCCTTGCAAATAGAGGATAGCTTGAAGCTTGGAGAAGAGGTTCTTATATACTCCCAGATTAATTCTGTGCTGTTTTTTGTAATTTTGAGTGTTCTTATTCATCAAAGAATATCTTCTGTCTTTGAATTTTCTTTCATTTCTGAGGTAGATGGATACATACCCATGTTCTTATAGGCCAATAGCATATGAACTAGAGGGCCATAGATCATTTCAGTGCTGGAGCAGATATTGGGCCACCTTTCTGAACTGTTCTAGCACAAAAGTAGCCCTGGGAAAAAACTGAAAACCTTAGTCTACTTTCTCTAGACTATTCATTACTCTATACTTTTCTCATGTCCCCCTCTGATTTACCTTCCTAAAGATAAGCAATCCCTGTCTTTATTAAATCTGTATTTTGTTATCCTCCTTTGATCCCTACAATTCCAGAGCTCCCTTTTGAAGCACTGTTTCCAACGCTGCATGCCCTCTTCCAGGAAAGGCTATGCAATTGGTTTATTATACAGCGTGTGTCTTGCACTACTCATTATGCTGTTCCACATCCTTGCAATGTCTAGTCAACATTTTTTTTTAATCTTGTTTTTTTTCTTTCCTCTAGCTGCATATTGAGCTGAAGTCTTCATTGGACTGTCTTGAAAGGAAGTGATCTTTATTTCATTGAAACAAATAATTTTGAAACCTTTGACATGTATGACTATGATATTTTTTCATGCAATGTGCCTTATTTTGTATGTAGGTCCATTGTTCCCTAGCACCAATACTGTTCCTGGTGTTTAAACGACATAGTGATGGGAACTTTCAGAAGAGTAAAACACTGACAGTTCTGCCTGAACACTAACGGGTACTGCAGGGTCTCAATGCTATCCCATGTAGTAAAACTGACTTGTTTTACTGACACAGGATGATGGCTACACACCCATGCTTTTTAGGCAGAGTTCTTTTTTCTGCAGCTTCCATGATAAATTACTGTGTGCCAGTTGTCAGAGTGTGGTGCCGAAAATTTCTCATTTCATCAGAGAAGTGATGTATGTCACTGGGCTACTGATTCATAAAATGAGGAACCGTTTGTATCTTAAATAATGCAATGATACAATAGATACTGAGAGAAACGTGAGTTAAGTTGTTGAGAGCATCTGAAAAATGACAATAATTTTATGGTTAGGATTTAAATGTCACTGGAAAAGTTCAGATTCTGACCTGTCTTGGAGCGTCCTGCCTTAAACTCTCTTTGAATAGCAAGCAGCTGGTAGGAAGAATAAATTTGTTTAAAATGAAAAAACACAAACTCGAAAGGATTCCAAAGAAAAGTGTGTCCTTCTCTGGCTAAGATCCCCACTCAGCACTCAGATGTGAAATATCAGTTCTAATGCTCAGAGCTATTTCCCTTATTGCAATAAAAATGACGGTTGCAGTTATGATGGGCCAAGTATATGAGAGGAAGTCTGTAAGTGGAAGCGCTGTCCTTATTATGCCAACTGATATGTTTGGGAAATCATATCTCAAATAAACTTCCAGGCACACAAACCCTTCCTCAGATCTCTTCTGTATTGAGTGGGCGGTTATTCCAAGATTGTTCTTCTTCGTTTCAGAAAATACTGAGTGCCAGATGATTTCCTCTGGCAGTAAATTAGTTCAAGAAACATGAAAAGGGGTTTTGTGTCCCAGACAATCTGTGTTGCATTTTGGTTCTCCAGCTTAACTCCCCATACAAAACTGGCTTAGCTAAAGATTAAAGACAAACGCATCTCTTTTGGAATATACCTTGGAGCAGCTAAAACGACAAAAACTTTCAGAAACAACTAAGTCAGGATTACTGTCCACCTTTTTTGTTCAGATACTCTTTTGTCCCACCTTTCTGAATGTGGTAAACAGCCACAAATCATTACTACAGGCTATTTATAATCTTACAGTATTATTTCAACATAAAAAGTAGAGGAGGTCAGAAGTTCTTCTCTGAGTCTTGCAACTTAACAGTTGATAAAAATGGTTTGTTTCCAGTGATTTTACTGTTTACATACCGCTGCCATATCTGGTTTTTATGTTTGTTTGTTTCTAGCTTTCCAGTCACTGACAACTGGTCTGATGCCTAAAAACCTCAGCCCAACTTTCTCAATGCCAGGCTAGGAGTCAATTTGTACTGGCAAGATAGTAAAAAACTCTGTCTCTGCTTTGCATAGCCAATTAGCACCACTGAACCCGAGGCTGACGTAAAAGAAGTCATTCATCATTTAAATTTTTGGGTTACAGGAATTATCAAAAGCCAGCTTCCAGAAAAGCTGACACTAACAGAGGCTTTTCCATGGATTCTGCTTCATTGGAGAGCTGCTGCTTAACTTGCATTACTGCCAGAAGACTGCATCCAGATCTACGTGGATGGGGGGAGGGCGTGATTGGTGAAGGGTTGCTCCTTCTTCCTTGAATCGTGTAGGTAAAGAGGGCAAATTAAACTGCTGGGTGCCCAAGCAGCCCCTCTCGTTCATCCACACTTGCTGTCGTACCAGCCTTACCGCTCACGCATGGGACCTGGTGTCGCTACGCAGTGCTGAGCGCATCTCATTGAAACCAGGCACTGTCCCCTCCCTTTTGGTGCTATGAAGTGGCAAATGCAGAGATTTCCTGTCCTTATAAGTGATCCTGAAGGGGCTGATTCAATGAAGGAAAAAAGCCTGGCATCTCCATAGGTCTGAATCTTTCCCTAATTTTTGGCCTCGATGCTTTTATCTCTCAGCAATTGCTCTACTTGCTTCCTAATTCCTTTCTCCCCAGGGCTCAACGAGGCTCAAAGGGAGGAAGTGTGGGAAACCAATGCTGCTCGTGAAGTGAATTACATCTCTTTCATTTTGTTCTGCTATGTACAATTTGATCTTTCTGATCAGTGATATATCCTGAGGGACTTACAGTACCGTGCTCTGCGGCTCACGATAAGAGAGGTTGCGGGCTGCGGGAGACATGGCGCAGAGCACAGCTGAGGTCCTTCTGCTTCTGTGCTTACAAGCAAAGCAGATGAAGACACCTGCTTTGGCTGACTGAAGAGAAAAATGGTCACATTCATGGGCGTTGATATTATTCCAACTGGTTGAATTTGGAGCCAGCACAAAATTACATTATAATTTTAGTATTATTTTGCCTTTAGTTTGACATTTAGTACATGAGCAAAAATACGCTGGCTGTGGTTAATCATTCCAATTTAAGCAATGACTTTGGGAAACCACATCTAAGAATCATTCACAAGATACAGAACAAGACAGAGAGAAATGCTATTTATCTGACGTGTGAGGAAAATCTAATTAAACTCTTTGCTCGATTAAAGTAAACAAATGTCTCCATAAAAATGTCTTTTGTTGGTATTCTGTAGTGCTTGTCAAGTAATTTTTACAGGACTAATTGGGAACCCAAAGCAGCTTCCCCATGTTACGTTATGAGCTGTTGTTGGCTGGTCCAGGGGTCAGGTGTTACTGTTGCTGACTTAGTCGTTGCCTTGCTGTGAAAGCCAGGAATGCTGATTTTACCTTGTTATGTTTATCCCTCTGCCTGTGTTGTGCATTCAGACAGACTCCTCATCAGGCCAAGGACTCGGTTCCTGTTACAGTGCCTGGCACAAGAAGGTGTTTGATTGATGTTGGGCATCTCAGGCTTTCCAGCCAGACAAAATCATGCATGATGCCGACATCATCTTGACCCTGAGAGAGGCACAAGGTTTCAGATGAAAGCTTAAGAGAAAGCTGCTATCACAGAAAAATCATGAGGAGTGAAATGCGTGCAGACAGATGCTCAGCAACATCAGGGTCAGGAACAGGAATGGTGTGGCTGATGGGGGAAGGCAGCTGCTCCCCACTGCGTGACGTGGACCAGCCAGCACTGCTGGGTCAGAGGAAGGGTGAGTTAAGGCTCCCCTAGGCTTTCCCCCGACTAATATTTCCACTGGACACACCAGCCAGTATCACGCTTTTAAGGAGGCAGCCTTTGTTATTGTAGCCTTTGTGGGAAAGGGGCATACCAGAGAAAATGAAGCAAACCCGCGCAGTCAGTGGGTATGTTTTCCCGCAGTCAGTGGGTATGTTTTGTCCCAGATGTGCTGCTGGTCCTCAGTGGCCGTGCAAAGGCAGCTGGCTGAGCAGTTCTCCTCTGACACAAAATTTGGAGAGCAAGGTGAAGGGCTTGGGAGAAATCTGAATATTATGTGGACAACCACTCTGGCTCTACCACACCAAAAATACCATTTAAATAGAGTAATAGAATTGATTTAGTGCAGAATGGAACCCTTTATTGCTGCTGCACACAGCTAACAAGCAACCTAGGACTTAAAGTGTGTGCAATTATTAATAAACAAATGACCCAGCTAACAAGCAGTGTGATCCAGCACCACACTGTGAGCTGCGTGGAGAGGTCTGGGCTTGGAGCTAATGGAGTAGACTCCTCTCCTCTTGTCACCTTTCCTATAGCTGCTGAGGTTAAGAAACACTTCAAACAGGAAAACTAAAAGCACATAGTGTCTTTTTATGCGTACAAGGGGACAATCCTACCTTCTATTGGCATTTTTAGCAAAATTTTTAAGCATCCAATGCTGGCTGTCCTCACAAGGAGCAGGGACCATAAGATGGATATTGTGTGGCAAAATATACATTTTCTTTTGTTTGCGGCTTCCTCACCACCCACTGGGCTCTGCGATTCTATCCCTGAGAGTGAAAGCAAGCTGAGTACTGGAGGCTCTGGGATCTCTATGGTCCAATGGCCTGCTATCTGTACAGGTACTTATCTCTAGCGGTTGGTCTAATGAAAGATACTACCTCAAATTACAGCCTGTGCCTCCCAAGTATTTACCTGACCTTTGTCACTGATACCCAGGCACCAAACCGCCAGAACTTTAATCTTTATAATGCCTAAGTGAGATAGGAAAAGGTGTTTTCTCTGTGTTGAAGGAAAGAAAGCATCACGTTCTCATTGCTACACCCAAGGTGGGTGCACTACCCTATTGCTCCCCACTGTGGCTACAGCTGCCTAACCTAGGTGATGTGACCGCTTCTCTCCATCCGTCATTTTGGGAGTCTTCGGTACACAACAGGTGGCCTGAACTGCTTGAACGTCATAGGATTCATGATGCCTAATTTTAGGCCCTTCTGGTCGGTGGCCTGAACATGGCCCTAAATAACTGGCCAAGGTCATACAGGAAAACAGTCTTGTTTTCCAGCTTCCCGGACGGATTTCCTAAAAATTGCATCACTTCTGTTTTTCATTGCTGTTGAAATATTAGTTATGGGATGTCAGAAGGGGGGAGTTGTATTTACTGCTTCTTTTTCCTTTTTCACCTTGTTCTTCTTTGTCTTTTCTTTTTCAGTGCTCAATTAACTGTTTAATCAAACTGTAGACAAGTTCGTTCTATTCACAGGAGAAAAGCCAGGTCTGAGATTCAAGTATAGAGAGGATTATTTTCTTAAGACTACAGATCATCAAAGGCAAATAACAAAAAAGCAGAATAATCTATGTTGATCTTTATATGTATTCTATCAAAAAACAATGTTTACTTGGCATTTTGACGTAAAAGCCAAAAATACTGAAAAGCAACTATTTATCACTGGACAAACATAAAAGCTTGAAAGGTTAAAAACAATCAATTAGCAATACTCAGACAGCCTCAAGGTACCCAAACCCTGCTTCATCATTTCATACATCATCTTGTTTATGCAGCTCCGCAGAGAGGAAATCATGGGCTTGGCACTCACTGATTTAAAAATCCTTTTTTGTCAAGCTGAGGTTCACTGTAGGCAGAACCCAAAGTACAAAGTCTTAATGACTGTAAATCTGATGTAAATGCCAAAACCCCTTTTAATGCGTGCTTGAGTAGCCCTACGTACATCTGGAAAAATAGAGACTCTTATCTCGTCATTTTTAATTTCAGCCCACAGTTCATAACCCAGTAAAGCTCCTGTGTCAATCCCAAAGGTCTGGCTCAAGCAGAGGACCTAGATACTGCATTGCTTGATACTACATCTGTTGAAATACAAGTTCAGTTTGGCTTTATCACAGAAGCAATATTTATTATGATCCTTTTTTCTTTTTCTAGAATACTCATACACATGCGCAGGTAGACCAAGAATTGTCATATTTCTGGCCAAGCTGCCTATAGGTGAATTTTGGGAAGAGGGCAACATTTTCAATGTCGTTTTGGGTTAACAGTCTCTAGAATTGTTTGAATAGTTTCACTTCATCCAATTCATGTCAGTAACAGCCTCTAACTATTTCTTCCCTGAGACCCACCTTGCTGACTGTTCAAGGTAATCCGCGCTCCTTTAATGACCAGCTGCTCAGCACTTGGCCCTATCCTCCTTGGGTTCTCTTTACCTTCACTGTTCAATGAGGCCCTCAGCTCTTTTTACTGCATATTGGGGGCATGCTGACCTACTCGTGTTCACCCTGAAGGCAATCCTTATCCAACCAGAGCACCTGAGCTTCCCATCTTCTCCACTGTACCAGCGAGGCCGCAGCAGGCACACCCATGTTGTACTTTCGAGACCAGCAGCTGGTCCCTTCTCTAGGAATCAAGTCTGGTCTCTGTTTTCACAGCTGGCTCTGAGGACAGGCAGGAGGCAGGATGGAGGTGGGAAGAGGTCAAGAGTAGGAGAGCTGAGATTCGCATGAGCTGATTCCTCGTGTTTCTCAACTCACATGGATGCAGCAGAGAACGTGCTGTGAGGAGAAGGGAACTCCTCTTGTCTCAGTCTTAGTCTCTGGACTTGCAGGCTTGCTCAGTGGCCTCTAAGGGTTGACATGACAGAGTTTCAATGTAGTGGTTAGGAGGTCTGAACACGGCCACAGCCTTAATGTCAGGGTTTGGTGACAGTACGTTGGAAACAGTTGTGAATCCAGCTGGTGCCTAAAGATTGGACATTAAAGCCCAAGAGCTGTAGTCAAGCTCAGATAAGGTAGAAAGTTTATTTCACTTGCATGAAGCTCCAGGAATGTTTTGCAATAATCTGGATATAAATTAACATAAGCTGCATAGACACCTCTGTACAAATGCAAGCTGCTGGGGCTGGCTGGGGCTCAGCAGAGACAGGTTCAGTGTCCTGGTCTGCTGCAGAAAGACCTTGGATGCGTGGTGCAAGCCCAGATCCTCATAAAGATTAAGATTCTTGACTCTCACCGTGCTAATAGTTGGGAGCCCAGCATTTAAGAGCGTTTGAGCTCTTGGGCCTCGTATCTGTCTGCCTGAGCATGCCAGTAGTTCTATTTTGAGGAAGCAATAGTTGTATTTTGCTTCCTCACTGGGGAGGAGCAGGGAATGTGAGGACTAAAGCTAACCAGTGCGAAATGCCCTCATGGTGGTGTCCATGCCAGATATAAGATCGAACAAACAAATTAAAACACTGTGTGGTGGGAGGCAGAAACTAGTGGGCTAAAATTAATGCCGTTGCATGATGCACTGAAAGGAAATTGCATTGATTTCTGCCCTGTTCTTACTTTTCTATACCTAGTTTATTCTCTAAATGGACTTGATGTTAATGCTCTTACACAGGCAAGGCTCCACCTCAGTGGGCGTTTTGCATGCATAAAGACTTACCTGTCTTGTAAGCGGTCGTGCTGCTCTTCTTGCTCCCATCTTAAACAAATGCATTGAGATTGTCAATGTGGATTCTCAAAGCTCCTTACTCATGTAAACCCATCATGTAAGCCGATGAGAGTTCTATCTGAGGAGGTGGAAAGTGCCTGTGTTAATTCTAGGGTAGCGGTGGTGGTGTTAGAGGGAAGTGCTTAGCCTTGGTTTGGTGCTGTGCACTGCAGAGTCAAAGAGAAGAGGTTCATGGAACACAAAATGGCATGGGGGCTCCCAGTCTCCAGCCAGATTCTGACAGGCAAAAGTAACCCTGAAATATCAAATAGTGTGTTTGTTTCAATACAACTGAAATTCCTCATCAAGATTTGCTAGGCTGGGGCAGGGACTTTCCCTTCTGTTTTTGTGCTGTATTGAGCACAGAAGGGCTTGGGCCAGGGACTCTCGGCAGTACCAGGCTACAAATAATAGCCAGGCTAGAGTGACGAAGCATGTTAACTAGCTGAGTTTTAAGTCTATGTGAGGGCTTTGCAATCCTTTCATGCTAACTCAATTAAGCTAAGAGGCTGGAAAAGAAATCATCCCGTTTGCCCATCAAAGCAAAGGTCTGAATGAATTTCAGACCCAGCTGATTGCAGTGGCATTGAAACTCACTTAAATGCCCTAGGAAAAATGTCTGCTTTATTTTAGAGCATGTTTGATTCCAAATGATGCATTCAGCCCCAAAGAGCCATTTCTGAAGATGCAAAACTGTGGGTACTAAAAAATTTGGCAGGTATCAGATCATTGTGTGAGCTAATAATTAAAGGAAAAAGCATATGCAGATTATGAAAAAGCACTGCTGCAGTAGCAGGTTTTTTTGGCAGGCTGTCAGGGATCATTCAGCATGGTTTTTGTGTATTTATTATGCCCTAACACATTCTTTGAACTTATGCAGTGCAGAGGGTCTTGCTGAAGATCACTGAATGTTACTGTAAAAGAGAGGGAGTGGAGAGCAATCCCTGTGTGCCACTTCATACCGGTGAGGGCAGGCAGCGGGCCAAGGTGGATGTTTTTTAGATGTTTTTTGATCTACAGCCTGCTTTCTTTGGTACGTAAATATGGTTATGTATCAAACCATGCCAAGGCAGTTTCCTTGTCTTTTTTTTTTTGCCAGACTTTCCCTTTTTAGACAATGAATTCATTTATGTTACCTCTGAGCATCCTGAACTGGTGGGGAGCGAGTTGGGAGGCACAGATTTTTGCTAAGCGGGCATATGGTGCTTTTAGCTTGTGGTTAAACATAGATGGTACAAGAAACACATGTTAATAATAAAGATGTTAAGTGGGTACCAATGGACTGCCTGATTGCTAAGAACAGATCTCGCAGTCATAAAACAGTTTAGAGCCTGAAGCACTTGGGCCAAAGCGCTAATTATTACACATTTTAGGTCTATTGTCTTGGCTCTGGGAAATGTATTATTTTTAGTGATTTTCATTACGTGTTGGATTTAAAAATAGACTGAATTACAGCCGGTCGTTTTTCTGCTGGGATGAATTATAGTTTGTTGAGGCAACTGCTTATTTTGTCTTGTCCCATGGCATTATGTGAAGCCAGACAATAAAAAAAGGAAATATGAGTGACATTAACCTTTTGAAGTAGAAGGAAAAGGAGCCTTAATGAAATAGAGCAAATCAGGCAATTATATTGCAGCTCTTAGTTATCATATAAAAAAGGAAACTGTGTCCTTTATCATTTAACCCTTTACCTCCTGCTGTGGAGGTGAGGTATATGGAATAGAAACACAGATGTCCTTCTGCTAAGTAACTGATTGGTACTAATTAACGGGGCTAGAAAGACATACCTTATTTCGAGATACGCAAAGCAGCAGAGTTGAGTTGATGCTGTGTGTCTAATTTCTTCAGTCCTTCCTGTCTGATGATGCAGCCCTGAGTTATAAAAACTGACTTTTCCACAAATTTCCCTTCCCCTGCCCTGTTTTTTCCTTCTCTTCCTAAAGGAAGGTAATAGCCTTGTTAATGGGGGTGGTACAGTTCTCTGTCCACAGTTACTTGATTTTGACTTTTTCAGTCCGGCTGGGTGGTATTTTAAAGACCCAAGTGTTTTTCAAGTATGTTAAGAATACAAGCTCCCAAATAGGTCCCACAGGCATTTGGAAAAAAAAAAACGCTCCCACTTCTTTTGCTGAGGGCGTGATCAGATGAACTACTCTGAAAAGCGCTGAGCCAAATGAGGCTATCTCCCTGCTGGGCCTTCCCACCCTGCTCTTTGTGAAAGTTGTCTCCGATTCGGTTTTGCAGGTTTAACCATTTGTCTGATTACTTCTCACCTACTTCAGTAAGGAATCTGAGTTAAAAAGCAAAACCGCCCCATTTTGACTTATTTTTTTTAAAATGAGGTTATTATTTTTTTAAGACTTTTTCTCTTGATTGGAATCATTTTACAGATCTGGGTTACTGAACAAAGCTTGCAAAGTCCCAGGAATTACTGCTTGCCCACATCAAAGACACTCTTGGTGGATAGGAATACCTAAAGACCAGGGGCTCCTCTTTCTTTTTGTTGAAGGACCCCCCTTAAACTGTTTTGCAATATGAGAATTAGGAGGCTGTAAGTCAGAGTTTCTTATCTCTTTATGACTTAGTAAAACATCCCTTTGTGTTTGACACCAATTAAATCCATACCCACTAAGCAAACTGCAAGTCAACACTGTTTCACTGAAGCAAAAATCATTATCTTCCATCGGTCTTGATCCTCCCATATTCAGGCTAGATGTAATTTCTATTGAACAGGGTGGATCCAAGTTGACTTACTGCCACTGCGGTCCGGCTTGTGAGGCAAACCCAGTCTCTAGGATGCTGTCCTGATGCTGTGGCTGTCCCTGCAGTGTCAGAGCCCAAGACTGAATACTGCAACAAGGCTGTACGTCACAAAGCACTTCCTTTTGCAAAAGTTTCTCTTAATCATAGTGGTTCCTATGGCTGGTGTCAATAAAGAAATGCCCTTCTTGTGGAGAGGACGGTGCTTGGTACAGAGGCAAAGGAACGTGCTTTTACGAAGATGCTGAGAGAAAGGAGATAGGGTTTTCACTTCCAGCCTCCAGTCTGACAAATCTCCCACATAAACTGCATTGAATGCAACTTCTTTGGTTGAGGAATGGAAGTCCAGGCCTCAGCCCAGCATGAATTTGAACTTTTAGGGGGTTGCTCAGGCTGATAATGGGTGAGTGGATGTTGAATGAAGAAGAGTGACTTGATTTAAGTTGTTGGCCTGGCATTTATTTTTAATGAGTGATCTTGCTTCAATTGTCAGCTCTTCTGTTTGGCCTTGGGCCTCAGTTTCATGCCAGAAAAACAAGATGGTGATTATTTCCTTTGCCTGTCTTGTAAACTGTCTGGGGCAAGACCTGACTCTCCTGTTAACACAGCGCTTGGCAGGAGAGGTTGCTGATCTACACTGGGGCCTTTTGGCATTGCTGTGGTTCAACTGGAAACATGTAATTATGTACTTTTAAAGGTGGATACCTGAATTAGGCCCCCTAAATCCCTGTTTAGATATCTTTGATAGATATACATCGTTTGGTTTCCTCAGCAGGTGAGTGCTCATCTGCAGTTCCTACCGCAAGGGCCCTCTTGACTCATCTGAGGTGAGTGGAGAAAGAGATTAATCTTCAGAGACTCTGCCTACCGCAAGCTCTTCCCATTGGAGAAGATTAGGCATCCACCCAAGACCTGTATCCGTGTGTGGATGCATGTTTCATGCATGCTCCTTCTGGGTTTGTTCCAATGCAAAGGTTTTCACAGAACAATTAAAATGCAAATGTGCATGCAAATTGTGACAGACTCAAATGGCAAACTTAGCTGCGGAACGATCATAATATGCGTCATCTTTGGCATTTCTTTCCCTTTCTCCTCACTGTTTTTGTTTCACCAGGCTATAATTTCCCCATACAATGAAGTTCTCAAAGCCTTGTCAAAACACAAATGGCAGTCTAGTTTCAGGCTGTTTCACAGTATTGGTTCTGCTCTCACACAAACATTCCCTCTCTGGAGCACAATCCACCAGGCAGGTGTTTGCATCTGAGAGTGTGGCCCGCTGTAAGGGTGGAGGGACTACTTGGCAGTACGTAGTAGTACCTCTGATACCTGGCTCCCATCAGGGCCAGGATGCTGGCTGGTCCCAGCCACTTCAGTACATGAGTGACAGTATTCAAAACATGTCTTACCCTGCCTAGTTTAACTTTGATAGTTTACTGACACTTGTTATATGGTTAAATGATATAACTTTTGCAGTCCTGGAAGGGTTGCTGTGTGTACCAGCATACACACGCATATGGAGACAACTGCCTGTCTGATTTCAAACAGGCAGTCCAGAGGTCAGAAGGAGAAATGGGTGAACTCACCTGATTCACTCACAAGTTCTATGGAAAGGTTGAGATTTGGACCCACACATGCCTTTAGCTCTTAATTCAAATGTCCCACTCTCATCTTCTCCCTCCCTGCCCAGACTGTGTCACTGCAGCTTTTGGGACTGTTGCGAGCTGCAGTGGTGTTTGCTGTGATTCCTGACAAGCTTGGCCATGTCGTGAAGGGATAGCTACAGCCTGGATCAGTTGTTCCAGCATGAGATTTCTTCCAAGCCTTCCTCCATCTCAGCCTCTTCCCTTCCTTTTCAACTATTTCTTTGGACATCCTCCCATCCTCAAAGAAAGGGATACAAATAAAATAAGCTTGGGAACTAACTGTGCAACTAATAGCAGCCATTTGCTTGCTATTATGTCATTTGCTCTGCTCGTGTGTCTTACCCTTGCCCCTGCATCTGTGTTATCTATTTAGACTGCAGGCTCTTGGGGATTGCTTGCCTGCAATGTTTGTACAATACCACAGTCCATCTCTGCTTTTGGTTGGTTTTCAATTACTGTCTTCACAAACATGGACAGAGTGTGAGGTCTGCTGCCCCTAGAGAGGTGACCCAGGAGCCCCTATTGCTGCTGAATCTTATGCACCTGTCCTGTAAGCAAAAGACGGCAGTTTTCAGAGACCTCATTTTGGTGCTGTTTCATGATTGCTAGATTTACTACAAAGGACGAGACCATACCCTAGTTCTTCACATCTCCTTGTCCTGCTTCTAAATGAAGGAGAACTCTTCAGTAAAGCATTAGAAGTGTGCAAAGATTTAATCTCCTTCCCAACTTGGACACCTTTACACCAGTGTCCTCTTGACCAGTTCTTACCCTGACTTCGTTGGAGACCAGACAAGCCCATCAGTTGGTGAATCTTTAGGTCTAGAATACCCACATTACCTTCTGCTCCTCAGCCCTAGGGATACACTAGGAGCATGTTTCAGTTTTCCCATTTCCTATGTTGTTTCCTTGGCTGTTATTAGGTGGTCTCCTGCAATTAAGCCTGGATCTCTGCATAAATGTTCCTGGCTCTTCAGTGAGTCTAGGGGACAAGAGCACTGGGAAACTCTTTGTATTTTGTGGGTAGACCTCACCAGATATTACTCAGTGGAGAAGGAAATCCGATTCTTCCTTCCCTGATAGAAATCATCAATATGTGCTTTTGTGATACATCTTGGTCATCAGGCCTGTAGGTTCCTCCATGATAGACAGGCAATGAAAGCCATTTGTGATATAGGTACACAAATACTATAAATCTCTATTTTCATGGCAATCTGAGATGCTGCCTGGATCTGCAAGCAAAATGCCCGCAGAGAAAACAGACCTGACTGTGTTTGAATGTTTTCAGAGGCCAAATACGATGGAACATCTTTCTTCCTTGTATATCCCCTTAGTAGTAGTGCTGGGTTTTATTAATTAGGATTTTTTTTTAATTTGGCCAGAGATTTTCACAGGGGAGTGTGCATCACAGTGTTGAGATGTCGAAACCAGAGATGAGATGGCTAAGCATAAAAGGGATCTTTCTGCAGTTTAGGCATCTTTCAGGTGTCTGAAAAATATCACTCTGAAATAGTCTGAGATGATTTCTTTTGTAGAGTACTTTAGGAACAAGGTGGAATTTTAAAATCTGAACTGTTTTTACCACTGGTTATTTGCTTGAGGATCATAGAACTTTTCTTTTGTCAAACCTTCTACCTGAGGCTTATAAAAGTGAATATAATCGCTTGTTCCTCATGCTACATCGGTCTCAAAGCTACCTTGGTATTTGGCAAAAGAACACTTGGATCTTCAGTTGTTAAAGCAGGATGAATCAAGATGAGACACTATTATCTTTAAAATCAAAAGGAGTCAGCCAACTCCTGAAGCCTCTGTGAGCATGACAGCTTTCTGCCTGTTTTCTGAAAACAGGAAAGAAAGAAACCTAACCTTTTATTAAGAGTTTGATTATACACAAGGGGACACAGACAACTATTTCAGCATCTACTGTACACAGATACATGAAACACACTGCACTAATTATACAAGCCAGGGACTGGTTGAAGGACAGTTAATTGGTTTTCAGAATATCTCAATCAACACCGGCAGCAAGACACATGTCCAAGGATTTGAAGAGTCAGCAGTAATAGATGTCTGTGAATTCTCTGTTGCAAAGTAAACCTTTATTTTCACTACAGCATGTTTTATAGTGCAATAAAAAAGAAGGAAGTCAATAGCTATATCTAATATAACTGTAGCTGAAAAGATACTTTACTGATTCAATATTGCTTGAAGGGCAGTGTAATATAGGTATTTGACCTTAACCAAGGGCTCACATGCAGGTATTGGGTTCAGGCTGAATTGTTGATGAAAGAAACTGAGCCCAACTGGGACCAAGAACATGTTAAAATGACTTAGATTTTGTATTTTTTTTTTTTTTAATAAGTTGTCTACTAATTCTCTTTTGCCTTTAATCCTGCTTAGGCCCACTTTCTTATTTAATACATATGTATTTTTATTTTTAGACTAGAAAATTAGTTGCTTTTTGGTGAAATTCAGCCTTATGTGTTCTTGGTCTTTAAGTTTTGTTCTTTTGTTGTTGTCCTAGTTAGTAAAATGGTTGATCTGATTTTCTGTTGTTTGCTTATGATAAAAATATTTTATCATCTTCCATGTAGATTATTGGAGACAGCAACAACAACAAAAAAAGGCAAGAAATGGCTGTATATGACGTTGTGACAAACGCTTTTCTCCTGAATACTAAAGCACAGATGTTCCACCAACACACTGAAATTGCTATTACAATTGCTGGGAACACTCATGTTGCATAAACACCTGCATTTTGCAGGACTAATACCTGATTCGCAAGGTCTTGTAGCATCACTTGTAAATTCATCAGTGCCTTTACAAATCAGAGTTGCATTTCTGCCATTATAGCTATGTTTTGGAGGAGAAATAATAAAGTTATCCAAGGTTTGCAGGTGCAGCTGCATAGGTTTTCAGGTGTAACTGCATCCTCTCTTGAAGTAGTCCCTGTAGTATTTCCAGACAAGTGTAAGCTTGCTCTGACTGTACTGTTAGCAATCTGGAAGCCCTGTAGCTCTAGTGATCATGTTTCTGAAACTGAGCTAAGTCATCTGAGAGTCTGCATATACTGACTTTGCACTGAGTTAATACAACCAAGAGTCAGCTTGTACCTTTGGCAGAGCAAGCTTATATCTGCTTGCAAAAGGCTGTAGACTTATCCTTGAATGTTTTCCTTGAAGATCCTAGGGTAGACAGCAACCACGAACATTTTAAAACTGTCCATGATGGTCCCATTGATTTCAGAAATAATGAAGCTGGGCCAGTGCTAAACCCCAGACTAAATGGTCTCTCCATGTTCAAAAGTGAACTGATCCCAGAAGTGTGAATGCAGACTTTGTGTTCCCAGTCTGCAGCCACCTTAAAGACATCTAATGACTGGGTTTTACAAATGTACTCAAGATCTTAGGTAGTGCTTAAACTAGTCATTTCAGCAAGTGTGTAAAAGCTCAGCTAAACAGAAGTCTTAGACCAATTCTGACCTGTGCAAAAGACTTATTGACTCCAAAGAGTAGCGACATCTCAGCAAACATTCCTGAATATTTGCTATGAAGTCCAGTTTGTTCAGAGTTTGGGGATTTTGCTTTGTTTTGTTTTTCTGGCTATGCCTTCCATTTGGTTTGATGCAGTTCTTCAGATTAATATATGTTGTCCTGATGCTGCTCAGCTGAGTGCTTTCCACATACTATATGAGTCAAAAATTTTTTAAAGAAAAGCATTTTCGAAAATAAATATCTTAAAATTTGGAAAACTCATCTAAAATTTTTAATGATTCTGAGGATAAAACATTGATTTAGAGAGTCCAGCTGCTTCCACTGATTTGGAACAGGCAGTATGAAGACGATGCATGTGTTTCAGTAACCTCAGTGATTTTCTGGTTCAAAGCTTTGGCTTTAGGTTCAACAATAAATTTAGCAAAGCATCAGGAAAAGGTACCTGATGTTTCTGGCATGTCACAGCACTCTTTTAGCCCACGGCTCCTTGTCTGCTGTTATTCCCTTCCAGAAATCTGGAGAAACAGTGATAAAGCAAGACGATTTTCCTGAGGAGCTTTCTTGTACATGGAGAAGCTTGCTTTTGGGACAAAGAAGCAGAAATGTCTTATTTCCCCCCCAGAGTGATTATTTAGGAGTAAAATTAGTAAAATTAGGAGATAATTAGTCAAAGTACAAGTCTTCTGGAAAATGGTGTTGGCTGGACTTCCAGAGAAAAGAGTCCAGGATTTAACATCGTTTGAGATAAACTAGAGTATTTCACCCCTTCTGGGCAACTGTCTCAGGCTTTCTGTACATATATGTGGGTATTGTTGTATATATTAGTATCTTTGCCTTAATCTGACCTCCACTCTGAGTGTGGGCTCAATGCCAGAAAGTGGTGCGGACCTTACTCTGGTGAAATGAATGCTGAGAAGGTAAATGGTACCATGAATAAGAAACTGCAGTAGTGCAAGTGTTGGGTTTTCAAAGAGTGTGGATTAAAGTGAGAGCAATGAGAGTGGAGTGTTGCCTTTTTCAAGAGGCTGTGATATGAGGGTAGATTGTGAGGGTGTTTTTTTGTATTGAGGGGAAACTCATCACTTCCTCTAGAAAAGCAGAAGGTTCTTGGCCATGGACCAGCTTGGACTGGAGATCAAAAATCCTTCCTCAGCTCTGTTGTGCCTATGCGTGTGACTGTGGTATCCTTGCCTGCTGATAGTGTCTCCTCAGACTCTGTCTCCATGGGTTTGCAGCCTGAAATACTGGTTCCTTGCTCGTTTTCCTCAGAAAGGTGTAAATCCAGAAATGCAACTGGCAATTATATTGTAAGCTTATGTGTTTGAAAATAATAAAGTACAACAAGAAGATCTATTATTTATCCAGTTGGCCAAATTATTCCTTGGCATAATTATTTGGTGATTGCATTTCACATGATGATTCCCTATAGAAAGGGTTACTAATTAGCCCTAAATGCTAGAGGGCTATCACAAGGTAGAGCAGGGCATTAGCAGAGTTTATTTCAGCAGTGGGCTAAATCAGCCTTTGAAAATGTGCTTGGCTGACTTTCATCCACACCATAGTACAACCACATAATAATGCAGAAAGAAGTAAGGTGCACGCAAACTCTATGATGTTGTGGGCTTCGTGTGGCCTACAGGTGAGACATTCCCTGTCATTTACAGGTCCGAGGCTGGAGAAATACATGGTTGTCACCCATGTCACCTTTTGGGTTGCTCTTAACACTGTTCCTCATTCACTAAAGTTATTAATCCCGTGTTTACTCTTTGGAGGCTGTAGATGGAACATCTCTGTGAAGTGTAATCTAATTCACAGGGCAGGCTTCAAACTCATGGAGGTCTCAGTCATGGAGAAGGCTTCAGGGGGAGACAATTCTGCCTGGAGGAAGCCATAGGGCTCCCTGTTAGCAGTGGGATCTGCCTGCATATATCCAGGTGGAGGATCAAACACTGTGCTGTCTGGAAGGGCTCTCAATTGGAACATCTTCTAGAGGAAGAACAATATGTGTTCATTTTATAGACCTCAATTTGAGGCTCCTATGTTTTCCTGGTAATTTTGGATACAAATATCTCAGGGCTCATGTTCATAGGAGTTAGTTTTAACGTTAAAAAAAGCTTCTTTATTTCAGGGACTTGTGTTGAGAGTTGCTGAAAAAATTGAAGATTCAGCTCCTAGTTTAATCTACCCTTTTCAATTTATCATCTTCTGAAAACATCCCCATGGCAGAGGATGTTCAGAAGTATTTGTGTGACTTGGAAACAGAATTCAATGAGGGAATTTTAATCTCCCCCATAATTTTGCACAGCACAGAAAGATATAAAGAATAAAAACACTTCTGGAATTTTCAGAGAACAGAAAGAAATCCCAAACAGCAGAGCATTGCACAAAAATATTTGCAATGGCTTGTGGTCTAAATAGGTAGAGACTAAATTTCAAACTGACGAGAAAAATGCTCTACTGGGCTTAATTCTTTTTTCTATGTAACAGCACTAATCCTCCTTTAGTCCTATGTGAAGATGAACAGTCCTGTAGAAGGCTGTGGATTGGGAAAGGTACAGAAATAACCAGTTTATTCTGAGTACAAGTGAGCAAGGATCACGCATTGCATAAATGCAAGTCTGCTAAGTGTGTGGCCCGTGTCATGTCCCAGTACTCTCAAAAAGAAAATGCAAGGTTATCAAAAGATCCTGTCCCAAGCCATGGGCTAAATATTTGTGGACCTTGGGAGACATAAGCCAGCTTGCTATTGCTGCTGCTTCCTTTATACAGGAAAAAACACAAGGAGCAGAGTTAGGGTTTCTCTTTGTCTTTCATGTCTTGCATCTCAGGGGCATACAGGTAAAGCCATGTGGGAAGTAAAAGAATTTCCAAAGTCTGATCATTTTGTAAATGTGAATATCCTTGACAGGTATGAGCAAAAAGGTTTTTCCTCCAGGTAACCATGTATAATATTGATATTTTTCTTATTTACCAGATTTTATTGGTGAAATCAAGGTTGGTTGGTGTTCTGAAGGTGAATACACATTTAATAAATATTAGGAGATTCTTTCTGTAAAATTACATCAGGCCTATCCGCAGTAGATCAGTACCTGTGGTCTACTTTTTATAAATATAACTTATGAATTGTTTCCAGAAAGACAGGGGATGTGTTAAGCGTTTGCAATGCTGAGGAGAGCATGAAGTGAATGGTGCTGGAGGTATCTGGAGAAGTTGCACATTTGAAACTTTAACTTGTGTACAGCATCTATGACTATATCTTAAAGACAGAATGGGTTCTTAATGGGAATGGCTTTGTAACAAGGGTGGAAGCAAAGAGTGTAACTTCCAGTAAGTCTGAACAACCAGATACGGTGCCATACAATGAAGAGCAAAGAATGTAGGCAATTTCTGCAGCATGAGGACTCTGTCCTGGGAAAGTGTAGGTCTTGGAAAAACTTGTGGGTCATATGAGATCATCAGCTGAACATGGGCTACAGACATTGACATGCTAATACAGATTTGCAAATATGAATATCAATGTCTCAGCGTGAAGCTGAGAGCATCTGTTACCTCTGTACTTGAATGGTGCAGCATCCACAGCAACGTTATGTCCAGCTCTCTATTTCAGAAATGATTGAGAAATTATCAAGTGTTCAGAGAAGAGCACTGAGAAGCTTTGGAGGGCCATGAAACATGCCTTATTGTGAAAGATTCAAGGAGTGCAGTCTGATTAGCTTATTGAGGGCTTAAAGTGTGATTTTGCTGGTCTGTGAGTACCTACTTGGAGAACAGAAACATGATTATAGAGGTTTCTTCAGTTTGGCCGGCAAGGTTATAGCGGAGCCAATGGCTGGCAGTTGAAGCAAGGTATAATTGGACTAGAAATATGGCAATTAAAACCAAGGTAACATTAAGTGACTCCTTGATGTCGGAGTGCAAAATTTCAGGTCAATCCTGGGAGATGTTCTAAAAGATTTGTGCTCTAGTAAGTAGTCTTGGGCTGTCTTTGATATGCAAACCCCTGAGGATTTCCCAAGGCGAATGATACACCTTTGTACAGTGTCTTTAAACCCCTTTTCTAATGGCAGGTTTTGTAGTTTCTGTGGACATAATTCTCCAAGGTCCACGGGCCACAGATGATTGAAAAAATACTGTTCTGTCCTAGATCAGGGACTTGAAGCAGGAATTTGCCAAGCAAGTCCTGTGGTCTGTGGTATACAAATGGTCAGGGAAAGTGATTGCTATGGGTTTCCACCAGCTTTGTAATCTAGGAATCTCAGCCCAAAATGTAGCTACATCTGAGGTACATTGATGCATTAGGCCTTATGCAGCTATCACTCCCTATTCTGTGAAACATTTATGTACAGAAGATGACTAATGGGTTTAACCATATTGCTTACAAGTTTTACAGCACTGGCGCCTGAAGACAAATCCCTTCTGCTACTACTCTAGTTCAGTGGTTTTCATTGTCTCTGTTTTGTCTGTTGTGTTCACACATGAAAATGAGGCAGAAAGGTGCCAAGACAGGCTTTTTATTCATTTAAAATATCCTGGATACTGAGAGCTGAGTGGGCAATACTAAGGGATCTGCTCTGCACAGGCACTTGTTCTCAGCCCCATGCCATCCTCTTCTGGCAAAAGCATGAAGAGAATTGGGCAGCCAGCCCAGAGGAAAGTAATTTGGGGGTTTTTGTTTGTTTTTTTTTCTTTCTTCTTTTTTTTTCTTCTACTGTGTAATTTTCTAGCAGGATCAGTTCCCTGAGCTGTTTCTCTGTAGGGATACACAAATATTTGCCTACTTGACTTGGTACAAGATAGAGGGCAATTTTAGGACATGACTGGGCATTTTGGGAATTTAATGATGCTTGAGTAAAAAAACCCAAAACCAAATACAACTATGCTCTGCAGTTTAAACTCTTACTTGTCACTGTCCTTATATGGTTGTGCTCACTTGAGTTTATTCCCTGGATATTAGGAAATGCCTTGCTGGTAGTTCTACTAATTTTTTGTGTGTGCAGAAGATGATGCAATCAGATACAATTTTTAAGGTTTAAAATATTTAAACTAAGTAATTAATTATTTCCTTTCGTCTTGGGTTTGCCAGCTTTCACATCCAGCTCCTAAGCTGTGACTCCCCAGTCAGTTAAACTCATTTTGATGGATTGGATTGACACAGATACCCATTTACCTCCATTTTTATTCCAGCTTCCTTTTAGCAAACAATTATGGAACAGCAATAGCTTCCCGCTGGCCAGACAAATCCTTTCTGTCCTCCTTTAACACAGCTATGCATTTTTCCCAGTGATGAATGCAGTAGAACCAAATCATATGAATCTACGATCTGTTCCAGCTGCTATTGAAGAGGAATGATTAAAACAACAGCAACAAAGTGGAAAGAAAACTCCCTGCTTTTTTACTGTGTGCCAGCAAACCCTCTATCATTGAGCGTAAGCAGCAAAATGCATTTTGAGACTCAAGAACCAAATGTGCATATAAGTAATAAGAGGCTAAATGAATAATACAGCAGAATGGCATGACACCATATCACAGTCCTCAACTAGTAAGTAGCACAGTTCAACCTCAAAAGCTACTGAGTAAGACGAAAATATCTCTTTAACAGTATTAGGGGACAATTTATTATGTGTATCCTTCGAGTGCAGCACAATGTCACTGCAGGCCCATTGCATTTGCATTATTTCCAGACAACGGCAGCAGGAGAAAAGGACACTGATTTATTTCAGAGCAGGCACAGGTGATTTTTATGTCTGTTGGGACTCAGCCAGATATGGCTTAACCCATTCAAGTCTTTTCTGCTTATATGAAGAGGTGTCTTTTTGTAACATCCTTATCTTCCAGCTGGGATTTTATTTAAGTTACTCAAGGAAAAGGTGGAGGATTTTGAAGTCTTTTGCCCTTTTAGACAGTTACTAAAGCTTTATTCAATTCAGAGAGAACGAGTGATTGGCAATAACTTAATCTGTTTAAAATAATTCTGATGATCATTTTCACTAGGCAGCTTTTAACACAGTGTGTGATTTCCACACCCTACAGTAGCCAAAATTGAATGATCTCCTGATAATATGATTCCCTATTGCATATAAGCTAATTTACCAGGACCAAAAGATAACATACAAGAAAAAAAAAAAGTTACTGTCTGGCTATTGTGATCCAGTCAAAGCATGCAAGTGTTGTTTCTATTCAATTGGAGAGCCCCGAGGACTGCCTGCATGCCAGTTTTCCAGCATTATAGACGAGGGAAACCTGGCACCTTGCTGGAAGTGCCACCCTACAGAGAGATGCAGGCCTGGCATTGGGACCAAGTGCAATCACTAATGGTGATTAAAGAGAAAGCAGAGGTGTTAATCCAAAGCAATTATGACTGGCAGCTGACAGTCCATCAATTTTATTACTTCTGTATATCAGTTAAGCACCAGTATTTTTTTTCCCTTTCTGAACAGCTGCCTGGTTTTGTGTGGACGTGTGGCTGTAATTCTGCTGGTGGCTGAAAGAGATGCAGAAAGCTAGTGTGAATTTGTGTCCGGTGCAAAATGAGTCCTGCTGGAGTGATGTACACTGTGCTCAGTAGTACGGCTGAGAAAGGGTATTTTTTCAGGAATGATCCACAGGGTTTGTTTCATTCCAAATAGGAGTAAAAACTGAATATTTTGAAATTTCCTTAGGGGAATTTTGCAAAAGTTTCCTTTAAGGTCCATTAAAACACTTTCTGTTTTGTTTTTGCTTGGAAACGGGGTATTATGAGTCTGATTGAAAGCATCAGAACAGGACAAAGAAAAACTACCTACATGCTACAGATTCTTAAAAAAGGACTGGAGATGTATTGGTCCAGAGCACTGAGATAGGACAGGTCAATATTTATGGAATAGATGATTTGGTAGTCTACTAAAATAAAGGTCTGGTAAATTAGCCCAGTTTTGAGAAGAGTTTTCATTTTCACTGCACTCAAAGCATCAGCTGGAGCACTGCTCTGCTGGACTTGACCCTGATCCGCCCTTCTCTGCTATACAGTCCCTTTGCACTCTTGCCTACTGCAGGAAGAAAGAGCTTGGTCAGTGCACAAATACGTAAGCACGGTTCAGTGTGGCTTTGGGTTTGTTTTTTTTTTAATGTCACTCAATGTGTTTTGACGCCTGTGATGAGTCAGAGCTACTTGTAGGAGTGGAGAACGTGCCCTTGTTCAGCACCTCTAGCAAAAGCAGCCATGGGTGGCAGCTGCTGAAACAAATCACCTTAGTGCCTGTGGACTTGCTAGGGAGTGATTCTTGCACTCTTAGTGTCTTCAGCATGAATTGCTGCCTTTATCTTCTTACAGGAGGCAAATAGGGCTCAATGGCTATCGCACATTACAGCTCTATCACTTGCCTACTGGGCATTCTGTGGCATTTTTCTGTGGCCCATTCTGACTCTCAGTAACATCATTTGTTCCTTTTTAAAGCATTTTGAAAGCTTTTAATGACATACACTACTTGCATGGCAGGGGGTGGTATTACAGCTCCATGATTTTGATAGCACTGAATAGACTCAAGGGGAGTCTGGGTGTTGATGGGTCAGGCACTGTGTTAACTACCAGGACAACTCGATCCCTGCCTTAAGGAGCTTACAATAAGAAAGAGGGCAAGTCACAACAAAAAAGCAATAACTAAAAAGGGTGAAGTAAAGGAGAAAATGGTCCCTAGCACATATACTGTCCCGTAAGTTAACAATTTACAGAACCTCTGCTGGGTTTAGTTTGGCTTCTTCCTACTCCAGCAGGCTGCCAGATCTCTGAATAGGAATTACCTGGTGTTATGGTGAATGATAACAGATATCTGCTCTCTGCGGAGATGTTTAAAATGGGCAGCTGAAGCTTGTATAATCACAAAAAGTCATTGGGTTGTGGCAAAAAAATAATAATGCTGCTTTCTAAATAAAATAGTCTCATTATTAAGCACAGTACACCAAGGTGATGAGTCAGGTGGAATGAGGAAAAGACAGCTTTTTAGAAGTTAAGGTATTTCTTTTTCCCTTTCTTCCTTTATTGACTGATGAAATACCCTTTAAATACCAGAGGACCTGAATGCTGCCTTTGTTGTTCACACAGTTAAGACATAGCTGAGCTGAGCATTGAACTTAGCTCTGTAACAGAGAAATTTAGTAACAGAGTTTGTAATTTTTCCTCACCTCAAGTCTAATTGATGCAGAAAACAAGTAAAAATATAACACAAATTCTTACAGAAAATAGATTCAAATTAGAGTACGACTTAAACTACTTAAACCCACCCCCCCAACAAGTTATATAAAATATGCCTAATTCTGCCTAAATAGCTTATACCAGTTTTTAAATATAAAGACATATTTTAAGAGTGATGGGTGAGGAATGACCATTCATGACTGCTGTGCCTGCAACTCATTACAGGAGTACTGTATTAACAAGCAGCATTGTTACATGTCCCCTCCAGAAATGGCTGTTCCTGGTGAGAGTAGGGCAACCATTCAGCTGCTCATTGTAGCCTTTCTGGCCCATATGCCAGATCCATGAGAAGGGGATACGAGCCTCCATCAGCTACATTGTGCAATCAGATGGGTTGTTTTACCTTTTAGCTGCCACCAGAGATAACTCCAAGTCAATCTGTGCATCTAAGAATCAGGTTAAACAGGCATAGCTGCAAGTCCCATGAAGCAGACGCAGATCCCTTTGATTTGAGGCATCCAGAATTCACAAAGGGTCTTCACACGCTTGAAAAACACTATCTCTAATGTTGGTTTAGTTTGATTTTTCTCTTCCTCTCTTGTACCTACAAAACTGGCTCTGCTGTCTTTCAGCTTAAGCCTTGCAGAGACAGCTGCCAATAAATGTATTATCTGGGAATCATGATGTGCACATCTCCTGATAAAGCAGGTTCTTGCGTCAGGCTTCCTCTTGTACGTTGTCCTTAATACTGCATTCGGTTTTGGTACTGGGAGTGATGTCCTGTCCATCTGGCAGTACATACCCATGTCCTGATGTGTGAGGAGGACAGGTAGGGCTTTAGGAGCTGGCCCTCAAATTGTCCCAGTACGTCTGATACCTGGTTAATAAAAGACAGACAGATTTAGAAGCAATGACACACCAATGCTTTAACTGACATCACCAAGAGCAAATGTGGCCTTAATGACATGTATTTTATGTAACCAAAGTAAATAAACAAGTAGAAAGAGACAAAGCATGTGTGCCGTGTTTAAAATCAGATTATGTTAGCAGCTGAATTTACACACTGGCATCTGTACAAGGCTGCAAAAGAAACAGCTTCCATTGTGCATCACGCCTTTCCACCACATTAATTCCATCATAAAACTCTTCTGTATCACACTTTTACTGCCCTCACCATGCACAAATTAGCTGTAATCTGGTGACAGCAGCCAAATGCTTCTCCAAATAACAAAGTAGAAGTTTTGTTGCACAACTGTTTTTTGTAAAAGAGCAAAAACATCACACATCCATAATTAACTGTAATGCATGCCTCAGGGCCAGTTTTGAAATGGGGGAAGCGATGCTATCAAGAAGCACCTTAATCCATTTTCTAGGAGCCATTAGGACATCCTTTTCAGAAACATGTGAGTGATGTAGGGCACAGTGCAATGTCCCCATGGGCCTGTAGCCGGTGTGGTTGGAGATGACTACTGCTTTCTGCATCCATACCTGGTTCATAAGCACTTCTTGCTTTGGTGAGCACTAGGTTGGTTCAGTGGGAACTGCTGCCAGGGTACTCAGTTGATTCTGCTGGCTGAGGGTGACATTCACAGAATCATAGAATCATTAAGGTTGGAAAAGAGCTGTAAGATCATCAAGTCAACCATCAACCCAACATCACCATGCCCACTAAACCATGTCCTGAAGTGCCACGTTGACATGTTTTTTGAACACCTCCACCACCTCCCTGGGCAGCCTGTTCCAATGTTTGACCACTCTCTCAGTAAAGAAATTTTTCCTAATATCCAGTCTAAACCTCCCCTGGTGCAACTTGAGGCCATTTCCTCTTGTCCTGTTGCTAGTCACTTGGGAGAAGAGACCAGCACCCACCTCTCTGCAACCCCCTTTCAGGTAGTTGTAGAGAGCGATGAGGTCTCCCCTCAGCCTCCTCTTCTCCAGACTGAATAACCCCAGTTCCCTCAGCTGGTCCTCATAAGACTTGTGCTCCAGACCCCTCACCGGCTTTGTTGCCCTTCTCTGGACACGCTCCAGCACCTCAGTGTCCTTCTTGTAGTGAGGGGACCAAAACTGAACACAGTATTCACCCCACACCTTCTGGTGGCTCTGCTGTGGGATGGCAGCTCCAGCTACATGGGGTCATGAACAGCTGGGACTTTTATACTTTGAAGAGCTCCAGTTGTTTCCAAAGCTGTGGTCTCTGCCATGAGACCAACCATTTCCAAAAACCTCTTTGGCACTTGAAAACCAAAACCTCATAGATTTTCATGTACGATTCCAAAAAGGTAATGATAGCTGCCTTTTTCCTTCTCACTCAAAGGATGCTGCTTCTATGTTTTTAAGGTGTCCAAAACTAATAATTAAATCTCTAAAGCCATTAGTGTTCATTACTGTAAAGAGTACATTAAATCTTCAACTCTGTTGTTTATTTTTAAAGGTATATTCTGGTGAGACATGTTGAATTTAATTTTATTACTGGGTTGAGCCAAGGCATTTGATGTTCAGAGAATTATAATGATTACCTAGGAGCAATCATCAGAGGTATGTCCTCTTGAATAACAGAGAGACTCTAGGACTAATCTTGCATATCTGCTTTTTAAGAAAGAAACCAAATCTGAGGAAAAAATAACCTGAAGTCGCAAGTTTTTGTGAAATTACTAAGTTGTTATTATTATTCACAAGGTGCCTCAAATCTTCCTGATCTCATGCAAAACCATTCCTACCTACCTTGAAGGACATACGAGTAAAATGGGTGGTTAAATGGCAAGGGAGGGTCCTGTCGGCATCAGTCTTTGCTAGCCCAGTGCATAGCATGCCTGGTCAGTTCCCTTCTGCTCGTCTTGGCTCCCCTGTTGGCACTGCAGCACTGCTGAGGGGCCTCAGATGGGTCAGGGACATGCTTAGCTACTATATGAAAGAGTCAAAGAATTTACTGACTAAATAAGACAGAGGAAAAAAGTCCTTTCCACTGCTGGTGGCAACATGCTTACGTGCTCCATATACTCTGTTGGGGTAGCAAGGAGAGCTGGCCTGTGGAAATGCAAAAAGACCCATTTATAACCTGAGAACTGATAATGTGCACAGTTTTATTGAGGAACAGCAGTGGGAACCAGCCCTTGCGTGTCTGACAAGTAGTGGCTTTCCAGTTTGACCTAATTCTTGTTTAGCATCTAAAAGGTAATGGTTAATTCTTTTGTGAAGGAAGATTGTTATATAAATGTGTGTGAGCCTGTGTTTATATATATGTACAAACACATATATATGGTAACATCTCATTAAAGGAAATAATAACTTTTTTTTTTTATTTTGTATAGAGCAATTCATAGCTGCTATTTTTTGTGAATATTGTTAAATGGTATTCTACTGGATGCCAAAACTCAATACCAACTCAGGTAAAAAATGAAGCAGAAAAAACTGCAGTGGGATTCTACTAATTTATATTCAGTTTAGGCAATAAGGATCAGAAAAACTGATACAATTCAACCACCGCTAACAGGCATGTTGGTTTTGTTGTATGTCTTTGATACTAAATGAACTGGTTAAAAAGGTTCTTGTAAATGAGCACTGGACCTTAAAGCAAATGAAGAATTGTGAAGGCAGTTTTGGCGCATAGGCTCAGGGTTGTAGGGTGCTGCTTAATGTTTTAGGCGTGGAGAGACTATTCTCTCTTTTGCACTAATAAAATTTGAAACAATGAGGAAGAAAACTGTAGCACTAGAGGTATTCTTCTCTTTTATTCCTTACAATTTTAATGGACTAAGTTTAACAATGTATGGTGAATATCACTGGGCACAGAAGATGCTAGTTCTAAAAATCTGCCCTAACTTTGCACAGTCCAAATCCCTGTGTTACAGAGCTCTTTTCCTAGAGATGTGCAATGATCTCAGATAAAAGACAACCAACCAACCAAGCAACCAGGCAACCAGCCAACTCCCTCTGAAATTACAAGCTATTTTGACATGCTAGATGTCATCTCCAAGTCAGTCTGGAGAGGTTGTATATGGCATAGGAAAGTTAGTTCTTCAGCAGATAAGCGCTAATAGGAGGCTAGATGATGAATTACCCAATTTGCTGGTCAGCAGATGACTTGTTTTTTGCCCCTGGTACAGGCACAGGGCAGATATCTGTGCTGTTCCTGATTTGTGCCTCAGATGGACTGAGATGCAGGTGTTCACATCTCGGACCAAATGTAAGGTTTTGCTACATCTTTTCTCCAGCTAGCAACAGGCCCAGAAAAAAACCCTTGAGTTGGGAAGTGCCAAACTATTCCCCAGTTTCCCTCCATTTCTCTGGCTTGCAGAAGATAATGAACTAAGAAAATGGGACTTTTTAATAACATTTTTGGGTGGTATTTTCAAACTGCTTTTATTTCTCTTGAATTGCAGTGATTTCTCGTTGTGAAATGTTCTTAAATTTTATTAGCAAAAACTGCTTGGTACCAGAATAAATTTGGATTGGAAGGTGGTTTGAAAAAAATATGGTTTCTGTTATGGCTTCAGAAGTGCTAGTGAACCAAAAATATCTGCACAGAGGTAGCAGTCAGCCCAAAATGCTTTATACACAAGGAAGCTATGAAGAACTCTTGCAGTAGGCCTACATGAAATAATCTGCACTCTCAACCAGTGCCACACAAATGAAGACACAAAGAAATTTTATGCTCTTAAAGAGGCTATTAGCTTCATCGCCAAAATAGGACATGTAATAGTCTTTCCAAAATTTGCTACTCTTCAATATTATGTAATTCCAATTATTATTGTTACTCATATAAATGTCCAATCAAGTTGGGCCTTTGAGTTTTAGGTCTCAAGGAAGACCTGCAAGCTTGGATCCCACGGTTTGATTGCACATGGTATGAAAAGAGGTAGTTCCCTGAGTGGTTTTGCATATCCTACCTTTTAATTTAGTTGAGTGTCTTTGTTCTTTTCTTTTCTCATGCACGTGTTCATTTCAATCTCTTTTCACATGAAAGGTTTTCCATGCCCTTCTTTTGCCACCTCCCTTTCCTGAAAATATATTTCTCTTTTCCAGTATTTGCAAATTAGCACAGTCAAAGGCAATTTTATTTTCATGGTTATCTTTGTTTTGACTGTTTGTTTCGAACAAAGATGTTTTCTTCAAAGATGATCTTCCCGTGCCTAAAATCTTTAGGCAAAACAGAGCCTTGGTAGCAACTGCTGTATGTCTCCTCTACTCCTGTGACAGTTATGGCTGCTTCTGGCAGGACTTATTTTGGCATCTTTATCCTTTGAGTGTGAGCCTTGCTCAAGGAAACCTGCCTTCTTCTCAGTGGGGTGAACCTGCCTATCATGAGACTTAGCAACAGCACCATACAGAACTGCAATCTCTTCTAATTCCCACAAATAAAAATAGTTTAGCTGTTTCCATACTGCTTTAATTTATTTAGTTGAAAAACATGGTTTTGTCACTGTTTGTGATAATGTCGGTATTATTCTTGACTCAAGCATCCTTAATTTACACAGGGAAGTGCTTAAATGCTGTGGTGAAAGAGTCCATAGAAAAACTGCAGACAGACAGATAGCTTCCGTGGGCAGCTGGTTTCTGAAGAAAGAGGTGGCCACGTTCTGAGCTGTTTGCTTACATGGAAGATAACATTATCATGATATTTTCTCAGCTGTGCTTAAGCAAAAGGAAACCACTGGCCTTTGCCTTATGGACATTAGTTTCCTCCATTAGCCCATCTCCTGATTCTTCCTGATGATGAATAGTGTCACCAGTTGTTTTAAATATAGCTCAACTCAAAGTAACAGGGCAGAAACTTTATATGTGTGTTTCCTTTCATTCTTTAGCCTGGAATTGTTTTCTTTTGTGTTTGTATATTTCTTTTAATCATAAACAACACTCTACAACTTGCTTATTTTACACACTGTTCACACTGGATGACTACTTTTTGGGTTAAATTCACTCTTAGACAGAAAGAGCGATGGGCCAGCACATCACCTGAGGTGTTCTTTCTCAGGTCATGCAGTTGGCCACCTTCTGGGCTAGATTTGCAATTGGTATTCATTTATATAAACCCCTGACTTGTTCTCCTTGATGACCTACAAGCTCGCTTTTAGCCTTCACCTGAGAAGTTCTGTCATGATATTTAACTTACAGTTGACAATTTTTGACAAATACAGATTTGAAAGCCAGAAGGGGCCTTTACATCATTTAATCTGACTGTACAGTCTACTCTTTGCAAGGGACTTTGACATGAACTCTGCAGAATTTTTGAACTCCATGAAAAACAATCACATTGAAATCTCCCTCCCATGATTTTGGATCTGACAAAAAAGCAGATGAAACTTATGCTCAGTGCTAAAAGCCTAAGCAGAAAGTTTTCAGAAGCTGAGGGTGAGAACACCTCTGTTTGAAGGATACTGTGATAAGTGGTTTAAGGTGCAAGTACCTTGCACCTCCCTCTCAGATAAATAGACAACCACGCAAAGCAAAAATCTAAGATTGGTGTGTAATAAGACTGTTTCAATATCAGGGTTGGATTGATGGAAGTATTTCAAGTCCTGAAAAAGGAATTGAATATGTAAGAAGAAATCCCTGCTAGGCTAAGCATGATCCCTGACATCCTATCATGTAATGATTTGCAGCAGAAAAGTCACACAACTACTAGAAATTTCAGCTTCAGAACTGCTTTGTTTCTGTTATGAATTCAAGGAGAAAGGGGCACCAGCTCATGCTTCTCTTGTTACAGGAGGAAGAGAAGGAGGCAAGAGGTCTTGTTTGGCTAATACTGCAATTTTCTGTAAATGTGTCCCAGTTGTCACTTAGGTGTTAGAGAGCTTAACACAGCTGTCCTCAAGCAGGCAAGGTACTGGAGACACCCAAAGAGCTGTCTGTGTATATAGTACTAACTTCACTCTCTGTTTCCACACCTTAGCCCTCTTTGACGGAGGAACACTTCATATACCATCCCCTCCGCTCTCTCTAGATTAATTCCTTTGGTTTTGCTGTAGGTCTCAAAAGTGGGCAGTGGAAGTGATTTATGTGTTTGATAAGGAGAAGAGAGGCCTCCCTGGGTTGACAGATTTTAGAACAATAAAGAAGTCTGACAACCCGAGTGGGTACAAGGCCAACACTGAAAAGTTTTATGAACGACTATTTGTAGCTATGCAAGTTGTGTCATATCCCAGGACCAGCTAGATAGACAAAGGACTTTCCCTCTACATCCTTTTGAAGACTCAACAACTTGTCCAAATCAGAAGTCGTCTCTGACCTGTTGAGGCAAGTTATCTTCCCTTCCGCTACGTCCAAGGTTGCAGGGACTGAGTTCCCACGGTCAGCATAGGAAGCTTGGTTCACAAGGAATGGTGCAAAAGCCATGATGCTTTTTGCCGCCTGCATATAGTCCTGAGGTGACCTTCAATAATTATACTCCAATCTTTTTTACAACTGCTGTTTAAATAATAGGGCTTTCCTTGACAGTGATAATCAGAAGGGAAATGTCACCGCAAATACATTCCAGAGGAAAAGAGCGAGTTGAGTGAAACCACAATGTGCTCAGTCTTGGCTATATTCAGACTCATAAAACTTTTGCCTCGGATGTTAGATTAGACAATAGCACATAGGTAGACAAGCCATATTGCCTGGAATAAATCCTTCAGTAATGGGTGCATTAAAAATACAATAGACAGATTAGATGGATTTATCTGCCTATTTCAGATAGTAAGACAAAGTAGACATGAGTAGCTGAGGAACTATTGAGGCAAGAGGCCGTGTGGACACCGCATTGCCTTGAACACTGGGCCTGCATCTGTGAATAGCACTGAGGAAGACTCCTGCCAGAGTCCAGACCTTGGATCTATCAATGAGTTTCTATGGGACAAGTCACTGAATGAGCTGGGCATGTCAATCTTTCTGTGTTTCAGTCTGAACGTCAGTAAAACTTCCCTTTTGGTTGCAGACTCTATGGCGGGGGAGCCTCGTTTGCTCAGGGACCGATGCTTCCAGGTTTTGGGCCCAGGTGTTGCTCCTAGTTGCTGCTATAATTTGTTGAAAGTCAGAGGAGGAGAGGAGATGAGCTAAAAAATGAAGTAGGAATGATTAATGAAACGCCTTTATTTCTGAATTATTTCTCAAACTCCAATGGCAGCACTCCTAGGCACCCCTTCACCTTTTTCTCTCTGCATCCCACAGGATGCGATAGCCTTCGGTGTCAAAGCAGATGCTTTGAGTATCCCACCTGTGGTAATACAGACTCCCTACCCTCACCTCCCCATCGGCCTGCAGCTGAACATCCCCCTCCAAACCTACCAGAGAGCCACCTCTGTGCTGTGCTTGGTTGCACAGCTGGTCTGGCTTGATCAGGAGGGTCTCAAATACAGAGAGGAGGCTGGTGCTAGATTTTGGCAGCTTTGTTAATGCCTTCTGTTTTCCCCTCCCTTTTTCTGTTACAGCTTTCTGCAGTGCTTGTCAGAAAAGATGGACATCGGAGTTGATTGCTGTTCTTCACATTAAACTGTAAGTGGTTCAAAGGAAGGACTGTGGCTTTTTTTTTTGCTTGTTTATGTACAGCATACACAGTAGTATCTATAGATGTAGACAACTATAAGGTAATGTTAATGCTGATGGTAAAAATAAAATATTTGTGGTTCTACGTCCTATTTTTCAATCCACCCTAATATAATCCTCTTCTGGTAAAAATAACAATAATGAAAAAGGCTGGAGGGAATGTGATTTCTCTGTTAAAACCATATGTGCATCCACTGACTAATCACTCAGGGGTTTGCACTGATATTCTTGTCTCACACTGTTGTTTTCCTCTGAAGGTTTACTGTGGGCTCAAACTATGCAGTTCAAGTTCCTCTGTTTTAATAAGTTGCTGCACCTTTGCCCAAGGCTGTGATGGAATATGTGGGCAGTTACTGTGGTTCAGCTGACACTTGGAAACTTATTATGCCGTGTTAACTTGATTTTGAATTTGCACCTTGGGGGGTTTATTTAACTCAAATACTCATTTTTATGGTGCCAAACTGAATCAAAAGCTCCAAATTTCACTCAAGTGAAGAAAAATCCAAATCTATGGAAATTCCAGCACAAATAGAATTGACAGTGCTGGGTAGTAGGTAGAAATGCTTTCAAAATCTGAGAGGATTTTATTGTAACTGTTGGTAAACCATGTCTGAATTTCAAGCTTGTATAGAATTAGGAGATAAGAAGTGTTATTGGAGTTTTGTGTTATGTGGCATACATTTCACAGCAGTCCCGTGACATCCTGACTCTACCAAAGACAGTTTGAGTGGTTTCCCTGTTGCACAAAAACGCTTGCAGGGAGACCAGGGTGTATAAGGAGAGTAAGTTGTCAGAGTGTAGAAGAATTTGTGGAGCATCTTTGGTGCTGGTCGGTACTGACAAGATGTGCCTGGTCTGATCTGGTCTGACTGTTTTAATGCTCTCTGTGAGCATTTTCCCTGGCTGGATGGCACGGCATGATCCTCCTGATGACTGTTTGTGAGGAGGGTCCCAGGTGTGATGGCACAACTCTGCTGTTGAAAGATACAGTCCCAAATGCCCATGCTGCATCTTGAAGAATCCCAGCTACTGAAAATAAATGAGAGATCTTTCAGAGATTTTAAATGTGTTTTTCTTCCAACCGTGACACCTATGAATTGACCACTGTTTTACCAAAAAACATCATCACCACTGCTGTAGTCTTTGTATCCCCTTGCTATTGTAAGGGACAACTCTTAACAGTATGTAACAAACAAAAACACGAATCCAGGATGATGTCTGCTTGGTCAAGGGCCATAATAGTTTCACAAGTCTTTGGCTTAACTAAGGAAGTGTCATAAAAAATCTACTGTGACAGCGTAGGCTGTTGCTAGAACTATAAATATTTTCAGAACCATCACTGTAATTATTTCTGGCTACTAAATACACTTCCAAAAAAAAGAAAAAAAGCACGTAATTATAAGTGTTAACATCCTGATGCCAGATCTCCGTTGTTACAATAGGCCATACAGACGTTTAAGACAGAAGGGTTAGATTGGGAGGGTGGGAGTAGTTTTGAGCCGCAAGGCTAGAATAGACATGGTCCCTCCCCCAGGCAGTCTGGGGTGGGGCTGCAGCATCCTTTGGCTCCTTCCCCCATCAATCTGCCCCTGAGAGGTAATCTTTTCCCTTCCCCCAAAGCATTTTTAATCTAAAAAGCGATTGGGTGAAGCAGGAGTGGAACGTGGAGGGCAGATGAATTAATAATGGCAAGGGCATGTTTTCACATATGCTAACCCATGTCTACAATTCGTAGGAGTAATAAGTCAATCTCTGCCTCATAGAACAGAGGGTTTTAAAGGCATCATGGCTGAGCTGGGAGAAAGCTGGAAGACAGGACACGAAGGTAGAGGTTGTACAGGGAGTTCACGTTCCAGCGCTTCTTGTAGTATATATTATTAGAGTTCTGACTTGTCTAAAAATGTTAAAAATAAAATGATGCTGCCTGGTACAGCATGGGGTGCAATGAAAGATTAATTATGCTGTTCTGGATTTAATTTTGGTGTCCTTACACACCCTAACCTCATGCAAGAGTGGACTACCCTATACAAGATAAATGTGGGTTTTTTTTAAAGCTTAACAAGCTTTTGATCTTTCATGCAACCCAGTGCTTGAAGGGGGGATGTGGAAGATTCATTTGTATTCTATAAAACCACTTGCTGTGCATGAGGAAAATAGCATCATGCCACATCGCCATGTGAAGGTAGCTGGACCAGGCAACTCTTTGGAAGGGCCTGCCAGTTTCTTGATGATTTGAAGTACATGTGAACTCATTGTCTCTGGTTATCACCTGATGTAAATCAGCAGAGCTCCTCTGACTTTATTAAAGCTTACCTGATTTCAGTGAGGATTTGTCCATTTGTGTTCACAGTATTCATTAGATGTCAATATCTGATGAATAACAATAAAAAAACCCTATCAGACCTCTGATAACAATAGCTGAGAAGACACTAACACTGGCAGGATATACCTCAGCATCTAGAAAATAATCTGCCAAATTTGAAAAGAAATCACAGGGCAGGGAGGCTGGAAAAAAATTTCAGAAATTGTTTACAGGCTCCTTTAATTCAGTGCCATTTCATTACACTGCCAAAATTAATCACTGTCTTCAACTCCTGTCTTGGCTTCTTATTTACTGCTAACTTGATCTCCTTGGTGAGATTTTATGGCTCCCAACCATCATGCTCTTTTAACATAAGATCCAATACAGACTGCAAAGAAATGAATAATGTAGGGACCAAGCAAATAGGAACTTAAGGGTCATATGTGACTCTGTTAAATGTAACACCTATTCCATTAAATACATAGTGTATATACAGCCTTAGATCCTTATGTATGAAATAATTGGGTTATGTGTTGTTAGCTACCAAGAACGAGAAGCACAGATGTAATGGCTAAGCAATGCTCTTTATCAAAATAACAATCCGAAAAAGAGAGTGATCTGCCCACAAGCCCTCCTGCAAACACCGTATCCCCAGCGCTGCCGGCCTGGGACTTTGTTGGAACCCAGCTGTTCCCTGCTCTGCCACCTACAAGTGGCATGAAGTTGTTTTTGGTATGAGAAAAGCCATCCCATTGTGGGACATGGGGAGAACTGAGAGAGATGTTTTGTTCAAAACCTGGATTTGGTTTGGATTAGGCCTCTGAGGTGCTGTGTAACTACGAAATACTCTTTTCTGTGCTGAGCATCTTCCTTCTAATTTTTTTTTTTTTTTTGGCCTTCCATTGTCATTTTTAAAGGATGGGGACTGTATTTTACTCTGTGTATATGGTGTCTAGCACAACGGGGCCCTGACCCTAGTTGGATCCTATGAGCTGCAGTGCATGTTTCTTAAAAGATATCTCTAACAAAATACTAGGACATAATAATGGCAAATGCCCCAAATGTCACTCCTTCCTTGACCTTTGGAATATCAGACTAAGCCCAGCTCATTAAAAAAAAAAAAAATAAACCACACAACAAAAACCCCCACTAAATTCATAAGAATTCAAAATACTTTCAAGTGTTTTGAAATAGATTGTGCATGGGGAAATTGTGCCAGTTGCTTTTGCATGTCTTGGCTAGATACATCAGGCTGGTAAGAGAAGTGCTCACACAAGAAGGAAGAGTTGTAATGAATGAAAGCCATATGGCTGAATCCTTCAGAAAATATCCTCCAGTGCATCAGTGAGAAAGTGGGAGTTAACCTGGCTCAGACAGGGAGCCTGTTCTGATATCCTAAAAGATGGCTAATGATATTTAATCACTTTCTTTCCCCATGTCAGCACCTCTCCCTCAACAACTTCATTGCCTCTGATTAGCAGCAACCCATCTTAATCGGCTAGTGATGATGGGCCCCTTTGACATAAATAGGTGCAGCTCCAAATGGCAGTGAGGTTGTTACTACTCCTTATCCATACCACAGTAAGGACTATATGTATGATTGAGTTCAGGATACTGTTGTGCTAGGTACTAGAAATGCAGTGTAATAAAAGATATGTCTCTGTCCTGAAGGACAGACCTAGCTAAGAAAGCTCAAACAGAAGTACTATTTCAATGTTAGAGAGGAAAGAGAAGGTATGGAGGTAGATCTCTGAAGCCTCAGTTGTGGCCATCTTTGGATCCTGTTTGTAGTTAGCTTGCAGGCATTAGGTTTTTCTTCTGCAGGTGCTTTGAGATCCTTCAAAGAGAATCTATGGAGGAGGGCCAGTGAAAATCATCATATTGTAGGTTTTAAAGGGAGGGCACAAGTTGAGAGACTGTTACAGTGTGAGCCTTATGATAGCAATCTTAGAAGATGTATTTTGGAATGATAGGTACCAGCAATCAGGTCTTGCAAGGGCATATAATTATTGTGTAATAATTTCCCATTTGTCATACAGGGTTACATGCTTTCATAAGGCGTGGAGTTGCTTTTTACACAGCAACCACATAGCCTGGGGCACCTGATCCCAAGTGAAATTGCTGCACTGTAGAATACAGTGATCTCTGAATATACAATACTCCATTTCTGTTACCATGCGATGATCTTTTTTATTGTCTATGTATCTTAGGTTTCAGAAGGCTCATGGAGATGCTAATTTTTCTTTTTCACTTTGCAAGCAAACTCAAATAGTTATGGGAAAAGTTGTGTGTCCCACCATTGGACATTTCAGCATTCTGCTGACTGTAATACATGGAAGACGGTAGCTCAAATAACAGAAGTTACAAGGGAGAAATACAGTACATAGTTGGGAAAGAACATGCTCTGCTGTTAAAATGGAACATGGGACTCAACACCAGAGATGTTTGGAAATAGTTATTTAAGTAAATAGTTCTATGAGCAGCAGACCAATGAAGAAGCCTTTTGATTGAGCCATGATACTTCCTTCTCCTTTTTATCTGACCTGGAAGAGACAACAGATCTTGCAGATGGTCCAGACCTGCATGGGTGACTGAGCAGTCGACACTTCTTTAAGAAACAAGCTGAAATAGATGCCATGTCCCTCTGATGTTGGTGGGCTGAAAAAGTGACTTTCTAGGCTACAGACAACCTCAATACATGTTTTATACAGGCCTCTTGTAAAAAGTTGTTTCCATTAAGAGCTCTACCCTGCTATCAGATTTGGGTGAAGCCGGACAAAATGCATTCAAAAAGTTCACATAAGCCTTGTTTCCCTGAGAAAGCAGGATAAGCAAAAATCTGTAAATTGTATATGAAGTTGTTTCCAGTTTTCTTGGAAAACTTGAACTAATTCAAGTGTATCAACAAAGAAAGAGGATCAGGGAAGGCATTTGGGCAGAAGGATTTGGTTGCTCACGTGGGCAGCTGATTCAGCCTTAGGACATCATTCTTCATGGTGAGAACTTCTGAATAGCTCCTGGTGCCAAAACTAAACCTGTGATCTTCCTGCACTATTTCTACTCAATGCAGAAGCCTCCACTGTTGTTACTGCTTTCCTGTACTCTTCTACCTCACCAATGCAGTTGACATTTCTCCACTTTGTAACACTTCAACTTTCTTTTTGAGGCCAGAATGCTGAAATTCTGCAGGAGGTAAGAACCTCATGTTTCTAAATACGGTTTCAGGTTTTCTGATGGTTTCTACCCTCATGGACAGAGACAAGAGCTTGAAAATACAGCTCAAATCAATCCTAAAACTTCAAATAATAATAGCAAGATAAAAGGAACTCAAATGCTTTTGGAGCTGAAAGAGTTATAATTTTAAGCTGTTAATGCTGAACACTGAGTTGCTGGACTTGCTGACTGAGATTCTTGGAAGGTATAGCTGTGGGTAACAAAGTAGACATCAACAGAAATACTTTGACTTGCACCCATTGCTATACACCAACTGGCTTGCTGTCTCTTTTAGCGTCACCCACTGACATATCTTCTGTTTTGCCTTTGACTACTCAGGCATAAAGAACAAATACATTCTAAAACCATTACATTCCTCAGCTTTGAAAGAGTGGAGTAAACACAGGACACTCCATCTTTTTTAGACACATTTGGGCTGAAATCCTGACTTTATTGAACTCCATGATAAAATTCTTTGACTTCAATGGATTTTGTTCTCAGAGTCTTACTGTCTCTGTTCCTGACTTGTCCAATATGCCCCTGCAGGTCACATCTTTGCAAATGCTCTCCTCCCACAGTTATGTTTGTCTTGTCTGTTTACATTGTAATTTATTTTCAAAAGGCTCTTCTGTGTTTGTATGCAGGCTCTCAGCTTGGCCTTGAACTGGCGCTGCAATGGTTAGCAGTGTTATCTTGAAGAACCTTTCTAACATAAAAAGTATATGCAAAAAGGATATTTGCTAATTTTTTGACATAAAAGGTAGATGCAAAACTCTTATGACATTGAATAACTGTCATTGGAACTTAATTTGGATAAACATCCTAAGGTAAAGCTGTCATCTGAACTACAGGTGAGTCTTACCTTATTAGGAGCAGCGTCACATTTTTGAGAGGTTCATATTTGCATCCATGAGCCTGTCTGTGGTCTTTAATCTTTTGAGTCTGCAAATTTTGGCTGGAGACTTTCCAGGAAATAGGTATTGCACCTCCCACTGTAAGTTTTACAGGAAAAGTCTTGCTCTTGAGACTTTGGAGGGAAGGTCTATCCAAATCTCACAGAACTTGGGCTGGATCTTATTCTGAAGGCAGATAGAAGTGTTGAAAGCTCAGCTGGGTATGTCTGCATGCACTTCCATCATACTTTTGATTAGAATGAGATATAACCTGAGAGTTTGGCCTGTCATAGCCTGTGGTTTCTAGTCTAGCAAGTCACACCTTTGTGCAATGTAGACATATATCCCTACATGGCTAACACCACTGCAACTCAACAATGCTGAGTTCCCCTTTGGGCACAAGCTAATGAAGGTGAATCAGAGCTCCATGCCGAGTTGAAATGTGCTAACAAACCTTTGCAGGCAATGGGCTACCTTCTCTGCAAATGGCTTCTTCTATTTCTGGCTGTGTGCCGAGTGTACCAGACAAGCCAAAGTTTTTTGTGTGTTTTCATCTGGTGTTGTGCACTCCACTCTGGGAATCCCTCCTCACGCTGAAGCTTACCTGAGCTCGCAGAAAAGTTGTCTACTATCAAAAAAATAGACTTTGCAATAACAACAACAAATGCCATTTGGTTTACATGCTAATCAGCTAAAGGTATTGTTGGTACTCAAGATCCATAGTAAAACCAATTAAATCGACACTGAGAGAAACACAGTGAGCGAAGCAGCATATCACCTTATCATATCATGAAGTAAGAGACTACATTAGCAGTGTAAACAACTGTTAACTCCATTTATTTTCTGTGTATTTGTGTATGCATTTTTGTGTATTTTCTGGTATGTTTAACTATTCCTGTGTGGCTGTCATGGGAAGGAACTGGCATTCAGTGCTATATGTCTTAGACATACAATAAAGTTTGCAAGTGAAAATAAATAAATTCCTCCAACTTTGCCAAGCCAAAGTCTGAAAAGGTGCAGTTCATTCTGTAATGAATGTTGTACTTTGTATCAGATTAATCTTTCAGAGCCCCCTATCCCTAAAGAAGTCAAGATAGTCTATCAAGACACACTTCTCTTTCATTATCTTTAAACACATAGCATCTAAATATATAAAGGCCTAGTGTCGACTCATTAAACAAAAGGATGCTTATTTCCACAATCACGGTTCTGTGCAAATTGAATGAGTTTAAACATAAAAATCTAAGTAAGTAGCTCAGTCTTCATCAGACAGGAAGATTTTGCAGACTCATACAAAAGTTTGAAATCACTGAAAAGCTGGGGGAGAACAAAAAAAAGAGTGTAATGGCACAGGTGACAGAATTAAACTGCAAAAGAAGAGGGTCTTGGTAGTCCTTGTGAGGGCAATCTGGAAAAATCTGTCTGTCCGTAATGTGTAGAGCATTGGAAAAATGTTTTGGAGTCTGTTTGTCCTGGAAAAGAAGAAAAAGAGAGACAATTTCTGGTGAACAGAAATGTGATGCTTCCAAGACAAGGGCAGTACACCAATGATGATTACATTTGGCTTTTTTCTCCTCAAAACTCGGATAGTATAAAGTCAGCCATAATCTTCCTGTTTAATGGTTCAAAGCGGTTATTCTCTCCTCATTAGCTGATGGCACACTGCAAATTGCTTAAACCCATTTGTACCGGGGAAAGGGAGATGGGGTCTTCTCTCATCAATCATTTTGGTATGCAGAAGTCATGGTTGCCTCAGAGCCAGTGGCAGTAAAGGAGAGGCCCACAGATAATGAAGACAGCTGCTGCCCTGGATCACATCACTGGTCTCCAGCCCCCCACCTAACACCCCATCCTTCAGAGAGCTGGGCTCTCCCTCCTGTCTCTTGCACATCTCCAATTGTGGGATGGTTTGTGTGTGTGTGTTGTTGTGTGTCCTCTCTCTCCCTCTTCCCATATTGACAAATATTTGCCGCAACTTTGCTGCACCTCCAAGAGTAAAACAAACTCCTTGCTTCCTCTACCTGGTCACTGGGTTTACATACCCTAGAGATATCCTAATACCTATAATTTTCAGGGTGAAAAACGTCATCCAAAATAGCCACTTCTTCTCAGAAGTAGAGGGATCCACAAAATGTCTATCTATCATCTATTGCATTACAGCAAATTCACTTGTATCTGGGATGAAATGTCATAAATAAAGGATCAGGGAAAAAACCAACCTACAAACTCACATAAAACCCCATCAAATTGAAGAAGGCTTGAGAAATCACAAAATGTCCTGGTGGAAGTAAAACCTGTCTGTCTGGAAAGCATGAGGGAAAGACAGCAGTGTGGAGGTAACTTAGGGAGCAGAATGGGGCCGGGAACGATTCTGCATCAAAACTTTAAAATGGAGTGAGAAATCAAAAAACACAGATTCAAAGTAATATTGTTTTCCTTCTTCTAATTGAAATCCTTATTCAGTATCAGCAGAAAGTTACTCATTCTGTGCATTTTTGAATTCTTGTATGACCCGAGGACTTGCGCAGAGGCAAAACTGAAGTAGTGATAGGCACTTGCAGAGGGGCCACCTCAGTGGCAGAATATTTTACTACAGCTTTATCAAATGGGTATTACCATGTTTTTAAGAAATAGTATAGACACATATAGACACAGAATCATCCTTTCTTTTCATATTGAAAAGCTGAGAAAATTTCAAGAGACCTAATAAAATTTTGAATTGTTTGTGAGAGCATCTCAACATTTTGTGTAAAGGTGCACATTGTTAGGTCCAGCTTTTTCAGTAATTCCTTTTTGTTTAAGGATTGTGCCACTTTATGTTTACTTTCCAGGAATATTTTAGCAGCTGATTTTTACTGGCAGAGATGGTTTTGAAAGCCAATGTCAATGTTGCATATGGGCATATCTGAGGAAACCGAATTTAAAATTTGTACTTGTGCCAAGAGGTTATTGCACAAATGTTCAATCAAGGAAAAAGCAGAGTCCCATCTGATTTATCTGACCGACCCAGTTATTAGCCGTACAGCTCCAGTGTATGTTGGGATCATCTCAGTAAACTGCTGAAGATTTCCTGGGACTGCATTTTCTGCCAGGTCAGACTCTTTGGAAATTCCTTGGTGTGTGTATTTTCCAAGGCATAATTACAGACTATTAGATGTGCTTGCTATACACCCATACATATAGACAAGCGTAACTGTGTTATGCAAATGTTGACCGTAACGCAAATCACACTGCTTTGCTTCATGCCTATTTGCATTTCCTGGTAGCTCAAAAAATGAGGTTCAACTTAGAAATGGACTTCCAATCAACACCCTTGCTGTTGACCTACCCCCTGCCTCCAATCCCATCAGAAATTTGGGGGGAGTTCAGATGCTTCTCCAAACGTTGGTGGTTGGCCCCAGCACTGATTGGAACCCCTCATTTGCTTTCATTATCTGATGGGTGACAAGTCTAAACGGCTCTCCGTGTGTGACTAAATCCACCACAGCAGCTCGCAAATCCCAGCCTTTTGGAAGTGAAAGCTTCCTTTGGCCACAGTTCAAGCTTTCCTGTCAGGACATTTCAAACACTCCCATCACAGGAGTTATTGCTCATATGGGAGCAGGTATGTTAACACATTCTTGGCAACTTACCAAGCAGTGGAGCACAGGACTTGGTGAAGGTTTTGATGGATATGTGTTCAGGTTTTTTGAAAACCTTTTGTGACAATGGGTGAACAGTGGATATTGAGCACATTTTATGTGTTGTGCACTTCATCTGTTTATACATGGAAGGTTATAGTATGATTTGATCACAAATATGCTATGGTGACCAACATGGGGAGCAGTTGTTTGAAAACAGAGGGCTTTTCAACCCAGTTTAATGGGTTTTGAAGCCTAAATGTTGAAGCTAGCCAAATTTGGACTGAAAATAATGGATGTATTTTTAACAGTGATGGTAATTCAACAAGAGAACAGTTTCCTAAGATTATTGTGGATTATCCATCATTAGGAAGCTTTTAATTAAAATGGAGATATGATCCAGCTCATTGGTTTTCAGGCTGTGTTTGGAGGATTCCTACAGATAAATGGGCTGTTTCAAAAACATCACAGAAAAGCGGATCTAGCAGTAGGTCTGAATTTCTTCTACCTAGGGGAAGACTCCTGGGAACTTTTAAGGGATTTGCAAATAATAGTAAAGCAGATTTAAAACAATTGTGAGTAGCTCTACTTCAATGACTGCACCCCAATCAGAGAAGACCTGTGGTATGCATGGGAGCCGTTCAAGCCATTGCAGAGAGAATCTTGTGTCCTTAAAATGTAAAATTTACAAATTTTTCAAAGCATGAAGTCTAGAATTTTGTTGTATTATTTTCTTCCTTTTTCTTCATGATTTTTAACATAACTTGTCAGTTCTGGTGAGGAACAGAAACACATGTAACTTGTGAATGTAAGGAGCAGGACACGTTTGCCAGCTTGCAGGACTGGGAACCCACTCAAGGATTATTTGCTATATTTAGATACATATTCTTTGTTTCTACACGCGTGACTGCATAACATAAAAGTGTGAGTGTCTCTACCTACTAATTTTATGATGTTTTTCACTTCTGGCAGTCCTAAAATTATCTATAATGATCTTTTGGTGCTTTAAAACTTGTTTTCTCCCTCATGTGGTTAATCCCCGATTTCTGCATTAAAAAGGGGTGTTTTGGCACCCTTTGGTTAAGAAAATCCTATTTAAATGAGATTGCATGGGTGGAGTAGTAAATGATAATAGAACAGTGTAGTCGTATCAAGGTATGTTAAATTCTCGGAAAGATGATGACTTTAACAAGCTCAAATAGTAAATGAAGCCATTAGTAAGTGGAGCCATCTCATGTATGTAGCACCACTGAAACAGGTGCTGTATAAACACAGAACAAAGGGGCCTGTCCCTGCTGTTGAAAAAAATTCTTGTTTGAAGGAAATAGGTTAAAAGCAAATGCCAAAACAGCTTTTCCCTCATTCATTTAAGTCTTTTGAATGTACCAGAAGTCAGACAGAATCACAGACCAATGCATGAAATACTCGAGGGACGAGTTTGTCTCAGGAACCATCACTGTCTGTCAGGACTATCTACTTCTAGCTAGCTGACATAAAAAATTTATGCAGAACAGATGACTGAAATGGTTGTAAAATACCAAAATTACTACCTACGGGTTTTTTAATGTTTTTATTTCAAAGGATGCTGTTTCTGTGTGGAGACTACTGAAGTCTGCTTTGTAGCCTGCTTCGGGCTTGTGACAACTGGGGTAAAAATGTTGTAGCTGAGCATTGATATATATTTGAGATCTTTAGCATTTTTTCCCTGCTGGTTCAGGAAGAGTGACAGGAAGAAGCAGCACAGGAAGGTTTGGCCTCACCTCCTCCTCCCCAGGGAGTTTCAGGCAGTAGGTGGGCTGAGTGCTGGACTGCAAAGAAAGCCTTGGGAGATTTGGATCCTCCTTGGATTGCCCCACGTGATCGGGTCCCAGTGAAGCCTGGGGAGCTGCATCTAAGCCTGCAGGAGACAGACCAGCAGCTCTTTCATCTGGCTGCCACCTGCAGAACTCGCAGGTTTGACATTAAAAGTGAAATAAGCTGATTTTCCCCTTGCAGAGGTTCAGAGTGTTCTTCAGGTTCCCGTGGTAAACATATGCCACACTGACATCAGTACCAGATGGGAGATGCCATGTATAATTTTAGAAGATAACTCAGAACTCATTGCAAAACGTAGGCATTTATAACAGCGACTGCCAAGAGAGGGAAGAAACAAGTATCATCATGCTCTTTCCTCAGAAAGGGGAATTTGCCCAAACACCACAACAGCGATGAGTTTGGCCAGCTGCCCCCGCTGTGGGGAGAGCAAGCCTGATGGCTCCAGCACACCATGATGATACCTGGGGGTTGTTTCTTCACGGTCTAGGCAGCAATGGGGAGCTACCAGCCTCTCGAAGTCCTTCACACCTTCCAGCTATCTCATGCCCTGTGAGGCTGTGCCTTCTCCAGAGCCCTCAGGTCCATGGATAGGGCTGTGTAGGATGGCTCATAGTTCTGTCTCAAAAAAATATAGTTTACTGGAGAGTTAGAGAAATTATTTTCAAAGTAAAATTAAATCTGTGGATTAGTTTCAGCTGAATAAGAAAACAAAGATTTAGAGGAAATAAAAACCTTTTAATTTTTCAATTTAAAAGAAATTAGAAATTAGAAAATTGGAAAAAATGGAAAACTAAGAACATGAAATAAAATTTAAGTAAAATATTATGAAAATGAAGTAAAAAGTTTTGTTTCAGGTAGAACAAGACATCTTAGTTGTACAACACCCCCCCTCCCAGTGATACTTAGTTATTTGATTTTATTAAGCAATTACACAGGCAAATATGTTTGGGGCTAATATGAGACAACTGCGCAAAACATTTAAGTTCAGCTTTTGAATTAAAAAGTCCTCAGTCTGCACAGTTCTGGGTGCAACTAACTGTTCTGTAACACAGTTATCTGGAAGGACATACAGACAGACAAGAATCCTGACCCTAAATTATTGTACGCATTTTTGCTAACCACCCAGCTCTTAACAAAATGACTGTGTTCCCTATATGCTATGTCAAATCCTGATGTATAATGTTACTTATCCTGATAGGTATCAGTCGCAATTACTGTCTGCATTCAGGTAGATGTTACTATGTCACTTGGAACAATAACAAAGAAAACAAAATCCTGTTCCTCTTTGTGTGAAGATTACATCTTTCCAGCATGGGAAGTGAGTCTATCGTATGCTTCAGGACATTCATCTTTTTCATTTAGGGAGGTATCCTGGGCACGGTCTGCCACTTCCAGAAAGGCAGTTTCAAATCCATGAACTCTTTCTATGCTTGCTACTGGTATTAAATAGAGCAGACCATCGTCTGTTGCTGGAAACCGCTGCTTTTCGGATGAAAGGACCATAGTGAAGCTATTAATGGATGTTGGAAGTGAGAGGTTGACCTGTTAGTTACTAGACTGAGACTAAAATTACAAGCCAATGGGAAAAACACTTGTATTGCTGTGTGCTTTCTGCTTCACATTTTATGCAGATGGGGAAATACAACAGTTACGTATTGTGTTCTCTGTTGAAATGTAACAGGTAGTAGGCTTCATACGACAAACTGGATTTGAGACATCTCTTATGTTTGGGTCAGGTAATCCAACACTGTGGCTCTTAGAGTTTTGCAGTCCCTTCACAGCTCATGCAGCCCTCCTTGCCAGCTCCCAAGCCCCGTGCTCCTTCTTCTTCTCCCTGCTTCCACTTGTGTATCCAATTATTTATGTCTAAGGCCTCAATGACCCCCTTTAGGAGGAGCTGTATTGTGCTTTATGACTCATAAGCTGAGTGTGTCTGCTCACAGCCTCTGAGCTCTGGGATTCCTTGAGACCCCCAGAGTCCTCTAGGAAGCCATGATGGACCAAGTCATCCTCTCTACAAATCAGCGTTTGTCCCTGCAGACCAGTGGGAGCACTCTTGAAAATCAGGAGTATAGATAGCCAAAGTAGGAGTACAGATGTTGAGCTGATTTTTGAACTACTGGATGCTGTTCCTTACTGAGACTCCATTCTTGGACTTTGAATATGTATTAATGCTTTCCTTCCCATATGCAAGTTAAAAATAAGTATTTTTTTGTTGTTGTTACCCCTAAGAACTGTGTTCAACTCAAATCTATGTAAAGGCTTAGGGAAAAGACTCCTCTCTCTGCCCAAGAGGTCTCGGATAAGCATCTATGAAAGAGTTAACAAGGTCACTTTCCCTGTGTTCTTCATTTGCTCTGTTTCTGTCAAAGCCATAAACTGTGAAAACCACTGCTTAATATATTTCCAGGATTCCTCTGCATTGCCCACAAGCTCTGTTGCATATGTAATAATCACACTACTCAGTACAGAAGAGTAATTCAGGCTGTGGTTTTAAGCTGTCCATCCTTACTGGCGGTGTTGCATGTGGGGCAGCCTCTGGAATTGTGTTCTTCTGAGGTAATCTCTGTTTATCTGAAATTTTCACCCTTTTCCTTTTGAACTGACACATTACATTGGTCCATTTTTCATCAGCTCTCGCCACTGCATGACTGTTTCACAGGCACAAAGAATTACTGAAATTCAGCACGTGGAATTTATTTTGAAGAGCCATATGTAAGTTAAGACGTACCAGAACACAGCTGAACTGGAGACGGTTTAGGACAGAGTCTCTTTCTCTTCAGAGACAATCTCTTAATTGTTTGTACAGCGCCTTGCGCACTGAAATTCCTTCTGGAAACACCTCTAGCACTAAAAACATGCTTACAGCCCTACTCTGGCACAGATCCCCTGTTATTAAACACTTTTGCTCTCTAAAAGAGGGGGTGGCTGCATCCAGGCTGCCTGTTGGGAGTGGGCAGTGGTCTGTGCTAACTCAAGGGGAATTGTTCAGGAATGTGATACTTGTCACAGGCCAGAAATGTGCCAAGAGCCATTCCACAATTAAAGGGTAGAGATCATGGACTTCTGGTGTCCTGCAGTGCTCCATGGGACTGTTTAATTTACTGGCATAGACATAGGCTTTTTGTCTTTTACCACTAGAATTTAATAGAAATACTAAATGCTAACAGACAAGCTACTGATATCCTTACTTGCCTTGCAATATATCTTATTCCATGAGCAGTAAACTGGGTTTGTCAATCAAGAGGAGTATCTCTGACTCACACCCCAGATTACTCATGGGTTTTATTGACAGGCTATCTAGTAGAAAATGTATAGGTGAGCCAGAACAGAGCAAACCCAAATCAGGTTTTCCTTCTCCCAGTTGCATGCTTCACCCACATGGCTGCAGGGTCACACTCTTTCTTGCTTTATCTCTTCATGTTACCATTTTGGATGTGCCAACTGGGCCAAAGTGGACAGGAGAAGTGGAAGAAGTCACCGTGTGACCTGCATTGAAGGCTGGTGGTTAGACCATGCCTTGGAGAGGTGGGAGATGAAGGCTTGAAATCCCTCAGGCTGAAGAGGGTCTGGGACCCTCCATTCCCAGGAGTCTACTTTAACCATTAGGCTGCCATGCAAAAAGAGGATGGAACCCCCTCTTCAAGCTATTTTGTTATTGTTTTGATTTTCAAGAGCACTACTCTCAGAAGAGGCTTTGATGCTCAAGAGCTTTCACTGTGTGGCCTGGGTTAAGGCCACAGAAGGATGACGCTTTTGTCTGCCTCCTCCTCTCTTCACTGGAGCCATTTGCTACCCAAAAGCTCAAGAAAACTCCTGGCTTAGCACCTAGGAGCCCTGAATTGCCCTCGGGAGATGTCTGATCTCGTTCTTGCTTATATTAGTAAGTCTAGGTGTCTGAGCTATTCTACTAGGGCCAACTACCTACTTCTCAGACATCAGAGGAGATAAGTCAGGCACCTGAAGATGGATGGTGTAACTCGGGTCCCACTCCAGACTTTAACTTCTACATATACAAGTTTTTGTTATACCTGCTATAGAGCACTAATGGTTTCGATTGGCAGAGTCTGCTCTAAAGGATTTATTCTGTCCTAGATTTGGATGTATATGAGTGAAGGCTGTGTGCAAACCCTGGTCACACCTCTAAAGCATGCTGGTTTCCATCACTTCAAGCATGACATCAGTAAACATGCCCTCAGACAAGCAGCTAGCAAACTAACTGACCATCAGACAGTCACTGGGGACTGCAAATTAAATGCAAAGACAGTCCTAAAAATCAGGACCATAAATGTTTCAGGCTAATTTATTCTGTAAAGCTGGATTAATAAAGAAGCGGCTCCTCTGTTAAAACATCATTTGCCAGGGAGCAGCCCACAAAGAATTACAGCAGGCGATTTTTATCTCTTTCCCACTCCTTCTCATTCCACCAAAAAGAAGGATTCATGCGGGAAAGTGCTGACGCATCCTTAATCAAAGGTGTGTGAATTGCTCACATCAGTGTAATTTTATTATTCTGTTGCTGGGATACTTTAATAATAATAATAATGGTGATGATGATGCAAAATCTTATTAAGTCATTGAAGGATAATGCTTTGTTTTTCTACATTTATTTTTTAATTTATTAAGGAAGCCTGTTAACTCTACAAGAACAGACAGTATACACATTTTCTATAAATGGGCAGGGAAATTCATAACGAAATATATTCCCGTGGTTGGTACAGTAAACACCCTGTGGTTCCAAAAAGGATCCAAGTGCTATGAGCACCTTGGAAAACATCAAACGGAGACTTGAGGAAGGGAGTGTGTTACATGAACATCACTGATTATTGGGGATATGGTGATAGATTGAAATCTAGCCTGCCCTTTGGAGCCAGGTTTGGGAGGGTTCTTTCGCATGTTGTTCTCTGTCAGGGCTCAAATTTGGCAATTATTTGTTTAAACAAACAAACACAGAAAAATACCATTGTTCAGGAATGGGACATCATGTAACTTTGGCTCCAAATGCATTGCCTAAAGCAGTTTTGAATCAGTTGACTCCTAAGCCCTCTTCTTCCCTGTTTCTGTTGTGATAAAGCTGCAGTGCTCCTGCTTGTGGCCTGTGAAAGATTATGATGTTTAATCTGTTTGTTCACTTAAATTGACTTACGTCTGGATATACAAAAGTTGTCTGAGACTATTTTTATCTTGTTGACAGCCAGCCTCATAATTACTTCCTAAGGTTGCCACCCAAAGGCTGCCTTTTTTACCCTGTAACAATTCAGGGGTTAAAAAAAAAATGTATGTAAGTCCCAAATGCAATAATCACAATGTGATATTGCAGATGTTAACCCTTGTTCTCTAGATACTCTTTTGACATGAGCTAGTGTGGGATTAGTGAACATTAATGAGCAAACTTCAAAACCATGGATATCAGTTTTAAGTGACTGCTACTGGGTTGGGAATTGTACCTTTAAAGTATTTTCAGGTCCCATACACTGGGAGTCAGAGGGAGAAGCTCTGTAGAAAAATATCACCTCTTAAGAGGAAGAAATTTGAATTGGGTCACAGGAAGAAGCAAAGGTGACTGGACATCAAATGCTATGAGGAGGAAAAGCATATTGGAAGAAATAATCCTAATGGCAAACTTGTCACTGAAATGGAATCTCATTGGAACTATGGAAGACAATTTGAGAGGTTTAGATGACACCTCTCTATCTGCAAGCAAAGAGCCAAAGAAAAGGGGTTCAATCAAAAAGGAAGCTTTTTTCCTCACAAGATCAGGCCTGGGTATCATTGTTACATTTGACAGTTTTCAGTTAATTAAAGTGGAGGAGGGTATGTATGAAATTGCACTACAAAAATTTTCAGTGTATAGAATTAAATAAAAAAACAACCCAAACTGGAACACAGTGAAAAGGATTTTTTAGTATTAGGCTCACAAACGAAAGTTCAATTGCAGAAGAGATTGTGACTTCAATCTAATGCTGAAGAACTGTTTGAGGGGAAAGTTCAGTGGATCTCTTCGTGAGAGAATGGGCCACACTGAAAGTCAAAATAAAACTTTGACAGAGACTAATAAGAGACCCAGAATTAACCCAACAAGGTAGTTTTGAATTTGCCAGCCAAATGAAATCTGAGCCCACAGAGAAGGCAAAATATCTCTAAAGAGTTCAGGGGCACAAAAGCATGTGAACTTCAGCTTAGAGAAGATCAGCCCCAAGTATTCCTCATGCTGTGACAATCAGTTCATCACCATAAACTCAGTACCTGGGAAAAGATACATGGAAGATATCACTTTGGGTGAAGATGACAGTGACAGCAACTCCAGCTTGAACAAACTTTTCACAGAGCTAGTAGACTTCACTGTAGCAGAAGACACCAGGGCTGTCTACCTAAGGCAGTCAATTTATTAACTTTACACTAGATGCTATAACATGAGTTATGATGTTGCTGAAAAGACTGGCATTAAAACAGGAGGTGTTGTGGTGAAAAGTAAGTGTTTATCTTTATTGCAGATTATGTGCATTTCATGTGTAGGAAAAATAATAACCTGGAAATTGCAACACTTTATTTTAACAGTGGTGTGAAAACAAGTACTGGCTTAGAAGTATGTCAAGCTCTTACTTTCCTGAAGAAGGTGTTTTGTGGAAAAAGGGAGGACTAAAATCCTTCAGGACATACCTAAGGACATATTTCAGAGGATGGAGATGCTCTCCACAGGGTATAGATGTCAGTTTACCGTAAGGCTGCTTTTTTCTACACTAAAGGTAGATAAATTGATAGGTCTGTTAAGATACATGGTAGAAATGAAATCTAAAATCCTCTCTCTGTGTACAGGCATGTAAGATGGCAACATTTTCTATTGCAAATGGAGAGAAATGTGTGTATTTGTGTGATAACAGGTATTTTTCTAGGTGGCTATTACAGTAGACAGAGTTGCAAGAAAAGAGCACGTATTTATGCTTTTGGAAGACAACGCGTCTTTGGAACACTGTTTGCATACTGAAATGTTTTATCAGAAACCACGACGTAATTTTCTCTGTATATGGAGTGTAAACATTTACTGAGATGACAGTTTGATTGGGGGTAGAGGAGTGGAAGTTGAGACAAAGGCTCCAGGCAAGGGAGAAATTCTGGGCTAGAGTAAGCTAACAAAAACGGGCATACTACAAAGGATAACATACCTACTTGGAAGAAGTAAAGACGTAGGTTATAGCCAGCCAGTCCACTACCAACATGACTGTCCCTGTAAAGAAGAGGTAGAAAGGCTGTATAGAGCTTTACACATATCTATAGATGCATCTAATGTCCTCAAACCATCAGTCTAAGAGCACTTAGTACAACATTGCCCACAGAAGAACTTGAAGAATGATGATATTTCCACGTGTAGAACTCTGGGCTACCTGTAATAGCTAAATAAAACTAATCAAACCAAAAGCCCTTCTTTAGGTCAGCAACAGCATATGTAATAGGTGTGTAAATAATAAGTTTACCCAGAAATGGCTCTGTACCCGATAGCCTCCCTCTTTCTGACCCACACTGGGCAGTTGTCCTGCCTCTGACCCCCTTCTCCCACTCAACATGTTCTTGTTCCTCTCTTAGTCACCCCGGTGCTGCTCCATATCTAATTTTGTGAGGGATATCTCTCAGTGCAAATCCTCCAAGATTTTGAGGTACAATATCTCTGAGGTGTATGGGTAAACTGCACAAGAGCCTGGGGATTAAAAAGGATTCAGCCCTGAGTTACCGTGATAATGAGCCTGAAAGTGAGCCATTTTTGGAAACCCCCAAAAGAGCATTTCACTGCTTTTTCAGAGTAGTGTGGTCAAAACTGGAGGCCATCGGCTGACAGAAACAGCAATAAGCTTCCAAAACTTCTATACATTTGAGATTGATTATGACATTATGAATGCTGGAGCCAGAAAGGGACTAAAACACTTCTTTCTCTCCACCTGTAGGAAATGTCTTCCTTTTTTTAATTTTCTTCAGTTCTTTCTTTTTTTTTTTTTTTTTTTTCTCCTTCTATCCTGGTTGCTTGCTTGCTTTCTTCCTTTGTTTTCTTTGCCTTCTTTCCAAAGCACCGTCTGGGGTTTGAATACTAACCCAAAGGGAATTTTTTTCTTTTCTGAATTCAGTCTCCAGAATATTTGCTGACTAGTCTCTAGAACATTTTGCTGACTACAGTCAGAGGTAGGCATCATGCATGTCAATATTATTTTAGAAGAATCTTGTCTGCTTTCAAAGGAAGTGTAGGCTGGAGTTGCCATATCTATAGTTTGGGCTGAGGGCCTGTAGTAAGTATGTAGGTGATTAGCACACAGTGGCTGGGATAAATATGCTCAGGCATCTGAGAAATGTGTTGGAATCACATTATGCCATCTAAACACACCCTAAGAGATCCTGGCAAAACCACTCCTAAGCCACTCTGTCATGTGGCTACACAGTGCATCTCACAATCTGACACACATTGCAAGGTATGTCCGGAACTTAGTACCTTTTCTGACCACTTGAGTTCCCTATTTTTATTTGTTTCCTTCTGGAAGATGCTTTTTACTTTCTCATGGTTCTTCTTGTGAAGATTTACTGTAAAAATCTGGCTACTGTTTCTACTGTTTTCCCACAAATGCTGTTGTATGGAACAAACCACACATTTAGGTAGAAGAAAAAAAGTCGTAATGTCTGCAGGGAGTCTCTTAAGATTAGGCATGTTTCATGCTTACCTAAAAATGTATGTCCTTCTGCCCCAAGATCTTTTCTATGCACTGTGCTATGCTTATCAGTATCTGCTTGTCTACATAAGTCTTAACGTCTCTGGGACTCTTCCTTGCCATTGCCCTGGGTTTCCCCAGCATTCTATTTGCAGTATTTATATAACCCCATTATTATATATAATTATATCTTATTAATGATCAGTCTGCTAGGTGTTAACATTTACCATTACAGGAGGCAGGAGCTTCTAAAAATCTACCTTTCATCTAGCTCAAATTAATCTGACATGTATGTATAACACCTCAGAAAAAGCTGACTCCATGAAAGTTATCTTATGCAACTCCATCATGCAATCTGCATGACACCTCATGACTTTACAAATATTACCTCGAGCTGATAATGCTAGGGAGACATTTTGTTCCAGAATAAATCGAGGTTACACTGGGATTATGCAAAGATATACCCATTCTCTTCAATTTGCCCTGGTATCATAACTTTACACACTCTGTTGCCTAAATGCTCCTCTTATTGACACAATCAAAATCCTGACAGTTCTTGTGGTTCATTATACATCTCTTACTTTCCCTCCCATTTCCTCTCTGCTTTAAAAAGATAGTGCCTGATGAGGACCTGATCCAAAGGGCATGAAGTCATTACTAAGATGCTGGGAATCTGGGGCCTCTGGTGTGAAGGGGAAACAAACCATCCAAGAGGAGTAGTGTCAAGGAGGAGATGTTGTAGAGGAACCAGGGACATTGAAAAGGCCATAGAGCTTAGTGGGAAAAGAAGGAAAGGGTCTGCACAGTCTACCCATGCTGCAAGGAGATGCTGCAGCGTTGGTAGAGTTGGCAAGCAAAGGCTATGCCAAAATGTTGCAGCCTAGCCCTAGGTGGGAGCTCTCTGCTCCTCTCAGCAGCTTCTTTTTCTGTCTTTGTTACATGCCTCTGAACTTCACTCCAAATTTCCCTCTTCCTGCTCCACCTTTTACTGATCCTGTGGCCAAATTCCTTGATAGCACTTAAAAGTCTTCTCTGAGGCTTTGCTAAACCGCCTGCTTTACCATGAGGACCTCCCTGCTGGGCTGTTCAGAGTTTGAAAAGGCTATTTGTGAAGAAGCACTGTTCAGTGAGGGGCTGGCTTTTCTGTGTGTTGTAAGGAAAGCTGTACGTGGTGTGAGCAGGATGAGTAGCCTGGAAAAATGCGGAGTCAGTACTTAGGAGGGACTTGTGTTGTATGGCTCTAGGCAAAGGGGGGTCACTTAGCTAAGATATATAATTCTGAACCTCAGTATGCAAGGAAGACCTCTCTGCGTGGTCTTTCTCATTGTCCCGCTTAGTGTAGGATCTGTTATCTAGGACTTTGTATGGGGTGAGAGTTTTGTGGATGGTTTGTTGGTAGTCGCTAGATGAAGATACAGAGGTGGTGGGGGGTATTAAGTTGCAAAGTACAACTCAAGTGAAGGTAAGTGGTAGCAAAAGTAAATAGTCTGAAATCTAGCAGATGAATTTGTGCTCTGTATCTGTGTGCAATATTTTTCAGACTGCAAATCTGTAGCCAGTCAATAACACATTTGCATGAATTCAGCATTTCACCATTGACTCCACCAGGCAGGATCAAATTCCATTAATGCATTAACACATCAGTACAACAGACTGCTGATTATCACTGATACACCTGCAGACTAAAGTGCTTTGCTCTGAATGCTAAGGATGAGAGTCTAAGGATATGGCTCAAGGTAAACACTCTCTTAGGAGACTGACTCCTGTGAGGAGTATTGGTTGGATGAAGAGCAAGTTTCTAGAGATGTGAGGTCTACTTTGCAGTGCCCTTGGGGGACAGAAAGATTTTTAAGCAAGATAGACATGTGTAGCCTACTTGTTGTTCTGAAACCCTTTTGTCTCTAAATGCTTTGTTCCTAGTACTAAATAAACAGTAGGTTTCTGATCACTGCATACGCCATTGATCATAACTGGCTTCAGGGAGGAACTGTGGGTGCTGGCACTGAGTCAGATCTTGGGGCTAAGCATGCCTGATATCCAGGCTCTTGTGGCCTGCGATCAGGGCTCAGCTTTCGAGCAACAGGAGCAGTGATGGCCCAAACCCTGATGGTTGAAGGGGTGCAGAGTAGGGTCAGATGTGGGGAGAAGGAAAGCTATCCCCCAGACTGTGACATGGCCAAAGAGGGTGTTGGTTGTGGTCCACTGGTGTTGCTGATTGTATTACAAACTTAAAAAAAGCGACGTGTGTTGTTGTTCATGAGGCTGCTCATGTAAATGTTTAAAATACTGGCACTAAGTATTGTAGTAATTAATTAATAATATGCATTTATATAACACCATAAATGTCCATGGCACTTTGCAGATAACAATATTCCTAACTGTTAGGAATATTAAGTCTAAGCACTTGGAAGACAGCCAAATGATATAAGCAGATAAGGTCTACTGTTTATATTTGAAATTTGGTTAGGTCCTTTTGATTTGCCTTCTAGACAGAAATCACTAAGGGCAGTGCCTGCCTACCTCCTATGACTGGGACCTTTGAGTGACCAAGGTAAATGTATAGAAATACCCTTGAGACGTTGCTTTTAAAGGAATCGCGGGTGATTGGGTGCTATCCTGGTTCTGAGTATTGCTACAATCCTTGTGCACAGCAAGTTAAGTAACGGTTCTGCAGGGACCCCTCATCTCCAGTGAAGGCTGCAAGTTTGAAAGAACAGAAGAGTGAAAATATCTACATGTCGCTTGTGGTACTTTGGGCAAATGTACTCATCTGTGTAACAGATCTATCCAGAGGAAAATAAGGTCTGGTGAGAGGAAAGCTAACTCTTTAAACACCACTGAGCCAGAACAATAGTCCATACTGATTAAAACACTGGATTAGCCAGGAGGTGTAACTTTCTGCTACTGTCTGTGTCCCCTGGCGTGAAGGAATCTAAAGAAAGAGCAGGAAGAAGATGGGTGCATGTATTTTTGGCAACAACAGCAGCTAGCTTTGGCTTAATGACCCTAGATAACCTGGGGCATAGGAGTGAAGCAGGTTTAATTAGGCAGCAGGTCTAGGGAAGTTGGGAGATATGGCACTGCACATAGATGCTGCTTTTCTGAGTTCTCAGAGACACGTTATGAGAGAAATACATGTCCTTTGCCAAGCCCAAAGGGGAAAGGGCTTAGCACAGGGGTGGAGACTTGCTCTCCCCACAGGTGGCAAAGATTCAGGAGCTACATGGCATCTGCGCAAGTCCCATACCAGACACACACACTCAAATCACAGGGAGAGAGATGAACTGGTTACTCCTGTCCACCCTTTTGCATTTCTGAGGGCAGAGAACCTGTTGAATACAGCATACAGCATACCCTGAATTGTCCTCTTCCATCCTCCTACAGCAAAACTGCCAAGGCTGTGCTGACTTGGTAAGCTCCTGGAGAAGACTTTTATGGTGAGCAGGACTTGTCCCTAAAGCAAAAGGCAAAATGGGAGAGCTTGGCTTTCCAATTGCTGCTATAAAGAAGAGAGCTTTGCTCCTTCTCCTTGGCTGGAGGGCAGACCAGCATTGCACCATCATTTCTGGTGGCTCATGAGCTGTGTGGTGAGGTGTCTCTCTCTTGCTCCCACCTTTTTTAACCCTTGTGTTAGTTTTTCTTCTGTTTTCTCTAGACTGTTCCTATTTTCTCACTCTTTCTTCTTAGAGTGTTTATTTTAGAGAGCCATTTCAAAAGCAGAATGAAAAGTGAATTATTCTGTGCTCTTTGGTGCTTATGATTTTCAGGGTGGATGGTCCTGTGTACATGGAAAACTGGCCAGGAAATTTAATGAGCTTCAATGAAGGTAAAGCTAACTGAATGCTAATGGAGAAAATCAGTGAGGGTGGTCCTCCAAACTCTGCCAGGGTTAGAGGCCACTGTATCATAGGAGAGCACTTTCTCCTTTTGAAAGACCATGTCACACCCTGGTTAGCAGGCTGGATGGACCTTGACAGAGGATGTGAGGGGCTCTGACCTTGCTGAATTTGGACCTGGGTTCCCATTTAAAATATGAGCAAAAGCATAGACAAACAATAGATTTCTCATATTTCTTTAAAACTTAAATCTCTGCCTTGTTAGAGGTCTAAAATGTTTGACTGGGTTTTCTTACCTTCTGGTTTTGAGCTGGCCATGAACCTCATGAGACGACTTGCTCCTGTGCATTCCAGTGGTTTAAGTAAGTAACCATTTTTTAAAGTCTTCTGAGGTCAGAGCAAGAATTCCAAGTCTTTTGAGGTTCTACCTCTAAAAGGCAATTTTTAAAGAGGAGAAAATTCACATTTGAATTCTGTCTTCAGATTCTGCTTTAGTAAGTCTTCAGGTTCAAGGCCCAAGCCCACATGAAGGGTTTTAAACACCTTTCTTGTCTAAAAAGGGATTATGCAAAGATATTACTTCCTTACTTCCAGAACTGGGCTCCGTACATGTTCACACTGATGACTGCTTACTTTATTAGATACAAATAAAGTGGTTTTTGTTTACTGTGTTTCCCTCCTTGTGTTCCTGCTGCTCTTGACGCACCTCTAGAGGAACATGCTGGATTTCACTCTGGTTCCCCTCTCGTGGGCAGGATCAGTAATTGAGTTTATACAGTTGCTTTGCAGAGTAAACGCTTGCTCTTCTCATCCTGCTGTGGTACGTCTGTGCTGTGGTGCCCTTTGCACAGTGCATTTCTGCCTTCTTGAAGGATGTACACTACCGCCAAGTAGAGGGGCATATGGTGGAAACAGAAGATCCAAGAAATCATGCAGACGGATATTTAACCTCAGGGGTTAATACAGTTATTTGGTACAGGTCTCTCTTCAGTTCTTTCATTCATACTGTATTAAAGGTGTAATACAATTTGAAATAGCACCTCTGTACCTTTGACAGGCACAATGAACCATGGGTTGCTTTTGAAAACCTAATATGCCTGGGAAAATAAATGGCATAAACTATAAACAAAATACCTTTCAATGATGCATTGATAAGAAAAAACTGGTATTACGGCTCTCTGGGAAATAGGTATCATTCCCAGTAGTGATATTTTGCATATTTTAGTCAGGACTGGGAACCACAGGAGGTACAGTGCTTTCCTGTCAGGACTTGATTGTAGAATTTGTACAGAGTGAAAGCATGCCAAACCCTACCCTTATTAACTGTTTGACTATTCCTACAGGCCCATACATATAATCTATGTGGTTGCAAAACAGGAACAGTTGCAGGACAAAGAACATATTGTTAAATTAAAGAGTTTCACAGTTATTGCCTGCAGTATGCAAGAGAAAAAAAAGAAACGTAGCAGGAGATTGTGAAGGCATGTATATAAAGCTGAAAGAAAAGAGAATGCCGAGTTCAAGGAACTCGCTGAGTTCCTGCTCCTGATGCAGAGAAAGTAAATGAACAGCTGGTTTAACCTACTTTGTTCCTAACTGAACTATCTTGTGTTTACCTTATTAGTTGGCAATATGCTTTGATTTAGAACAAAATATCAATTGAAGAAATGTCCGGCATAGTTTGATATTGCACCTGTTTGCCTACCCCAAGCCCCAGTGTTCGAATAATCTTTGACTCCTGCCTGGTGGCTGAATGGATTCATAGATCCCATTTTGTGCCTTCTTGTGCATAGGTGTCTCTAGCTGTGTGCTAGCTGTACCTGTAGAAAACAGTAAGTTAATTGTGTTTCCAGTGTGTTTGCTATTTAGGCAGAAGTACTGTCTGACCAAAGAGTCCATTGCTTCCACATCTGTGATTACATCCAATTTATGTTAGTTTTTATTGTATTTATAGTAGTTTTTCCATATTACTTGCTATCATTGTTATAGAGCTTTGCCTGCCTCTCTGCTTTTGGCATTAAACAAGCAGACAATTTAGCAAGTAGAGACGAGCTTATTTCCTACCTCTATGCTGGGAGATATTTCTGCTGTGCCCCAGCCCTATGACAGAGTCAAAATTCCTGTTTCTCTTGGTTCTCAGCTCCTTCTAAATTTGTACTGCAGAAGGATTTGGATGGACATCAACAACCTCTGCTGGCTCTGGTGGCTCCAAGGAATTGTGATCCACTGTGCAGCTGTTAGAAAAATAGAAATCCAAAAGGCTGGCATTGGACCCCCAAAAGCAGAACACTAGCATCGATAGGGATTATACTGGCAAATAGGAGTTTTGTGAATGATCTGGAAAATCTGCATTTGGTGTCAAGTTCGAACCCACATCTCTTAAAAACTTTGGATACACGTCGAAGAGGAGAAAGCCATGTTCTCATACCATTTAATATACATTTATTATTCCTACTTTGCACGTAGATTATGATCTCTATCTTAAAAACCCCTAGTCCTGATGTCACCAAGGAGGATTAAATCTGACCAAGTTCTGCCACTGTAACTTTGCCCTTGTAACTTTGAGCAAAGCGGTGAAGTTTGCACCACCAGTTTGTTATTAGGCACTTTCAGAAGACTTTGATCATCATTGATCTATTCTACATTTAGTTGCATCAGTGACACAGAGATGAAAGTTTTCTGGTCTCACTGCTGTTCTTTCAAGCTGTCTGAACCCTTTCTGGCTGTGCACAGCAGTTACAGTTTGGCCTGCATTTAGTGGCACCTTTTGCTGGCTGCTGATAGTATAAACTTAGTCTAGCTGTGGTGGTTTACACTAGTGGAAGAACTGGCCTGATGAACTGGCAAATGTTTCAGTGGTCAGCAGGAAGCACAGTCCAAACTAGAAACCTCATTATCCACTGACTGTGTCTGATAATGATCAGAAAGGCTCTTTTTTCTTTTTTTTTTTCAGCATGGATATTTTCTCCCAAATGACCCTGTATTGCTGAAATAGGTACACAATATTCTGCCAAAATATCAAACTTCAGGGAAGTTTGAGAAGTGGTGTATTTGGATAAGACCGTTGTATGTGGGTGTTAAGTTCCTAGCAGGTTCCAGCTGACTTACAAAGAATTTTAAGAATGGAAAAGCAGGTCTCGAGTGTGGCAATAGGAAATTTCATTTAAGGACAAACAGATTGCATGGCTGCAGCATTTGTAGGAAGGAGGGAGAATGATAATTAAGATAGGAATATGAATTAAAATTTTATGACATGATTTGATTGAAGGAAGAAATTATAGTAGTCTGAGATCTCATTGACCCATCTTTTCCATTTCATGAATTCTCACAATCTCTAGAGAAACTGGGAATATGAAAGAAACCTCCATACCACTGGACAGGCCAAAGCCCCATTTTAGGTATTCAGAAATAGTAGCAAAAAGGGAAGTAAATAGAAATATTTCACTTCCAGAGAAATGAAGTTGCACAGAGCTATGATTGTTGACTTCAGTAAACATCTAAATACAGTGCCACATGAGAAGTATTTTTAATATAGAAAAGATGACAAAAAGGAATTTTAAAAGTTTCAGGATTCACAAGAAATTAGGCAAAGATGAAACAACTGTGGACATGTTGAAAAGGGAATTAATGGGCTGAGCAACCTGATCCGACTTTGATATTAGTGCTGCTTTGAACAAGGGACTAACGGACCTCTAGAGGCCACTTCCAACCTGAATTCTTCTATGAATTTATCAACTGACTCTATGAGAAGAGGGTACTAATACAAAACATCAGGGATTGCTCTTGACACACATTGCCAAGTTTTTCATTAGTGACTTTTACATAAACAGGAGGAGTGTGCAAATGAAATTAGCTGTTGACACAAAGCTGAGAGGCATCATCAATACAGCAGAGGATCAGAATATGGGAGAAAATGAAGAATTTTGATGAGTGAGCTAAGAGAAATGGATGTGTGTGTAACTATATGAGCTGCAAGGTCATGTGCTTAGCAAATAATCACAAAAATTTCCACTATAAACTGTGGTCACATCTATTGAAAAGGACAGAAAACAGAAACAGTAGCGTGCACTAGTCAGTCACAGGCTAATTAGGCATCACTGCCGTGATATGGCTGTAAAAGAGCAAATGCCATATAGCAGATAAGGTATTGAGTAGCAATAAGAAAGTACTGATACCATTGTTCTCAATTAAAAAAACCCCACAAAACAAACCAGGAGTGGGAACAACAGAAAGTTCAAAAAGAGTCATTTCAGCTAAAGGCAAATTTTGGCATGAGAATGAATGGCCATCATCTGACAACAGGTAGAAATTCAGCTTGACAAAGAAGGTGCCTAACTTAGACACTTCAGGACAGTTTCTCATTATGAACAGCAAGAACAAAAACTTTTAACGTTTCAAGCTGGAGTTTGTGAAGAGAATTTCTCTGTGTGGCTCATTGTGATACCAGGGATCATTTTTGATGATCCAGGAGGTCCCTGTTAGGGTCCTAATTACACTAAAAGACCTTAATTGGCCCAGCTTCACCTGGGACTTCCAGCCATCACCTCTGCCCACTGAGCCCAGAGCTCTAATTCAGTTTGGGTCTGGGCCTCCAGTACCTACTACAGCTATATCATTGGTGTACCTAGATGGACACTGGGCATACCTTGCAGTTCTATTTCCTTTTGTTCATGACTTGACTTCTGTTTTTTTCTTTGCCTTGTGTGGGATTGTTAATAGACCCTGTTGCCAGCTCTTGGCTCTGCCTGCTATGTTTAGATGTTGTGGGTGAGAGTACAACCTGTGCCAAGGTCACCCTCAGCTTCTAGCTCATTCTTCCTTGTGGAGCAGTCCTACTCTTGCTGCTCCCTGACATCCCTATTGTTGTTATGTTTGTGCATTCCTTAAATAGCTTGTTATGTTCCAAAACCTTACAGGCAATATTGATATTAATGAGTCAAGCCTGCTAATGCTTCCCTGAAAGGATGTCTTAGTAATTCTCTGTCACTACCTCACAGTTATCAGACTAAATGCAAAAGGGTTGCACAAGGTCACTGTAAGTAGGGAACTCAAAACCAAGCTTAGTCCACTGCTCCAGCCACTAGACTGCGTGTCTTCCCTCAAGAAAGCCTCATTGCCTGAGCAGTGGATAACGTGCAGGGTATGCATGTTCATGGTTAATGAAAGTATATCAGACTTTGCTTGCAGCAGTTTGCTATCTATCTGAAATAATTATGTGTCATCATAGTGTGAGGTCTCCTTTCCCCAGCTTCATATTTTGCTGTAGCACATGTGATAGTGTCTCTGTGAATTATATCACACTATGGCACATCAAGACCACCTCCTGAAATAACAGTATATAGGGAACCTGGTAGAATACAAAGAAGCTATGGAAAAGTAAAATAATTTATTTGCAATTAATTAATAGGTTAATCTATTTGTCAGAAACAGCCATTAAACTAACATCAAAACAGCAGGTTGCAGTAACTGAACATCTATTAACTGTCATAGAATATGGTTTTATCCTAACTGCAGTTTATTTTTAGATTTTTGAACACATTCCAACACATATATACAGTGTTGTCAAGAGACAGACTCTTATCTGATCCATAGCTGTGGTGGAGAGCTATTGGCCAAAAATGTCTCTGACCCAAAGCTTCAAACAGAGATCAATCCAAGCGATCTCAGATGCAAGTGAGCAGTGGGGCCATACTGACCGCAGTACTGGGTTTCCAGGCTCACAGTCCGTGAGAAGATTTTGGAGTCAACAATGTCTATTGTAACTTAAAAAAAATCATATAGAACCAGACTTTGTAGGCTTGATCCATTTGCTCATTCATAGAAGTTGTCTTATCTCAATTTAATTGAAAATAAATGCAGATGTTGTATCAGAATGTGAATCAGTAATACGACTTATCCCCAAACCTACTATTCATGAACATGTGATTTCAAAATCTGGATTTTAATTTTCGTCAAGGCTGGCTTATTTGGTCACAGTATTCACATTTGGTCTACTACCATGCACTCTATATCATAAACTCAAATCTATGTCAAATCTAAGTCCAGATCTATTAATAGTATTATTATGCATATTGAAATACACTGATGGATTGAGCATTAATATAGTATGAATCAGATTAATTAAGATCAATCTGAACTATGCTCGCAGATCAGAATTAACGACTGATTGTTGAGGGCACAGAGTAATGCAGTCAAAGGAATGCTGTACTCCAAAGTAGTACTGTCATGTGAAATCCTGTCATTGTTGGATGGCTGGAGGGATTTAATATTCAATTCACTTACTTCTAGGAAATACACCTGAAGTATTCAGCACTTCACACTCAGCCCATATGACACTTTACATATAGAACAATAATCTGGGCATTACTAAAGTGAAAGATAGTCCAACTGGCCTCTCCTGTTTCAAAAACTCAAGGTGTTGCTTGTGTGACAACCTTGAAACATCAATGAGGATGACCTGTTTTAAGGAACGCGGAGAAACACAACTACTTCAGCCACTTGCCTGTTCTCCTGATTAATGAACAGAGAGGTTCTCCTGATTTACAGAACAAAACTGCCATTTTAGATTTGTAACTATCATCTCCTGCATTTAATTTACCTCTCAGCCTGACTACAACCTTCCATAATATCACAGCTCAAATAGTAAGTAGGATTCCCAGCAGCTTGGATGCAAAAGTGTAAGAAACATACTGCAGCTTCCTTTGTATTAAAATCTTGTCTAAACTCCATCTTCAGGAAGTATCTACTAGAGTCTGTTGTAGACAGATGAAAGCAAGTTCTGGCTATGCTTCCAGCTAGCAGGGCATGAATCAGCTGTGATCCAGATGCCTGACAGAGTTAGTATGGTGCTGAGTCCAAGCTTACCTTGGGCTTGGCCAGACACAACTGCAGCTAGCTGGCTTCTGGTGGTATTGGACAGTGGATATATAATTATACTGAACTACCCTATTGCGTCAGATTCTTCCCTCATTTACACCAGTCCAGCTTCATGGAGGTCAGTAGCTTTGAAGTGGTAAGAGAAATATTTGGCTTAGTTCCTCAATTTTATGCAAATATCCTATGTAACATCAAAAAAGGAAATTTAGAAAGGAGGTGGAATAGCATTTAGAAATCAAGACCAGAAAATGTCTGCTTGCTGTTGAAGTATGTAGTACTGCTGAACAGTAGCTATAGTTGAGCTGTCAAGGAAAGTTTTTCCTAAAAGGTAATTCAGAGTCTGAGGTTCAAGGAAACCATCCCAACTTTCATGTATTTTGTTATCAAGGACTGAAGGCAGAACTTCCAGTATCTAAAAAAGCTGCTAAGATTTGATTAAGAGATAAAATCCATGTTCAAACTGCTTTACTGTAGACATCAAATTTAAGTATTATAAAGTTAGCAGGTACCTGATCCACCAGGGTGATTCATGCCACCTAAGCTGGGCACTTAGGATTCCCCACACAGGCAGTGGACAACTTAGGTGCTCAACAGAGGAGCATATTGCTCTTCATTGACAATACAGTGAATTTACTGAACATTTATAGGTGTGATTCATTTCTGAAAGACACTGAGTGGATATCTGGCTAACTTCTGGGAAATAGTAGGCAAAGGTATATGTCTGGACAGGCACAGCAGTCTGGTCTTTAAATGTTCTGATGTATGCAGGAGTCAGAAGAGTGAGTGTTGTTTTGATGCTGTCAGTATTAGGCATAGTCTGAGCACATCTAATAAATCTGGCCTCTCTGAGGTAGCATGTCAGAGCCTCATTGTCTGCCTCTGAGCTGCAACAATTTAGACGCCTATTAGAGCAAACCTGGCTGCTCCTGAGCACCTGTAGGAGAAAAGGTTGAAGCACCTCAGGAACTCTGAGCACAAGAAGCTGAATAGAATTTTCACTACCTCCAATATCACACAGTCCTGAATACTGGACTGGGTCATCACTTTGGACCTAGACGTTGTTTTCACAGATGGCCTAAATTCATTGCAATCCCTGCACTTACATGGTGACAAGTGAAGAGGAGTGATTCAACGGATGTAAGCAAGGCACAGAGCAGGGAGTTGTTGACAGATGCTAATGGGAAAGGAGAGTGCAGGGACTTGGGTGCAAAGAAGGAGACTGAACGTGGCCCTAGGCACCCAAATTCCACCAAAGACAGACATGGCCCAAATTCTCTGGCTAGCAGTGGTGGCATGTTTCTACACCCTGTGACTTGAGCCCACGGGCACTGCAACTCGTATGTTAATGGGGGTGAGGGAATAGGTGTTGGACTTGCAGTGACCCTGGCCAGAGGTTAAGCACTGGCATCTTCCTCCTGCCTGCCTACATACTGGGTGGTTTTGCTCGACACCAAACATAACCAGAAAGGAAACCCCGCAGCCCAGGGTGTGAAGCAATTAGCCGAGTTGTTTCTCCTAAAATTGGATTTGATTGTACAGGCCTTTTTCATTCCTTCAGAGGTCATGTTTGAGAATTAATATGGCAATTATCGATCCCTTTTGTATACTATGGAAAAGGAGGTTCTAATCCTCAGAAGTGGATTTGCTCTGATGACACATAAACAAAACCCTGGAGGGAGGAAGGTAAGGCATAAAGAGGTGTTGACAAGCTGTACACCACTTGGTTATGCAAACGCAGATGCGGTAAAGGGCAAAGAGCAACAATTTTGTAAAAGTTGAAAGTGTGGGAAAGCTGGCGGTTGTTCTTTAATGATTATAACACAAAGGAATGCTGGCAGCTTCTCTCATTGACTTTACATTATCAAGCTGAGTCAGTGATGAGTAATAAGATATAGTATTGGAAATCTCCTTTAATGTACCAGCTTTTTATTTGACACTTTAATCCCCTCACTGACACAGGTAAAGCTTCCTATGAAATAGCGTGGTGGTCCTAAATACCATCAGAGAACTTCTGTTTGCACATATAGTGCATCGTTGTTTGCAGATCAGGCACATCATATGCTGCCTTGTATGCTTACAAGCAAGCTGGGATTAGGAATGTAAAACGGGAAGGAGGTCTCTGGGTAAGCTTGTCAAAAGTGTGGTTTATGTAGCTTTCCTTCCGTGGGTGCCCAGTTTGACACATCTTGTCTTGTCTTGTAAAAATCAAGTCGTTTGAAAGAGCATTTCCAAGCTGGCATCCACAGTTGTGTCTGAGTACTGTAGCTGTTCAGTCTCTGCATTAGCACAGCTTGCCAGCCTAGCTCTGATGTCAGCAACTTGTGGAGCTGGGTCTATAGTACAATGTTTGTGTTTCAGGAGAAAAAAAGGTAAAAAAATGTTTTGTTTTTTCCCCTAAGTTTGTGTGTTTGTGTGCAGGGTTCCCAGCACTTGTATGATGGTACAGGCCCTGCTCTCACAAGCCAAAGAAGTTGTTTGTCAGGCAAAAGATAAAAGATTCCTGCAGCCACTCAAACACATTCCTCATCTATTGATTTCTACCTCTGCAGTCAGGTCACAGGCTGGCATTTGTTGCAGACCCCATCAGATTTGCACAACCTATTTTTATGGCTCTTGACCTTACATGCCCCAAAGTGCTGATGAGCTAAATGCAAGTCCTGAACACAAGAATATTGTTGGAAAATAACAGTGTATGTGAGTGAGTACACATGGCAGAACTAACACAGGGAAAGGATCTGAGGGAACACTTGTTGTCCTTTTATGACCTATCCAACAGAAAGAGTAGATAAGAGCCTTTACCGTAGAATTTCCTTCCACTCCGGGACAGACTGCTGGGATGAGGAAGCTTCTTAGTTTAGAAAAGCTTCTTTTGGAGAAACTGGAGTGCAGATCTGCCTCTTCAGAGATTTAAGAGGAAAGGATTTTTCTTCCCACTTTTTCTGCAGATATTCCCAAGTTCTGGCTCAATAATTCAAGCCAGGACATGAAAGGATCGCCTTCCTTCAGGTATGCTCACAACTACTCAGTTTGTCAGCAAGTGAAAAGCATCACATTGCTACATCATTCAGGCAGAGATCTGACACACAAATAGGGAGGCTTCCATGCTTCTTGGTCTCCGTCTTTTTCTTTGGATTTGGCCTGAAGTTCATCTTCTCTGCTTTGCCCTGTAGTACGCAGAGACATCTAGTGGCTGAGCAATCCTGAACGCAGGAGTCTTGGACCATGAACTGCAAAAGGGAGTAGGGATGCTTCATCTGGTGAGGAATTTAACATGTCCTGAGAGTTGGGCGGCCCTCCATGGGCATCTTCTGGGAAGCAGATGGTCACTTATGTGGATCAGGCCCTACGTTGCTGAGGCTGAAGTGTGATACAATTTTCTTAAATTCAGACCAGTAAATTGGAGTGTTTCCTTCTTAGTCAGCCAGGCCTTGGAGCAAGGTCCTTCCAAGGTACTGTTTGGAGACCAAGCATACCACTTCACAAAAGTCAGAGATAGTTTTCGGTAGCACATTCAGTGCCTTGGATTCAGTGTCTTCCATTTCTCACAGGCTGTGTCTTACACAAAGGATTAACCTAAGCGTGACTTTAAATATGCTCAATCCCATGGGCTGCTCCTTTCCCTGCTGCTTTGCTGGATGCTAGCCCTGCTGCTGTCCAGGCTCAGAGCCCTCACTGTGGCACTTAAGAAGAGCTGACGAGAAGGTGTCTCCTGATGCACTGCTGTCCACTCTGCTCAGTCCCACCGGGCTCTTCCTCTTGGCTCTTGCTCTACTGTACTCTAGACCTTGGCTTAAGTCCATACTGAGTGTGTACTAACCAGAGGAGCCAGAACTTGAGATTAGACTCAAATCTACACTATGGTGCCTGTGTAGGTGCACCCACAGAGGGCAAATGGAGTTGAAATTTCTTACAATTCCCTGCCCAAAATTGTTCCAGTTAGGGTAGTGCAGAAATCAGGGAATGGTGGATGTTCTGAGACGTTCAGTCTTGTATTGGAGCGGTTTCTTTAAAAGCAGTAGGGGAAAGCCAGGTGGTACAGTGTCCTTCCTGCTTACGTCTTTCACACATTGTAGGAGTGATCCTCAGTTCCTAATAAAATCCTTAACATGACTGATCTTAAAGAGCTGAGTCTCTGTGACTAACCACAGGGCAGAGCTGAGCCAACAAAGCTTTAATGGCAAGACTCTGAAGGCTTTTCTCACAAAGAGCCAGGTAAAGGGATTTTCATCAGGCCATGGGCCTGTATAACGCATACTTTTGAAATGCAACAGCTCAGCTAAAAAATATGAACTTCTAGAATTTCTTCATGAGACCCTCACAAAAGCTTCACCAACATCTGTTTGCCCCTTTTTAGGGATGGCTCTTAAGGTTTTACCCATAACATTCTTCAATGACAGATGCCAAGACATCTCCTGAGACATTTTTTGAATAGGAACTTCCATCTGGTGCTGCATTCTTAGAAGCTGTGACTTGGCTTCTTTGTCTGCAGGGTGGTTAATCCTAATGAGGCAAGCACAGCAATTTGCTGAGCAGAGATATATGCTTATCAGATCCTATTACTGAGCTGATTCTCTTTTATAATTATTTATTCTGACTTCAGTAGATGAAGCAATGTGAAAACACTTAAACCCAGAGCTTTCATCAAGAAGACAAAATCTCACACTCCTGTGAACAACCAAAAGCTGCCTATATGGAAATGGCTAACTATACTGGTACAGTTGTCCCAGTATATCCTGCCAGTTAAACTTCCCATGCCCTTCTTATCTCAAGATAAATGTCCTGATTTAAATTACGTTGAGATGAGCTCCATAGAACAGAAGTATTTTTATATTGGGACAGCAATGTCCATAGAGAGAGAATTTTATTGGCGTAGCTAAGCTAGTATAATTATACTGGCGTAATTATGCTGGTAATTTTCCCTGTGTATACAAGCTATGAGTCTCGAATTGTGCTTCACTGGCAGAAGAGCCTCCTTTGTTGGAGAGATTCTTTAGATCTGAATCAGGTCGTTAATAAGTGCTTCAGCATTAAGTCAATGCCTCAAACTTTATAATGAGTTTTACTCTTTGCCTCCCAGAGAATCCCAGACAGTTTTACACTTGTAACAGACTCTACACAAAAACTCATCCTCTGCTGATGGAAAGTCAGCTCAGGGGAGAAGTATAGCAGTTACTTCACATCAGCATCATCAGTGGTTACACAGTCTTGTGGAGAAGGAGCTCTCTGTTGGGAATCAGCATTCCATTATCAGGAAATATCAGCAGATGGCCATATGTGTGGTTTTGGTTTTTTGCCTTTCTATTTCTTCTCCCACTTTATATTTCTGTAGCCTGTTTTGCTCCCTGCTAATGAGGTTTCTGTTCAAATGGGGGCCACTATGTGTAACTTGTAATACATATGAAAACAATAGCTGTGCCTGACAGTTTATGTGAAGAGATGAAGGCTCATACAGTAACCATGTGAAATGGCATAAGTAATTTGAACAGAAATACCTTCAATGACAATGAGTCATCAGGACCACGATGTGCTGCCTCATGTGAAAGATAACCATGACAAGTGGATGAGGCTGTTAAGACAGTCACAGTCTTGGCTAAATATAGTCATATACACATCAATTGAACTGGAAGTGTGCAGAACAGCAAAATAAATAGCTTACATGATCATTAGACAAAAGAAAGCTAAACAAATATGGTAATTACATTTTCTATAAATAGCAATGTGAAGTCAGCAATCAGTGGGTTTTCTTTATTAGTAATTATTACAGAATGAAATTAATTAGAATTTACAACAGGTTTTATTACAGAATCACAGAGAAACTGATTGGAGTTAATTGGGACCAGCCTCCCTCTCATACAGGACTATTACCAACACCTGCTGTCAGCTGTGGTTTTATCTAGTCAAGTTGTAAAAATCCCCAAGGACAGTGATGTTGCAGCATCTCTGGGTACCTGCTCCAGTGCTACCCTCCAGTAAAGCTTTTCCTTATGTTCAGTCTGAACCTCCCCAGCTACATCTTGTGACCTTTGCCCATCGTTATACCATCTGCCACTACTGAGAAGTTTAGCTACATTGTCTTTGTTATCTCTTTGTTACCTTTCAAACTTTTGTATGGTATGACTATTCACTCCATTGCCTCCCCTTCATCAGATCAAAGAAGGCCAGTTCTCTCAGCTTCTTGATGTTATGTCATTTATCTCCTGGACCATTTTGGTAGCTCTCTGCTGGGTCAGCTCCAATTTCTGCACATGTCTTTTGAACTTGGAGGCAGGAGGCATCCACACTCGGACAGAGTAACCCAGGTGTGCAGAGGAGGACTATAACTCGATCTGCTGGACACAATCCTCCTAGGGTTGCCCAGTATGTGGCTTGCCTTATTTGTGGGGAGAGCTTCCTGATGGCTTGTATTCAGTCTGGTGTCTGCTTGTCCTTTTCACCAGGCTTCTCCCAGGCAGCCTGTGTACTGATGCTTGGGGTTGTCCCAGCCAGGTGCAGAAAATGACACTTTTCTTTGTTGATATTCGTAACAATTTTTGTTAGCCCTATCTTCAGGTTTATCAAGGACCATCTTGAGTGAGGCTCCGCCTTCCAGTGTGTCAACTGCTCCTAATTTCCTAGCATCTTCAAAATTGCTGAGGATTCGTTCTGTTTCATTATCCAGATCATTGATACTGTTTGTTACCGGCCAACAGCTGGCTGTATAGACATTGATCGGTAGCCTTTGAGATGGGCAGTCCAGGCAGCTTTCATGACATCTAGTGGACCATAAATCCTCAGCTTCCAGATAAGAGAGGACTGTGGAGATGGGTCAGGGGTCTTAGTGAAATCAAGTGTACTTTATCCACCACTCTCTCCTCATCAAAATGAGAAGACATTTCATCACTGGAGGCAATCAGGTCAGTCAAGCATTATCTACCCTTGGTAAATCCATACTAAATGTTTGCAATTATCTTCTTGTCCTTTCACTTGTGACTTGTGTCAACAAGATCACACTTATTTTTGCAGTATAAGAGAAAACAGTGCATCCACTACAAAGATGAAATTCACTCTTGGCCAGTCTTCTCAGCTACTGCTTCTGACCCTACAGCTCAGGCTTAGAGCCTTCACTGTGGCACTTACGAAGAGCTGAGAAGTGTCTCCTGGTGTACTGCTGCCCACTCTGTTTCAGTCCCGCTGGGCTCTTCCTCTTGGCTCTTGCTCTACTGAACTCTAGACCTTGGCTTGCATCCACGTGGAATGTGTGCTTACATACAAACAGAGCAGGAGAAGAGTCAGAACTTGAGATTAGACTCAAATCCATACTATGGTGCCTGCGTAGGTGCACCCACAGAGGGCAAATGGAGTTGACATTTCTCACAAGTCCTTGCCAGATGTGCTCCCAGTTGGGGTTGTGCAGCCTAAGCACACCAAACAAACAACTTAGTAGTTTGTTTCGTTTGTAATTCCTCTCTGCCCTAGATGGTTAGAGGTTTAACAGTGCCTGGGATTAGATCCCCAGCTGGGCAGGCCATGAACCACAGACAGGGTGTCTGTCTTCCTCTGCCGTTAGGATCTCCCAGACACTAACTTTGCATTGTATGGACTGTACATTTCTTTCAATCTCAACAAGATCAAAGTGAATGTAGGCAGAGGTCAGAATTTCTGTTTCACATTAAGTGCTGCTATTTCTTACTTTCTTTCTTTCTTTTTTTTTTTTTGTTACTCCCATTCATTTCTTTTGTTGCTCAATTTTTAAGAAAAATATTTAACTCAGAGTCAAAAATAACTTTGCGTTCAAACATTTCATTTGGATTTCCACTTCTAGCATTTTGTTTTATCAAATCATTATCATTAAGCACTTAAAAATCTATTTGAGATGTAAAATAATAATAATACATTCCTTTTCAGTTCTAACTGGAATTTAATAAAAATGAAATGCTTTTGCAAACTTTTTCACTTACAAATGTAAGAATTAAATATTTTCTGAAACATCCAATTGTATTAATTGACATTTCAGGAAAACAACCAAATAACAACTTATTTCACTGGATGTTTCTTTCCCTCTCCTCTATATAAGCTGTCGTATCAGAAAGATCTTTTGGCTTTTAGAAACCAAAATATTATGTCCATTTTCTAGCTTATTTCGCCCATTCCTATCAACTGAATGTGAGTTCAGGCTTCAGTTCCATTTCCATCAGAAGTTTGTGTAATAGTACTTACTCTTGAAAGTTTAAATCATGTTTTACGGGTAATCAAAGTGAACATTTTATGGTTTACCAATCTCAAGAGCTTTTCTTTTCCAGAATTATTTTCCATATACCTAGAATAATGAATAATATAGCTAGTTATCACAGACACCTTACAGTCTCGGACAAGTAATGTTTATAAGCAGTGAAAGAAAATTTCCCTTGAACTGATTTCCTCATGGACTGGATGGGATAATCTTAGTGGAGACTCAGGAGACTGTAGAAGAGTAAAGATGGGGTATATAATCCCGGATTTTATAACTGTTTTTTCCATGCCCTGTTCAAGCTGTTTGCTGTTACGTGGACCAAACAGTCAACCTCTGTCAATGTTTGTTTGCTACATTGTGAGCTGGCTCCTGTGTGGGCGTTCATCCTCCACTCAGAAAAACTGTTGAGCCCCCTCAGCTGCTATTGATTTCAGCGGGGACTGAGTGAATTGAGTGCCTTGCTGCATTGCTTGCCGACTGGCAGGATTGTGCCTAATTGCAGACTGGATAAGGGAACACAAGCCCTTGTAGAGACAGGCTGTTTCCCTCTGCTCTGGCCAGTGGAGTATGTGGCTTGCTCAGGACAAAAGTCATCTGCAGTGAGGAGCTTTAGTGTCAGTCTTACTGCTTTTGCATGTCAGGGTGGTTGAAGTGACACCTTGGGGACTACATGACTGAAGCTATCATGTTATATCAGCTCTGCATGTGGTAACTGACCTACAGGCCTTGCTTTAGCATGAGGCCCCAGCAGTATTTCAACAGATGGGAAGAAGATGGTTTGAGTGTTCAGCAAGAGTAACCAAGCCATGTCCACTTTCCTGTTACTACATCAACTCACACCTCCAGAGCATGAGGTCTTTTCAGTGCTGCGGGCTGGTTCAGGAATGGAACATAATGCTTTCCATGAACCACGCTCTACCAGTAGCTGTGCCCTGCTCTTGGTATACTCAAAGAGATGCTGGAGTAATTCAAATGCTACCAGTTACCATGCCTGTTAACACCATCCTTTGCACCCAGAGTTAATTTTGTTCAGATTGAGCCTTTATTTCTTGCTTTTCCATTAAAATCAAGTGTTTGCTTCATGCAACTTAGCAAAAGCTTACTGGTGCATCAAGAACCCCTTAAGGAGCCCAGAAGGTTGTTAACACATGCGGCTAAATAGACTCCCTAATAACTTAAGTCATACAGCCAGACTGCCCCCACAATTCCTCATTCATAAATTCCAGCATTGTTTTCTCAAGAAATGCAAATCCAAAGGGCATCAAAACCCTTTCCGACTCTTCATGCTGCTGCTTTTTCTTTGATGCCAGACTCCATATATGGAGCTGTTAAAAAAATGATCATCCAATCAAACTGCATTGAGTAAGTGACAAATTTGCCTTGTTTTCCCCGTCTGCATTGAATGAGGAGAATGAATTACATCCTTTAAGTATTACCTAGTAGGCAGGCATAAAGAGTTTTAATTTAGGCAATAAATTGTCTTCCAAAGTTTGTTTTCTTAATGCTGTGATGAGGAAAGCCACTGCACATAGCTAAATGCTTTTTTTCCCCCCCTCTCCATTTGCTCTGTTAAATCTGGCTTTCTCTAATGCTTCTTGTAATACAGAAGGCTAAATAGTTTCCTCAGCTCAACTCCCACATACAAATCCCACTTGATCTAAAAGCTGCTGGGTGTGGGAGTAATTTAGTTAATCTATCTGCCATTATCTGGGCCAAGACTTTAGCATCTGTGCTTATTAATGAAATAAGACTATGTGAAGGGCATAGCAATTGATCTTTTCCAGGTTTAGGAACAATGTTAGAACATTATGAGCCTTCGTAATGATGAAAGCATAGTTCCATTATCAGACCTGACTCTAAACCTTCCCAATAAAGGAGCTGTCAGTTCTTTCATAATATTTAACAGTAGTTTATGTTTTATGCATTGGATCTCTTCTAAGGCTATTTGGGGCTTGATCATGTTCTCATAAAAGCCAATGTTGTGCCTTTCTTCCTCATAAGGAGTTTTCATGTCATTTTACATGGCTTGCAAAATTGTATCTGTTCATTTCAGGGCTGTCCACCTTTTGCACTTTGCAGACACATTATGTTGGTTATGGAAGCAGTCAGCAGCAATGCACTGAGCTAGTCTGTGGGCTAACGCTGGGTAGCATTAAGGCACTACCCCAGTCATGACCAGGAGACCAAGTATCGCACAGACCATCACATGGACCAACTTAACACTATTTTAAAACCATCCTGCCTAATTTTTCTGTGGAAACCTTTTTAAGGGAAGTATTTTTAATTGAGATGAAGTCAGCTGAGGCTATAAAGAAAGTGAACTTGTTCTGGGCAGTAAAGAAAAATTCTCCAACTTTGTCCTTTTATTAATAATTTGTCCCCATTCACTCCTTCTGTAACCATGATCAAAAAGAGAAGGAAAGAATAAAAAAGAGAAGGAAAGAAAAAGAAACAGAGACAGAGGCACTTTAGGAAGAAACAACCCCCTCAGAAACCTCTGTGTGGCCTGTTAGCCATACAGCCATATGCTTTCAAAATGCATGAGATGATAGAGCATGTGCACATACACATGTGTGTGTGTAACATTTTTATTGAATATTAAATGACAGGAAAGAAAAATATGCCTCTTGTGAAGCTGCTGCATCTGTTTATCAAACAGTGTAAATCTTGTAATCCAGAGGTTTAAATGTTTGTTTCAAGTAACCAAAGAACAACCTCTTTCAACAGCCACAGATTGCATTTGAGCTTTTTCTCCCTGTACATCCAAACTGACCTCTCTCCTTTTCTGTTGATGTTTGCAGGCAACTATTGATAAAGATTAAAAGGGCTAATACTGCCAGACCAGTGTAGCTGAACAGAATTTCTCTAGTCAGCTTAGCAGAATGTGTTGACTGTGAATTTGCTTTGTGGTGGTACAAGTTGGCTTGATACTCCTGTCCAGAATAATGATGTCCTGCCAGATCCCTTGTGCTGAAGGAAAAAGTGTCCTTTGCCTTTCTAAGGCTTGTGATGGAACAAGAGTTAGGCAAAAAGAATTAGTTAATGTTTGTCCAGTGGCTTATCTGCACAGAGAAGCCAGGCAAAAGGGATTTGGTGCTTCTAGGAAAAAATTGCCAGCCAAGAAAAGGTTTCAAGTCCAGAGCTGAACAAATTGTTCTCAATGTAACAGTTGACTCTTCAAAAAAAAAAAAAGTCACGGGAGCCTGTTGATTTTGATAAAAGCAAAATGAGAAGCAAGTGAAAAGAGTAATTTCTATTTTTTCATTTTACTTCAGTACCTCTAAAACAGTTTCCTTCAATGTGACTATGCTAAATTTAGAGGTTATAACAGTTATTTAATTATGTGTACATGTTTCTCTTAAAATAAGCATATAACTGCATAGAACCATATATATGTATTAGCATTACAGGTGTTATAAATGAAAAGTTTTTATTTCTTCCATGTGTTTTGGTGGTGTTTTTGAGAAACTCTTTGAGACTGAAAAGAAGAAAATTCTTTAATTTATTTTGCAGGGCTTGAAACTGTGTCTTCTTTATACTAAGAGCATAGTATTATTTTTGATATGCTGGGATTTCCTGTGAATGGAAATTCCATTTTCCTTATTAGTTCTACTGAAGATAGGTGGGACTACTGGCTTCTTGGAGCTAAATCAGCCCTTTGTGCTTAGCCTAAATAGCCTGGTTTTTGTCTGATGTTTACTTTTAGAGAGGCAAATTCCAAATTTTTGCATCTGTCTTCAAGGATATCCTTCTTTCCAATATGCTCCTTCATAACAAATTTCTTCATGTGTAAATATTGATACCTGGAAATCAATATGATTTACATGGCTGGTTGAATACAGAATTCAGCTTAGGCACTACACATACATATGATTAGAGGTACAGGTACATCTGGGCCACGTCTATCACAGGAATCAGTTCAAGCTTCCTGAGGCTGGAGTAAAACATTTCCTACAGGGAGGGTTCAGCATTAGTGAGATCTTTTGTTCATAAACTACCACCTGTTTGTACCACAGGAGTCCAGATAAGAGGCACAGAATAAGGCAGAGCACAAGCCAGGTGGGCCATCTGACTTCTAGTGGCTTTCATGGCCATGCCCCATAGTCTGTGCCCCTCCCATGCTCAGAGGTGTCCCTGTCACCTGTCAGGTAGCAGCTGCAGCATTCCAGAATGGCCAGAGAGAAGACTGCTGCTACCAGAACAATTTGTTCATCTGATAGACTGCTCCTTCCCATTCCCAAGGAAAGTATATGGCCATCAGCAACCCAAAACATGGATGAATTCTCCCAGCACGTTCCTTAACCCTTTCCTGCCATAGAGTTCACCGTCTGAAGAAACAAAGACTAGGAAGATAAGAGGGATGAAGTGACTCACTCAGGACGGCAGATCAGTGGGACAGCCTAGGCTAAAACTCAGGTCTCTAGTAGGCTGTACTGCCTCTTAGTGATGCAGTGCTGTCTTTAATTACACCTGTTACCTGTGAAGCCTGAAGCCTGCCATACAGGTGTGCTACTGGTAAGGAACTGCAATGTACGTACATCATTATTTACTTTGGAAATGGTGTTAATGACCATTGCTCATTGAGTTCTAAACACTTCTTGATTTTGGAGGGGAAATTTTGCAGCATCAAACCCAAAGCTTCTTAAATAAATTTGATTATCATTTGGTTTGTTCTTCAAGAGATACTTGCATGCCTCATCCTGAAAAAGTAGGAGTTCAGGTTGACCTTAAGGTGAAAAGTACCCTCACTGACAATATAATCATCATCTTGGAAGCAAATGACTGAGGTTAACCATTGTCCTCACTGTAAGAGTGATCAGGTTAATAGTTATCCCCTGTACTTTGTTTCTTTTTTGAAGTGAGGAGGAAGGTCCCCAACAGGAGATTTTTCAAGAAGATCATGACATTAACAACTCACAGAGTACTAGGAGGGAGCCACTTAGCATGTTTCATGGATATTTTTGTATAGATTTTAATCAGTATTTTCCCTAGATAGAAACACAGTAATCCTTCAGACTGTGCCATCCAATATTATATCACTGTTTTGCTTCAGGAAAGAAAGGTTGTAGGAATTGTTTTCAACAGAATCGTTTCCATAGCTTATTTAGCTATGTGAGGCATTATAGCATTTATAGTTAACTTTGCTCTGTTTCTTTGAACAGCATGCAAGTCAGTTATAAAACAGACAGTGCCCTGAAGAATTCAAAGTTTTGGGTTGAACACACAGAGAAGACGGAAGAAAGAAACAAAGAGGTAGGACAGGAAAAGATAAGTATTTCATAATATGGTAGGATCCTGTCTTCTGCCTGCCTGAATTTTTGCTGAGTAACATCGGATCCTATGGCTGTGTCAAACAAACGGAGGTGAAATCTGGCCAGATCACAGAGGAGGACAAAGTTGCCCTATGCTATAATTGTGCAAGCAGAGGTGGTGGGACACATCCAAAAAGAAGTATCATGACATTTCAGCATTAATGCTTTAAATATCACTTTTGTTCTGCAACATATATTGACAATTTTAATTTTTTTTAATCTTTATTTTGGATAGCCACAAGCATCAAAACTTGGAGGTTTCACATAGAATAGAAAATCTTCTTTTGTTCAGCTCTACTTGTCCTGTGCAAGGTGACTTCATCATGGTTTCAGATATGTGACAGCTGAGGAATAACTTCCTGCTAGTTTAGGTGAACATATGTAGGAAGAGAATGTTATTGGTGTGCTCCTACAGCAAGCAAAATAATTTGAACATATTAGCTCCAGCTCTAGTTGCTTTTTAAATTGCTTTTGACATCTAGAAGGTCAATGTGGATGGATATTTTAGAGAAGCGTAAAAAAGGGAATAAAAAGAGTACTGAAAGCAAAGATGTAGAAAAAAACCCATCAAGGCAGTTCTGTATTGGAGGTGAAGCATCGTGTACAATTCTAGTTGAGGAAAACAGACACTTAAAGGGATTAGGAAATATAAGACAACTGACTGTTAGTTTTAACCGTGAAGTGATGGAAGGGGAGGACCATTCAATAAGATGATAAGTATGAAAGGCTGAAGTTCTTTAATGAAATATTATTTATTACATACTTTAACAAAGTATGCAATAGATAATGTTAGAGCTCTACAAAGCTCAGCTGCCTCCTTACTCCCACTTTTAATTCCCAAGTCCAAAATTCAGATCCTCAGGACAGCCGCTCTGTTATAAACTAAACATAGAAGTGTCTAAAGCCTCTAGGAACCTAACCTGAGTTTTTGCTGTGAAAACCTAAGGAGCTATCTGAACAGAGATTTAAAGAAGGACATCCTCAGGACCTCATAAGCTAGGGGTTTCTTTGCCTGATGCCCAGCAAACTCACAAAGTGTTCCCTGCAGATGTCTCTTGAAGGTCACAATCTGGTGGTCATTCTCAGCACATGATTAAGCCTCAGTTAACGTGACTTTAGAGTGGCTTCAGTTGCTCGTGTTCTTCTTTGTGCTGAATGCTTGAATGTGAATTGGAGCTGGAAAGTGAATTCACATTTCCTTTTCCTTAATTCAGTGACCTAAACTAAACAGTGAGTGGGAGAGCCATCCCTTCTCTATTTTTTCCCCTTTCTCTTCTCTTCTTTCATCCTTCCAGTGGACAAATGACTTTTAATTACTTTCCTTTCCAACATGCGATTGTTTCCACAGGTGTGTTTGGAATAACAGTGCTATCTAAGATCCCTGTCAACCTGGTCCTGAGGGTACCTTACATGAGGTGGGAAAGGCAAGTCCTCTCAGACAGGTGGAAGTGCTCTCTGAGCAGTGGATGGGTGAGAAGCACCAAAGCTGCTAAGGAACTGGATGCTTTTCCTGAGTAGTTTTGCAGAGGACCGTGTAGCTTGGTTTGACTTTGTTTTTGTTTTTAAAGGACAGTGTTTATTTGGACAATCCACATGTTTGGCCTTCTGAGGACAAACAGATCATTGGAGATGTGAACGGCCTGTGTGCTCACAGCCTTTTCTAATGGGACTGTGGTGGACTGATCTGACAGTTTTGCCACTTTTGGGGTTCTTTGCTCTCTAGGTCACTGGCACAAAGAGTATTTCTGATGTCAACACAGAACAAAGTTCCCTGTGATCAGCTGCCTGTTTACCACAAATTCACCTATGGCTGAAGCCTGCTTAGAAATAGAAGAAACTCCAGTACAGCAGGACAGTGAACTCTCTGGAGCTTAAGTCTGTAACAAGCCTTCCTCATGCAAAAACAATGGGCTTGTCCACGTAAAATCCTCTTTCTGCCAGGCTTCTAGGCACCCTGACTGCTGGATACCCAAATTTCTTGATCAGCCAGGAGAAGCCTGTTTAGACTCTATTTTTACTGAGCAAACAAACACTATCTTCCTCACAAGTATCTGCAGCATCTGTCTTGGCTTCCCATATTGCACAACTCTGCATTGAGTTAACTAATTTGTGTTTCATTAATGCATACATTGACTAGAAGAAATCAAGAAAAGAGTTAATCTGTCTTTTCCCTTAGGAGTGTCTCCCAGTGGTTAAACTTTCCACTGTCAGGTCTTTCACTGCTCATTTTCTGTTTGAGGAAACAGCTAAGCAAACACAGCTCTTTCAGTGCCTCACAGCAGTGCCTTTTCTGTAATTTTCACATAATTTTGGTGGCTCTTCTCTTTACCCTCCATACATTTTCTTTATATATATACTTTTATATATATATTTTTTATATATTTATTATATTATATACATATTTTTATATATACTTTTGCATATTTTCTTTATATATATACTACATATACTTATTTTTTTAAGTGTGGGCACCAAAGCTACATAGGGTGCTCCAGCAAAATCCTTTCCATACTCCATTACTCATGCAACAAATCTTCATTTTTTTTTGCTAAGCTCTGAACTTCTTCCTATTATGATACAATTTCAAATTCTTACTGTCAAATGCTGAATTGGATTATGTTGTATAAATATAGTTCAGAAACTTTCTTTCTCTTCCTTGAAGCAGAAATTGCATCCATAAGAACCAGCCAAAGTATTTATAGCAAATAATTTATTTCACAGAAACACAGAATCAGTAAGGTTGGAAAAGACCTGTAAGATCATCAAGTCCAACCATCAACCATCATTAGTTTCATTCTAACTCTGTTTGCTGTGTATTTGTTTACAACTTTGGAACTGGTTTTTGCATATTTTATGCATGAATATTTCAATCCATTTGCTGTGCACAGGCTATTTGCGCCAACTGTGTCTCTGGCTGTTCAGTTCTCTTGTTCAATCTAGTTGGCATTTTCTAATGAAAAATAGACACTGTCAGGGACTGCATACTGAATCAGACAGACCTTTGCTCTGACCTTCTGTAATCATTCTTCTATTTGTGTGTATCTATCCCTTGGAAAAAGAAAAAAAAAAACTGAACTAAAACTTTATGATATTGAATCGTTCTAGGGAATCTACAACAATTAGAGAAAAAATGTTAATATACCCCAAATTGTCATTGTCTGACTGAAACTTTTCTGTTCTTTGCAACATGACAATTTTTCACTTCAAAATTTAAGTCAATGAAAATGAAGTAATTTTTAAAGGAAATCAATAATTATGGAAATTTTGACGATTTTTACTTTTTGTCATGTTTTAGGGCAGGAATATGCCACACAACTCCAGTTGCATTCCAGAAACATGACTGGTTTCTGGAGTCTTGCTCCTTTGTGTGTATGACCAAAGCTATTACATACAGTAGATGAGAAACAGACTTCAGCATAGCTACATTAGTTTTTGTATGATAATATATTTGATATCCTATAGAAGAAAAAAAATATTCCTGAGAACTTTCACAGGATAAATGACAAGTATTAAACTATAATAATTTTCAATATTTTTATGAAAGAGGAAATAAATAATTGGAATGAATACTTATTTTTTTGAAGCCTTTTCCAGTTCTAGTGTCTTTGTTTATATTAGGGGAAATCTTGAGGCCACTGCCAGAGGTATAAGCTTTTTTTATAATTAAGATGCTGCTTTGAAAGTATCGTGATCAATACTGAGGCCTGTCTCCTGCTCTCTGGCCTTGGGCAGATCACCTAAGCTCTCACCTCATACTCTTTGTGTAGGGAGGGAATTTAACAATTTCTATCCTCTGCCCTTTTTCTCCCTTGTTTTTTTACTGTACTCCTTTCTGTGAGAAGGAAGGCCTAGATTTATCTTACCTATCTTTCAGCACTTCAGGTGTCTAAGGTATTTATGTATAGGCAAGGCAGAGAACCACTTCCAGAGGGCAACTGGCTGACAAATGTCTGAGGCACCCTACATAGTACCCCACTGATTATAGGAGAAGCCTCAAGTGACTTTGGTCCTAAATTAGACTTCTCAATTAAGTGTCTCAAGTTAGGTCAGATGAATCCAGGCTGGACTGTCTTTCATTAATAAACACTACTTATCACGGAGGGTCCTGATCTCCACAGGGGCTGCAAGTGAAATATGAATACTGACAAAATAGTAATAATGCTTGCATCTAGCAAATGACAAAGCTGGTTTCAAAAGTGTGCAGATGGGTTTTCCCTTTTTTTAGCATCTGAACAAAGACAAATCTTCTGAAGTGTACAGGTTTTTTTGCTATCAAGACATAATCCTTAAAAGTACATCAAAGTTACTTAAGTAAAGCCTAAAATGTCAACTTGACTGGAATCAAAGCCAAATAGACTCAGCAAAAAGGTTATTGTCCACTTGTGTTTCTAAAATGCTCTGTTCTGGGAACTGGTAAGGAAAATTATCAGGAAGGCTTCCCCAGGTGACAACAGTTTGTCAGCTCCTTCCTGCCTTTTTTAGGGCCGTAAATCTTATCTTTTACAAATGAGGCTTTCAAAGTTCAAAGGATGGCTCTTCAAAATTCTGTGAAGTCAGGTCACCTTATCAGCACTCCAGTTTGAGCCTCACTTACATGGGTTTGCTGTAAAGGTTGACCATGCAGGTTCAGAGCACTTGATTTATTTCTCTGTCCCTGCCTGCCCTAGGCTTGCAGGACTGTACAATAAAAGAGGATGATGGCAGAACTCTTTTCCAGCAAATGTACTTTTGAGAGTGTCCGTGTTTGTTAGGAAAATGTTCTCTTGCAAATATTTACTCCACTTTTGACCTAACCCTAAAAACAAAGTTTCCAACTGTGCAGGCTGAACTGGCTGGAGGCCACCCTGTGTTATCAGTATGTGTGTATTTATGTGAGACAGGACATTGCAATGATTTACCTCTGATTTCTGGCAGAATGGGCACAATTTAACCCCTCAAAATGGGCTTGAAAATTCAGTCTCGCTCCTTATCTTAAGAAATACATGATTTTCCTTTCTGTTTTAACCTGAAGTCAGGGCAGTTCCTTCTTGTACTATGGAAAGCAAGTACAGCTCCATTCTCATCCCAGCCTGTCTCCCACCGGTGGATGACAAACCATGCTGGATCATCACCTGTGGCAGAGACCTCCCCATCATGCAGGCATTTGCATCTCTGAGATAACAAGTCACACAGCTATATGTGAACATACATACATACAAACACACAAAAGAAATCTTAGCAAGGCAAAGGATGTTTGAGTTCTTGTTTCAGTTTGGCCAAATATCAAAGAGTTTAAGAAAATGCAAATGAAGGAAATCCACAACCAAACCTAAGCCCCAGGCTCCTGAAGTCTTTGAGCTGAAGTTCTCAACCTTCACATAAGGACTTGGATTTTTCCTATCTAAAATCAAATTGCTCTCATCAAATCCCTCCCATCCCACCTGTCTAGACAAGGCCCGCAGAGCACAAACGCATTCTGTCCTACACAAACTTACTGTCCTGTTCCTTCCCATACAAACGCCAACTTGCATCTAAGTTCTCTGCTATAATGACCCTTTGCTGTTTTCGATGTCTGTGTGTTAACACATGGAGTCACTCACAATGCAGGTGGGTAGAGGAAAGAAAATAGTATGACTGAAACGGAGGAGTTCTCCTGAACAGTGTTCAGTCCCCACCTTTATCATAAATTCATCTATTGGACATGACTATATATCATTGTCTGGGCCTCGGAGTCCATTACGTATGAAATCATAGAGGGGACCTTAAAGATCATCTAGTTCCAACCCCCCTGCCATGGGCAGGGATGCCTTCCATTATTGAGCTACCAGGTAGCTCAAAGCCCTGTCCAATCTGGTCTTGAACACTTCCAGGATTGGGGGCATCCACAACTTCTCTGGGAAACCTGTTCCAGTGCTTCACCACCCTCATGGTGAAGAACTTCTTCCTTATATCTAATCTAAACCAATCCTCTTCCAGTTTAAAGCCCCAGTTTTGTACTAGGCTTTAGACATTACTGCAGAATGTATGGTGATGTGGATGAAATGGCATTTGGATAGAAGAAACCAAAATCCAAAGATTTCATTCACAGAAAGGTGATCTGCCAGAGCTGTTTGGATGTTTGTTCAATCTATCTTAATTATTTTCATCTGAGGTAATGTAAGAGTAAGAAGATGCAGTTTTATGGCATCTGACTAAGGGCCTGCTGCCCTTAAAAAATGATGGCTTTATGTGCAAATTGACATAATTTCAGTCGCTACTTATCTCTCTGTTTTTCTCTGAAGCTACACGTTGAAGTAACGTTTCTGGGTATTCAGAGAATTCTGTTTCTGTTTACTGGAAACTTAAGATACTGTTTTCCAGAAAGAAACCACTTTTAAACAAAAATGATATATGAGAAAGAACTTGACCTCTGCACAAATATCCTTGTCTCCATCCAGCTTCCATAAAGCTAGTGGAAAGCTTCTAAGGAGAGCTGGGTTGGATGCTCTTGTGTGTAAACCGGGATATATAGCCTCATAACTTCTTCTCAGCATGTCTTATTTATTCAGTGTATTCCACCGTCTCTTTCCATGGGGACCCTTGCAATCTCCTCTGTCAATAATGCCAGTCATCAAATCCCAATGGCCAAATTGCCACAACCATAATTGTCACCTCCCTTTTGCTTTGCTGTGCTTCCTCACCTGCCAGCATCAATATATTTAAGACATAGCCCATAAATACAACCAGGTAGCATGCAGAGAATAACCAAGTACTCTTTCTGCTTATCTTTTTTTCCCTTATGTCTCTTTTTTTTATCTGACTGCTTTGCCTACCTTAAACCCCAATGATGAAGCTAGGTGTTATTCCACTGGGGCAGAATCCAGCACGCTGTGAGCCCTTCAGGCAAGGAATTGCTTTTCTGTTGAAGTGCCCAGCATATTTTGAAGGAAGAGTTTAGAATAATGACTATTGATGTTGCTACCACACAGGGGAAGACAAATTATTATGTGTCTTGCAATTATTCTTTTCTCACATTGCAAAGATATAAACAAGAGAAGGGGATGTGTATGTATGTTGTGTGGTATGATAACTGCACAATCAATTACTTGTGCCTTGCATTTCAAATAATAGGCAATTGCTGCACACCCACTCCTTTGTGTCTGATTGCTTAATTCATTTACTTAATTCATTTAGGCAGAAGAGTCCTTGATGGTTCCAGCTGTCTGGCTTTCTAGGCTAGAGCTCTGGGCAATCAATTAGCTCCACCAGTCCAAAAAGCAGAAATGCATGCATGCAGCCTTCAAGTCCTACTTATAAGGTTAGTGCAAGCCATTTGTTACAGAATACAAAGCCAGACCGGAGTGGTTTGATCTCTTTGCAAAGCCATCACTTCCTTCCAGGAGTCTGAGAGCTGTTTTTCAATAATCTGTAGTAAGAGCAGAGAGTGAACAGATGCCAAGGTGAAATAGCTTAAATGTGCCACGCAAAGGACACGGTGCATGTGTGCAGCACCTTAGATGAGGTGGCCATTGATGGGAGCGTCCCACCTGACCTTTAGGGTGTAGCTAAATTCTGAGATTGAGAATGGTCTCGAGAACAGGCTTACACAGAGTGAGCCCTGATGGGCTTTCCATCCTCAGTGTCACATTATCTGGCCAAGTCTGATCGCACAAGAACCATGCCATGCTTAGAGGGACCTGGGATCAGATAGAAATTTGCCACTCCCAAGTTACGGAACATGAGAAGCTTTTCTGAGCGTTATGATGAAGCTTTCTGGAGATGTGCAGAATAGCTGGTCCCATCCTAAAAGACCACTGTTCACAGGTTCTTCATTTCTAAGCTAAATCCAGAGCTCTGGGTGAGGATCACCGTGAAAGTTTACTTGTGTGTCAGTAATGCAGTGTCCGTGCCCAGACCTTGGTAGCATGGGGGCTGCAGGGCGGGCTCTGTGAGGAGAGGCCGGGGCTGCCCCGTGCCGGACACAGCCGGTCCCAGCCGGTCCCAGCCGGCTCCACGGGCCCCAGCGCAGGACACAGCTGAGCCCCTCAGCCAAGCTGGGGGCGCCGGGGGGAAGAGAGGCTCCAGAAAGGGCCAAAGGCGGCAGAGGCAGAGGAGGAGGAAGCCGAGGAGGGAGCAGCAGCAGAGGGAGCCCGAGGCCGGAGCAGGAGGAGGGCAGGAGGTGCTGCAGGCCCGGAGCAGGGATCCCCTGCAGCCCTGGAGAGAGCCCGCGGGAGCAGAGACCCACCCTGCAGCCCGGGGAGGGCCCCACGCCGCAGCCGCAGCCGCAGCCGCAGCCGCAGCCGCAGCCGCAGCCGGGGGATCTTTCCCGCAGGAGCCGCGGCCCTGGAGGGAGAGCCCAGGCGGGAGCAGGTTGTCCCGGCAGGACTGCAGCCCGGGGAAGGGCCCGCGCTGGAGCAGGGAGAGGTGTGAGGAGGGAGGAGCGGCCCCGAGGGGCTGTGATGGACTGACCGCAACCCCTGCACCCTCAGTGTCAAGGAGAGGTGAGGGGAAAGCGTTGTTTCAATTTTTGTCTTTCTTTCTCACCATTCAAATCTATTTTAATTGACAATAAATTTTATTTTCCCCAACATGAGCCTGTTTTGCCCATGACAGTAGTTGGTAATTATTTCCCTGTCTGTATCTTCACCCATGAGCTTTTCCATCTTATATTCTCCCCCTGTCCTACTGAAGAAGGAGAGTGAGCGAGCAGCTGGGTAGGAGTTTGACACTTAGCCAAGGGTCACTCAACACACCAGAACAGTGGTGGGAAGTCTTGAGAGCAGGCTTATACCTAATACCAGTTGTAGTCATTATGTCACAACAGGCTTGTGTCAACTGCAAAGCAGTGTTATAACGGATCCTGACGTTGCTCTCGCTGACCAGGAAACCCCGGTGGTATCTTCTGCAAGTTTTCTTTGCCACAGTCCAGCTGTACACCTTACAGCTTAGGGAGTGCGTTCTAGATTTATCCCACCCCATTGTTGTGAGCACATAACTGATATGCTTTCTTTAAGCACGTAGACTTACATGGTTCGGGGCTAGATGCTTGAGGATCCCAGCATACAGTATATGAGGACAGCCCAGGGAATTTAGGTACATACAGAGGGTAAGTCATCATAGGTGTGAACTAACTTGCCCTTTGGAAATACGGATATGTTTCCACTGACTATAGAGGACCTACACCCTAACTATGAGGTTGAATCTGAGTTGCCTCTTGGTATCACTGAAAATAGGGCTGGAAGACCATTTGGGACATACCTATCTCTGCACCCCAAGAGTGTTCCCCCAAAGGGGACACTACATATATCTATTTATAGTCTAGACTGATTCATAGCAACTTAGCCCCAGCAGACATAGACTTAGGACTGTACCAAGACTGAAATATTCAAGAAAAAATTAATTTGAAACTGCCAGCATTTCCACAGGGTTTCTGGCTGTCTTACGGGAAGGAGTTCTACAATAGCCAGATGATAACTGCAACTCTGATTTGCAGATATCCATTGCATGAAATTATTCAATTTCAGCAAGTGATTTGGCATAACAGTGTCACAGCCCTCAAACATAGTTTGTGACAAGATGAATGCCTCCCTCTTTGAAGAGAAAAGCCTCAGATCCTTTGTGATACTTATTGGAGATTAATGTTTCAGAATTTCTGTAGCAGTGAGAGACCATTATCCCATGGCAATGCTTTACTTGATCAGCCCAATCTCTTTAAGTGTGTGTATTTGATAATCTTTTTTGATTTTAGTTGCTAACAGCCCATGCCTGTGTGGAGAACACCTTAAAATTATCCAGCACCTTCCGTCTGGAAGCCTTAGGGCTTTGCACGTATTAATAGTTATATTAATAATTAATAGTGTTAATAGTAATGTCTTCTCCTTTATCAGTGTGGTAATTGAAATATGGAAAGGCTACTGAGTGCTTAAACAAGGATATCTGAGGTTGGGGCCTGTTTGTTTAGATGAGAGGAGTTGGTGTTGCTGTAATTACTGCATAATTGCATTGCTGGAGACACCCAATGAAGACAGACAGCTCCAGTACTAAACAAGGGAGTTGTTTTACTGGACTAGTATCGCTAATGTCAAAACCCACAGGTTTCTGCCTACTTTTCCCATCGGAGTATGGCCAAAGTAGTCCAGCTTTCAGAGGTTGAGATCATTCACATACTCCAGTGAAGCTGATAAGACAGAACAAATTTCATAATTATAAACCTAACTTAGAGCTAAGTGAGGAATGTACTAAAGTGTCTGGTAATGAAGATAGGGTAGCAGTTACTGACGCACAGCTATCCTTGGATTATTGAGGGTCCACTGCATTGGTGACTGCCTCCCTGCAAATCTGATAGCAGATGGAGGTCCAGAACAGGGATCTGAGGAAGAGGAGGATGGTGGACTCTAAGTTTGTTGTCCCAATGATGAAAGCCCTTAGGCACCTCTGAGGAAAGCTCAGCAATAAAGCATTAAGCATGCATCTAAGCACCCTTTGAATAGGTTGTCATGAATGGAAGTGTAATTTGAGGGTGAAGAGGAGAAGGAGAGGTTCCAACTACAAACCACTGCCAAGGGCAGTGCAGAAAAAAACAGCAAATGAGCAAGCCAGGCTGGTCTTTTCGGTAGAGTCAAGAGGGTGTTGGTGAGAGAGAAGGTCCTGGTCATATAATTAATTGCTTGATGTTGGCACAACACTTAGAAAATGTGAAGTGTTCCTGAAGTACTATGTATTTATTATTATTCCTACCAGGTCATTATTGTATCTGACACCAGTTCAACAGATTTTGTAGCATGTCTTTTATGCTGTCTCTCCCTTTAAGAATTTCTCTGTGCATCCCCCATAATCTTCCCCTTCCCAAGCAGTCCTGTGGTGTGCGTGGCTAAGCAGCACATGATTGCAATAGGTTAAAAAGAGTAATTAATGGAGACCACATCAGAGTTCTTGCAAAACACACAATGTGTTTATTCAGCATCAGGTCAGCTAATGCCTAATGAAAGGGCACTGCACAGCAGAGTGCAGGACCTCAGTGGTCAGAAATAGTTCCACTTAAATGTTATTTACTTACAAAAAGCTCAGTTCTAATTAGGGGCGTGGGAGCCAGCAAGGGTGAAATCAAAACCTTGCCCCAACCATATCCTCCATGCTGGTGCCCAAAAAAGTCTTTTAATAGACACACAAATGCTCCGTTGTATTTGGTTTGTATGCTTTTCTGCTCCTCTAAACTTCCTCCCTTTGGCTAGGACTGGAAGTAGGAGTGAATGAAAGATCATGACAAGATTTGGCTTTGTGGTATTTCCAGAAACCTCAAACGCGCGCGCACACACACACACAAAATGCCTGTTCTCACAAGATTCTGTAGAGCACTGAGGGCTAAACAAACTTTGATTCCCTGTGCTAGGCTGGAGGCAGTAGAAGTTAAAACCTCTTTTGTTTTTCGCAATATATTTGTAGTCTATTTATGGTACTTATGTGGACCCTGTATCCTGTGGAATCTCACCATTACAATGTTTTTCATAAATATTTATTCCCCCAGCATCCCAATAAATGAGAAGAGTATTATTATCCCCTATTAGAGATGAGGAACAGAGACTCATAAAAATGTTAAAATACTTATAAGATGCAGACAACCTTAAAGGCACCCTGATGCTCTTGAAAATTAGATTTAGCTGGCTAAAGGCTTTGACTCACAAAAGCAGCATATTCACATGGGGACAAGTAAAGGTTTCTAGTATCTGATTACCCTCCTTGTTCCTCTGCTGGACATGCGCATTCCCACCACAGAGGCAGCATCACAGGATGGACAACTCCAGGGCATGCATTTCAGCTGATGTTAATATGCTTCTGCTCCAGAGATAATCACTCTTAGAAAGAAGTATCTGGGCATGGTAGATCTCTCAGGATATATTGTAAGAGATGGAGAGTCAGAGAAAGGCCAGATTCTTAGAGGGTACCAGAGTGGAAAGGAAAGGAATGCGTAAAGGTGCCTTCACCCCACTTACTGGCTTCGGTCAGTTTGATACTCCCTCCTGCCTTGTATCATGTTTCTGGCTGCATCGAGCCCTCTATTTGTAAAACAGACCTTCAGGGTCTAGGCATATGATTTCTCTGGTGGATGAGCTAATCGAAAAAGTTCCCACCTGCTACTGCAGGATTTATCTTGCAGAGGTGAATCCTGAGAGGAGGCAGGGTGATGAGAGTCATCTGCCAACTGTTTGTAATCCCCAGGGTGAGAATCCTTGGGCCAGACAAAAGTGGAGGGCTCTTCCAAGCTGTCAGGAAATTTGGCAAGACGATGACAGGAATAATGAAAAAATGTACTGATTTTTGCTTGCACTTCAGACTCACACCTCTGAGCATGTTTGTCAAAAGATTCATGAGCTAGCACTTGAAGAACACTTTTCTGTCCTGTAATCTGATAATTCCCCTTTTATAAGCTTCTCCACTGTGTTTCGTTTTGTGCTAGAGACAGGGAAGTGTGAAACCTGGCAATTCTCCTTCCCAGGACGCTGCACAAACTTTCTCTTCAGTTACTTATGAACCAGGCTGGTTCACCCACAGGTTTCACTTTGAGTCTGAAGTTCAAACAATCCCAAAATCTCAGCACAAATCTCAGGCATGTGCAAATGAAAGTGTAAAGTGGTGGGAGTTAACCGGTATTTTGTTATTGCAGTGACATTCATGAGTGTCTGAGAGTCTGTGCATGCATTAGCCATGCCTGTCCCAAACACTTTGTATGCAGTGAGGAGTATAATATCTTCTTCTTTCTCCCCCAAATCCGTAATGACCACAGAAAGGACTGAGTCAGTTTAAACCCACCCCAAATTGGCTACCTGAAACCCATCAAGCTGCAAACAGCAATGTAACTGCCTAACCTTGTAGGGATCTGCCAGTTTAGCCTGAGAGTTCCCGAGCTCCCAGCTGAAACCCCTACATGTGCCCAGGAGGGACTTTTCCAAGGGAGATGAATGACAAGTCCCCATCCAGACCTCTGTGGTGATGCAGAAATAGGTGTTTGGCCACCTAAATTCTTCTACAGTCTTGGAAAAGGCTGGCAAGTGAGATGGGTTGTTGGTTTGAGACCTAGAGCCACCTCTGTAACCTCATAACCAGGTGGCGAGAGGTGGGCTGTGGCTCCATCTCCCCCTTCCCCTGTCTCTCTTGCAAGGCTGGATGCAGAGCAGCCCAACCTCAAGGAACTCCTGAAAGATAATATTACAGCACACCAGAAAGAGTCAATGTCCATTTTTAACCTTTTTCTCTCTGTCAACCTAAGCATCTCAGAGGTTTCTCAGATCTCTCAGGTAGTAACTTGACATATGTTCTTTTATCCTTGCCTCCAAAAAAGTCACCCCTGGAGCAGAGTCCCAGTACGTGAAGAATTGCATCCATCTTCCCATACTTGCTAGTTCACAGCAAAGTAGGTTTTCTTTGGTTCCAGCAATGCAACCTGAATGCAGCAACTTCAGCTGCAAATACTCCTGGACCAGGAGGGACATAGGCAGCCAAGGGTTAGTGTCTGGCAGACCTGCAGCACAGTTCACAGAGGAGCATTTCCCGCACCATCACCACCCCCAAATCTACCTGTTACACAACCAGGTGAGGAGCCCTAAGATCATCTACAACATCGCCATCTCCTGACTTAGGCTAACTCTGCATGTAGCCTCCATGGCACTTAGCCTGCAAGAAATAAATAAATGGCACTCAAGATTTCTGGATTTGCTTATTTGAATAAAATTAAGCACAGAAACCTTCTCCTTTTTTGCATTCTGATATTGTTCTTATCTGATTACCAACTGCTTAATTTTTTTTTTTGTGTGTGTAAGACCCTATTTACTCTTACAGGATAGGTGGACAAATGGAGATCTCTCAGCAATGTATGGGAAAAAACAACTTCAAGAAATTCCAAATCGTAAGCCATAGAGAGAAAGTTTTGAGTCACACATCGAAAAGCTCTGCCAAGTTTCTCACATCTGAAAACCACATATTTACCCAGGACAAGAGAAATCTGTAGCTGTCCTGATCAAGCCGTGAACATCTCAACAAATTAAATAGTACAAATTAAATAGTACAAATTAAAGAGCCATCTCCAGCCCTTTATGATCCTACACTGATGAAATTCACTTATATTAAACTCTGAAATCACAGAATCACAGAAATGACTGGCATTAAAAAGTTGTCACTTCTATGTAAGCATACCAGCACTTTTTAAACTGAATACTGCTGTACCTCACATTTTATGGTACTAAGACTGTTGTCAAATGTTGCAGCAATATTGACATTGCTCTTATTTGTTGACTTTTATCTGAAAATTATTATCCATGACTTTTTATTATGTCATAGAAAGAGATTACGTTATATGTGGAATATGCAACAATGAAGTTGAGTATTTTTTCTCCCAGATATTTGTGCTCCTGTGGCTAGCACTGCTAAGCTCATCTGCTCATTCGTTATTTCCTCTGAAAATTAATTACTCCAACCCCTTTTTTCCCCCGATGCCTGTCATCAATAAGAAAAGTAAAAAAAATGAACATGCTAAAAAAAAATCCTCCTTTGATTTTCTTCTGAGTTAAAGCTTCATTTCCGCTCCGCGTTTGCTCCCCTCTAGCTTTCAGGTGTATATCAGCACAGAGTCATTGTGAAAGGCACACTGCTTGTCCTGATGCAAGAGCCACAGAGTCAGCCAAAATGACGTTCTTTAAAGCCAAATGGAAAGAAAATGACTTTGAAGCACAGGAAGACACGAATGTTCAGTGTTTCCTTCCGACCCTGTGGCTTTCAGTGAGGCACTCCCAGTGATTTCTAAGGAATTATCATTTGATTTTTCAGCTTCTTCATTGTTTTTTTTCCATCCCGTTTGTAATGTGAAAACTAAATCCTGTCATGGACTTTCTATAAAACATATAGGAGAAGAGTGGTTTATGACAAAGCCTTTTACTGTCTTAGTCCTGAGAGCTTCTGCTTCTCCAAACAAGGGGGAGATGATTCAGCCAGCAGTGAGCAGTAAGTCATTCAGAGGCATTTAGTCTCTTTGGCCCTTGGTAATCAGATTCCTTCTGTAGAGCCTTTCTTCTGCACATGCTATTTTTCTCCTAGTAGCAGTAGCCTGCCTGAGATGTATGATAGCAACGTGACGGAGAGCCCAGTGACAGCTTGGCACTGCCAGGGCCTTCGGGTTGATATTTCTGTAGCAAGTCCCCATAGGGTTTACACACAACGTTTTGAACACTAAACTCCCTAAACATAATTTTGAAAAAAGCTGTAAGCTTATAGCATTAGATCCTGGAGACCTCAGCTGAGGACCTCCTGCAGACTTTGTTGCCCAACTAGTCAAGAGAAAGGGTGAAAGAACAGGAGAAAGGAAACCACATCATTCCATTTCACAGATGCATTGCTCATGTGTGAGAGCTGCACAAGGAATGAATGGCAGAGCCAAGGTCTGAACCACCCGTTTGGAGGACCATTCCAGCACTTGAAATAAAAAACCTACAGTTTTCATTTTTCCTTTTAGCTGGAATAAATCAAAACAGCAACGGAAAGTACAGGTGCAAACTCTCAACCCTGCAGTGGTTCTGTTTGGAGAACTGGGTGTAAAAGGACTTGATGTTTCAAATGCAAATACTGTTCTGTAGCTCAGCCCAGAAAGAGATAAATATCACTGTTCTGTGGAATTTAACTTTGATAGTCCCAGAAAAGAAAAGAAAAACAAGTGAAAGTGATATCCTGTCACACCAAGAGAAAGTGAATTGATGTCATGGGGCAGGATGATACAGGGGCCCAGCATCTGCAGCATCAGCTTAAATCAGCATGTGCTGTGGGTGCTCAGCACCTTCAAAAATCTGGCCCTTCAGCATCTTTTCCCTTAATCAGAAGCGCTGGAGCATTGCCAACCACTAAAAGGTTGGGTTAGGCAAAAGGAAGTTAGTTTAGCTTGTTGTGTCAAGTGATTTCATGTAACTTGCTCTAGAGGGAGGCTTTTTTGTTCCGAAGGAAATCAATTGCCAGTGGTTAAAATGTACTTTCAGAATTTATATATTTAATTATGAATCGGAAACTTGATAAGGCAGAAGGGACAGAGGGGAACATTCAGTGCATTGCTGCTTTGAGCATGTGAGGAATGATTTGAATTTGCTGAGAAAGGAGGAAGATGGTCTGAAAAAAATGTTTGCAAGACAAAAGAAAAAGCATTTTATCTCACTAATGAGGAGGTATTGGTCTGTGAAACTGAGACTGCTCAGCTGCCTTTCTTCCACACCTAGAAAACTTAGTTGCTAAGCTAGGTAAGTGCAGATTGTATCTACTATTAAGCACAAGTTTGTTTCTTTCGACAGCAAGTTTCCCTCGACTAGAAAGTTTCCTCATGATGGGATGGAGCCATTCTTTGTTCATCTTGAGGTGTCTTTCAGCTCCATAGCCCAGGTGCTTGATCTGTCAGCTGTCTGCTTTGGAGGCAGTCTGGACTATGGGGGAGGCCCCTGTGCATGTTGGATTGCTGGGACAGAAGGTATAGAGAAAGGGAAAATATACTTGTCATGGGTTTTCTTGGCTTAGTTGTCTCCCGGCAAACTTCACGCCAAGAACACCCCAAAATTCTAGGTCCACCTGAAACTAACTTTTTTTTAACCTTTGGTAAAACGAAGTTAGGACTAAAGAAATATTGTGCTTTTTCTGGAACAATTATTCTGGGAAGGAAGCTAATAAATATCCACACAAAGTGCCTCTACTTTTTTCTTTAAAACCATCACTTAGGGTACTTTGAAGGGGTTTCAATACATTTTTTACCTCAAATAAAGCAGGGATTTTAAATCTGATGTCTCATTTTGTGGGTGAATACTGACAGTCTGTAGGTATTCTGGGCTAGTGCTTTATCATCCACTCCTATTGAAGGGCTTTCATTTTATATCAGCCTCTAAGTATTCATTTACAGTCATGTACATTTACACTTACATTCAAGACAGTCATAGCCTGCCATAAGGGTACTCACCTGGAAAAGAGCACCTGTGGGTTCCAGTGGCTCTTGTAGTGACTTTTTAAACATAAAAGAGTACCACTTCAGAAAGAGCAGTAAACTTCTCAGTCAGCACCTCTTCTGAGAAAGAAAAAACCTTTGATTCAGGTAAACTCTGAGCAGAGTGAACGTGTGTCTTGTGTCTTCTGCACTGCAGTGAGCTACCTTACCATGAAGATGCCAGAACAGGATCCCTCACCACAGGGTAGTTTTGTGAACAGTTTTGTCCATGTCTTCTTGTTTCTCCACCCCACTCTGAGCAAAACAGTCTGATTTAACAATGTCAAAACAAACCCTTTTAACACTTATGAAACCTTTCCTTGACTTTTCTATTTATCAGACTTCTGCATTTTTTGAAGAGATCACCTGAACTATGTGTTGGGACAAATAAACAACAACCTGAAAAAACCCTGTAAATTAAAATAAACTTTGCCCATATCTACATAGCGGTCAGTTCCAAGGTGGTGTTTTCTTCAAACCTTCATGGCACAACATTTTTTGTTTTATACTTGTGAGATCACTGAGGCAGGGATGAGAAGGAGGTGGGTGAAGAGGTATCTTCTGCCCCAAAGATCAGTGTAACTCTCCATAGCGAATTTTCTTTCCTTTCTCTGTCTTGGCTGTGGCGATAATTTGGGATAGCTGACAAAAGGAAAGTGAGAAAACATACACAAGCTGATTTTCATCTTATTCCTCAGATTCTTAACTGAGCTTATCTTTCCATTTAATATTGCAGGATGTATTCCTGAAATAAAGAACACATATCGAAAGAAAACACGATGGAGTCAGTTAATAATTAAACAACGACAATTTGAAATACACCCATAGAAGGATCTACCTGATATCACAAGCCTTACATATTTGATAATTGCACAGGCAAGCTTTGTTTAATGAATGGTGATACTTGAAAAAAAAAAAAAATCATGTTAGGAATTGTTGTGAAAGGTTTTATTTTAATAAAAGAATGTATGATCACACAAGCTCTTATATCATATCCTTTCCCACACAGACTCTTACATACTTCTGGCAAAAGCATTAGCTGTTTACATTTTCTTTGTTTTCACTCCAGCAGCGTGTGACTAATCCTTGAATGCAAGCGCTTAGGTTGACTCCGTCAAAAATGGCTTTGGAGGGGTTTGCTGCCTGTTGACAATGATCAGGAATAAGAGAAAATCACTTCCTCTGAAATGTAGCATAAATAGAAGAGTGTCAGAGCAGCTGTACAGGGTCAGCCCAAAGGGCTCTCCAGCCCAGCATCCCCTCTCTGAGGTTGGATAGGAACAAAAAAGGAAGAGTATAAGCTACACAGAGAGGAAGAACAGGGTAAGTATGCAGTGATGCCTCCCTCCTACCTGTTTTCACAGATTTTTGGCTCAGGCATTCCCCGAGATAGAAATGGTGTCAGTGTTTAGACCTGGGTAAGGAATATTGTTTAAAGATGAAAGCTGGTACGAGCACTGAAGCACACTCTCTTGAGCTTGTTATCTAAAAGTTTGTCTGTTGTCCAGCCACTTGCCACTCCATTGTCATGCTGCAGTTTTCAAGCCCTTGCAGTGACCTCATGCTTGCTTAGTTTATCAGGGGGAAAAAAAAGATGTGGCTAAGTCTATCCACTGAATTAATAGCCTCTTAGCATAACACAGCCCTGGGCATAAATTAGAGTTGAGGACAAGGAAAACCCTTACTATTTCAAAACAAAAACAGAAGTTGTGTATTTCTTATGGACTAGAAAGCTAATAAACAAAATGACATTTTAAATGCTATGTTTTAAAGAATTGAAATATTTTGGTAGAAAAAAAAGCACGTATAAGCACATATAAGCTGAACTTCCTGATGTAATCATGCCTCTCAGGGCTTATATGCTCTTAGTTTCCCATTAGTCCCTGGAGAGTGGTCTCCTCTCCCAGGATGCCCTCAACGTCTCTGAACGAAGTTCAACTTGTCAGGACCTCTGCTTTTCTTTAGTAGAACTGGCACCCAAAACCTCAGATGTCCCAGAAGAGTGTGGTCTCCCAAGGCTGCCAGGCTGGTGACAGTCTGAAAGCTTTAAGGTCCCAAAGCTGGGGAGAGCATCCACCAAAGCTGTGTCCCCATATACGCACCTTGGAAACTCCAGCTCTGTAGGAGATCAGAACCTCCACTTTCAGATCAATGTTTTAACCAGTAGGTTTTTGACTAATGTTTGGGTTCTGATATCTTTCTACAAACAATGCTTTTCCTCAGCCAAATCTCCACCATCTCCCTTCAGGGGGCTGCATTTTCTAAAAAGGACTCTAAATTTGAGCCTCTGGTTCTGTGAACCATTTGCAGACCCATATGTATGTGAATGCCTGGTTATAGGTATGTCACAGAATCACAGAATCACTAAGGTTGGAAAAGACCTGTAAGAGATCAAGTCCAACCATCAACCAACACCACCATGCCCATTAAACCATGTCCCACAATGCCTCTTCCACACGTTCCTTAATGTCTCCTACATGCTTTTAGCAGAAGAGTGTATGGAGACAGGTTTTATGTCCTTGCAATCATCTGTGGAGTACCCAGCTTCTGCTTCAGAAGACCAGACCAGAAGACCAGAAGGCCGTTCAGGTTTGAGGAGTGTACATGTTGTTAAAGAACAATCTGAACAGAGATGCAGAACACTTGCTCCTTTTGAATGGCAATTTGCTATTGAAGAGCTCTCTTATTTCAAACATTAAGATAATGTCTAACGTAGTCAGAGGAGCAAAAACTGGATTTGGTTTATTTATTAATTAGCATGTATTTTTGTTTTCTTCATTTTATGATCTTAGAAATTAAATGCATCTTTTTTGCTATTATGAAGAGGCACAGTCAGGAACAGTTAAGGCCCCTGAATACTGATTTAGGATTATATTTTATTCTGACATTGATCTTTGGCATGACTTAGCTTCTTTCTTCTCCTGAAACAGTGATCCATGGCTTTTCTTTAAACAGTGTTTTGAGAGCTAGGGCGTGGAAAAGCGTTACAGAAAAACTGAGAGTCTGACTAATCACTCACGGATGGAGCGGGCAGGATTACTGGTTTCTATTCTTGCTCTGCCTTGCTGTCATGTGTGGACTTGGCTGGATCCAGCTGACCTGTTACTTTGGTTAGGTTACTAAAATTCTAATTTAATGAGAAAACCAAAAATTAGACTGAAAAATATGTTGTTTATAGAAGCATATACCTCATTCTCTCTTTTAGCTCTTTCATTAGCCTGCTTCACCCTGCAATGTTGGCCCAGGAATATCTACATGTAAACCTTTTAGCCATATGCGCTTCTCAAGTGGTGACAATGATTTCTGTGTCTATTGTGTGTAAAGATAATTACTTGCAGAGATATTGGATTTCCTGGCCCGGAAGGTGTTTGTGGTTTTTGTAACAAAAGAATTAAAGCACAGAGGGAACAGGAGGGCTTAGAAAGCATCCCGGTAACAGCAAAAACATTCTGTACTTTGGAAAGCCTGTTTTTCCTTTTTCATCAAAACGCAATTGTAAGTACATCCTTTCCTTGACAGCTCACCCTGCCCAGCAGCTCTTAACCATTCGGTATGGAGGTCTGATACAAATCTCATTGAAATCAATAGAGACGCCTGGAGACCACACTGAATTTGGCTTTAGAGGAATGCAATGTATGCAGCTCTTTAACATCTTAGCCCACATTGCTTTGCTGCAGATGCTTGTTAGGCAAAGCAGTTAGGCCAATGTTAATAATGTTCTTTGTATCTTCTGTCTCTCTGCTTTGATGTATTAGTGAGCAGAGAAAAATGTACTGGGTGCAGCGTGTTGAGTGGCCTTATTGCAGTAATTTACACCACTGTCAATCCTAGCTGAGCAGAGTCCAGCTAGCGAGATTAAGTTAGCTATAAATGAGGAAAGGATGGGTTAGTGGCAGGGGCTTTAACTGCGGTTTGAGAGGCTTAAATTTCATTTTTGCAGCTCTCCTGTGCAATTTGAGGGAAATAGTTTTGGATGGGAGCTGAAAACTTACTTACTTGCTCGAGTTCCAGCTGAAGCAGATTTTAGGTGCCCAAATCCCCCAGAGTGATACACAGAATTTTTTTTTAACTGCTGTGGTACCTCATAGTACAGAGAAGCCTAGTTTTTTCCGTATGGGCTTGCCAAAGTGCCTCAGGCCCCACATGTTCATGCTGTAGATGTCCACAGGTGCCTTGCAATGGAAGGAGACTTGAGTTTATTCCAAGCCTCTGGAGATACTGGTGATACATAACATCAGGTAACAAAAAGGAACCTGCCTTTCTCTGAGAGAGGAATAGGTCACACCACCTGGACTTGGGGACAGTATAGAATAGCAGGACAGTAGCTGAAACATGGCAACCTTTTACCTTACTGTCATTTTATTAATCCCTCTGGGAAAAAAAAAAAAACAGGGTGAAACTTTCAGGACTGAGGCAGCCTCATCTGTCTGCCTCAATGACTGCCTTCATTTTCAGAGGTGGTGAGCGCTTGTGAGCTGGCTGGTACCTGCAGCCTGGAACAGGAGGATGCATTGTCTTGCCTGGCTGATGTAGTTACAGGTGCCATTTTTACTCCTTGAAATATCTGACAGGACTTGACAGTTTAACATCTCTAACTTTGTAAGAGGCTTTTGTATTTAACCTTGCTATATTTTAGGCATTTTTCTCTCACTCGGATGTGGTTTTCTTTACTAGTATCTTTCTTAGAAGTTGGGGTTTTTTATTATCACAGCTTGCTATTTCACCTCCTGAGAAAACTCAGTTTTGAAAGGGATGGGTACTCAAATTAATCTTAAGTTGTGCCCCTTCCTGGGTAGCCTTTCTGAAAACAGGGAGGTTGCTCTGAGAGCAGTGCACTGCCCTTTGGGCACAGGCACAAAGCCACCATCAAGACTTTCAGGTTTCAGACTGCAGGGAGGGAGCTGTGGCAGGGCCGTGATCCCAAAGACAATTCAAAGGCAGAAGTAGGACCTCACACCTGGGGTGGGGACATTAGTGCAAGAATTATTGGCCAAAAGGGTTCCAACATAGGTGTGGAAAGATAAATTAATGATGTTCCAGTGCTGTCTCAGATGTTCTCTGAAGAAGTTCTGGGAATAATTTCTATGAAAGACATTTACCCACAGGGCACAGCGTAATTGCTGATTTGGGAAATAGGGATGAATCACTTATATAAGAGACGCCCATACTATTAGCATATAAGATGCACTGCTTATCATAGTTTTTTAGTGGCATCGTGCCTAATTAATTCATGACACCTTAATTAATAGGTATACAATGAAATATCCCCACATGACCTAAGCATTATGGAGTAGGTTGTGCCCCACAGACTCTGTCTAATGCTGGTATAAAGGAACACTTCCCAGTTTCTACAGGAGTTCAAAGTGTGTGCAAAGTTTAATTCTAACTGTGGTTACTTTTCTCTAAGGGTGATTTTAGCTACTGTAGAGAGGACCTGAAACCAAACAGTGTTCAAGGACAAAAGTATCTTCAAATACTGAAGATTACTCATTCTACACCCTAGCTTAACAGATGGTTTCCATCACTGTAATGGGCTACACCGAAACCCGGTGCAGAAATCTGATCCGAACATCAGCCAAGAAGTATCAAGGTATTTGTGTCAGGATATCTGGATGTCCTGGCTGAAAAAAGCCAAGATATACTAAACAATTATTTACCTTTTCATAGCTTCATATTTATGAAAAAGAAAGTTCTATCTGATTAAGCTAGAAGCTGTTAGTAAAGTTGGAGTTTAGGAAACACTTGCCTTTTCTGTGCATTTAACGTGTAGATGAGATTAACGTGTAGATGAGACAGAAAAAGTCATGGGCTTGGAAGTCACAAGACCATGCAAGTGTTTTTAAGATGTCTAGGGATGAGGACAGTGATGAGGGCAGTGGGGGTGACACTCAGGTGAGTATCTAGAAGGTGAAGGCTAGTCATCACTGCAAGCATTTCCAGGCTGTTTTTGCTCTCAAACACATCTGATTTACATCATGTTGTCATCCACCGCCCCCCCCCCAAAAAAAAAATAAAGAAGAAGTGAGAACCATGGAATCTTGCTTTTAAATCTCAGTATCAAGTTATTGAAATGTTTGCTAAAACACCAGTTTATGATTAAGATGTGCATATTCAGCTTAAGGGGTCTTAAATACATAATTTATCATTGTGTTTTAACATCTTGACATAAATATTTTACCATTTTGTGCATTAGATGCTTAACAGCCCCTCAGCAGTGTGAGGACTGTGATGTCACCTCGGAGATCTGCAGGTTCTTCTAGCTCATGTTTCTGATTGTGCCTAGAATAACAAATCTCAACTTTGTTCCGGGTTGCTTAAAAGACTTGCCTGAATTCTGGAGTAAATTTTGAGCAAATCTAGCCAGAGTCATGGTATACTAGGAAAATCAGGATATTGGGTCTTGAACTAAGTAAAATACAACAGTTATGGGTAGGTTTTGACATGTATCTTTGAGAGCAGTAAATTCACCTAAAACCTGGGAGATGTGTACCTATGCAAAATGAAAACATCACGTATGCAAGGCTCTTTGACTGAGGTTTGCTTATTTTTCCTGCTTACAAGGCATTTGGTATGTTTTTGCATATTTGGTCAGTACACTTAAGGAAAGGCCAAACAAATGCAAGCCAGTGCTATTATTATTTTCTCCAGGGATGCTCTTCAACTCTCTTGAATTCTCCAGCTAGGCCCAGGATTTTAGTTTCTATCCCTCAGGCTAAGGAAGATTGGATAACTCATCCATGGAATGTATTAATACCATTTCTTAATCATCCAGAGCAATCACTGTAGGTTGTGCAACACAGAGCACTCCTTTTTTCTGCAGGGGCTGTGCTTACTGACAGCCAAGGAGAGAGCAAGACTACAAATTAAATCCTGGTCCCCTTGTATGGGAGCACTATCTGTTATCCCAAAATAAGAGCTCACCTTGGCATCTTTTATGATCACATGTGTTAGAAAATAGCTTAGAACAGACCAACAGAAAATATTGAGGCACAAAAATTGCTTTTGCGTCTTGCATAATGGGGTAGAAGAGAAAAGAGGCTTTAGATGAGGACTCAAGAAATGTGGGCTCAGTCCTGGCACCAGTACAAAATTCCTGTGTTGCCTTGGGCAAGTGACTTTGAAATTCAATTTTCTGTTTGCAAAATGGGGGTAATAAAGCCTCATAGCAATGTTTGAAGGATAACTCCATTAATATTTATGATGTGCTTGGGTACTCCAGTGCCAGGAACCTTTATAGCTACCTACCCTACTAGAGGACACTCAAGTTCATGGTTATTTTGGTAAGGACACACACCAGAATGCCAGCGGGAAGTTGGCAATGTCTTGTTTGAAATTAGTTGAAAAAATAGAATAATTGCCTTTTGAAAAATGTTGGTATATCAGCACTTGTCTTCATCCTAAAGAGAGGTAAAAAGTTGAACTAGCTGTATATCATATAACTGGCTGTTAAATGATGTACTGCATTCTTCCAAGGGAAGGGACTAGTGCCTCCTGGGAAGTGTAGTTCAATGCTGAACAAGCTTGTGTGGAAGAACATGACTATAAATGACCAGGATCTATGGCTGCCACGAAGCTTTGCAGTCATTCCACTGGATGTGGGCAGTAAGATTAATTCCAAAGGCAATATTTTATTTTGAGTTTCTTGTTAGAATGTTCAACCAAAGTCTTTGTTTGTTGGCTTGTTTGTTGTTGGCTTCCCCCTTGTAGAACTGCTTGATTTTAGAGGTAATATCTGATGGGAAAATGACATGTTGAGGAGTTAATTTTTCAGGGTTTTTTGAGTAGCTCTCAACCCTTTCATTAAGAGATTTTTTAAACCACTTGTTGTCTTTCGGCATTGGGAATTATAATTCCATGATATCAAGGCCTGATTTGTAAAGAAGGTGAGATGAGATCAAAGGAAACTCTCTCTCCTTTACATCTGTACATCTGCATTTTAACACTCCGCAGCAGGTGAAGGGTACCTTTGCCCCTGCCCTGTGCTACCCGGAAACTTTATGAAACTATCCTGTATCTTTCCCTTAAATGTTTTATCACTGCTTGGAACAGTGCTGGGTCTTGTGTTTCAGCACGTTTATTTTCTGTGGGAACAGCGATCTGATTGCAGTGTACGTGTGTGGGTGTGTAGATTATAAATTATAGGCTCTGAGCTCAGGTGCACATCTTGGGAGTGACTTTTAAATAGTTGCATGATTAACAAACCCTTCTCCTTTGTGGAATGGAAAGCAACTTCTGTCTTGAAGATCGCTGCTTTACTTCAGGAATTATCCCCTGTGGAGCCTGAACGACTTGATGCTGGAGGGGAAATATTTGTTGTGTTATGGATGTGAAGCCAGCTAACTAGCGATCTATGGAATGATTTATAGTCAACAGACTCTGGAAGTGGGAACAGGGGGCACTTTTCAGGAAACTTTTTCATTGCTTTGGAGGGATGTAGCATGTAGGACTGACTGAGACAGCCTCTTGTGGCTGGAGTGGCTTAAGAAGGTCTTGTCCCCAATGCTTTGTTGTTGTTCCTCAGCTGGAAGCTGTCCTTAGCTGAGCAGCAAACGTGCCTTTGACAAACTCACCTCTCCCTTCAGTGCAAAGCCGGTGAAGCTGTTTTAAGCAGCCAGCAGCAGCGGGTTCAGCTATGTTTTTGCAGTGGATGTAGTGTGTTCATGCAATTATTCAGGGTGGCTCAGCTAACTGTCCTGGAAGGCCAGTAATGAAAAGCCAGTAATCAGGCTAGATTTAGGGGAATAATATGACCTCAGTCTTGGCTACTTTAAGATAGGTACTGCAATTTTTATAGAGATGGATGCCATATAAATATCTAGATAGATTAACGATATAATGGAGGCTTTTTTGTCATTATGACATCTTGAAACTCACTACCACTGTTAGTCCATCTGTGTTACAGATTGCAGATCCAGACCACGAAATATTTAAGCAGATGCTTAACCTTAATTATAGAAGCAGGCCCATTGATTTCAAGGAGAATACTTACATTTTTTTAAATTAGGCATGTGTTTAAATGTTTGCCTAAACCTAGACCTAATCCAGTAGTTCCCATAAAAAACAATGCCCAGCAGGCCTCAGAATAAACGGCTAGAAAAATGAAAACAGCATGGTTATAGTACTGCAAAAAAGCAAAGCAGCATTCTGATCAATTCTCTTTTGCAAGCGATCTTGTTGCAATTTTACTGCATAATGCGACTGGAGTGCTCAGGTGAAAGAGATGCAGACACACTTATCAAGCATTCCTCTTTAACGTTCCAAGTATCAGTCTAGAGCATATGTGCCTGATTCTGGAAACCTTCTGTTATCAGAACTTTAATTGGTTTTCACAGGCAATGTGTGCACTGCCTCCTCACAAAATGGAACCAAATATTTAGTAGCAGTAGGAAATATATCGGTTTATACGTGACTTTCCATTGGCAGTGTTTGTGGAGAAGGCACACATGGTAGGGACTTCTTGAAAACCTTCTTTTGATACTGTTTGCTGGATCTCATTCATTTTAGAGTTGAAAAGTAAAAAAATGAAAAGACCAAAACAAACTGGACTGAATTTAAAGGGTCAGTGCCTTAGGGTAAATGCAGAGATGGTAGGAACATACTTGAATGCAGCAGTTTGCCAATACTAGCATTTCCAGGGGTGGTTTTCATGCAAAAAATATATCCAGATAAATAGTTCCCCAGAGAATATAAATTCAACCAGTGCAGTGTTGACCTGATAAATAGCAAGTTTAAGGGAAAATGATTGGAAATTAAATAGGATCAGGAAAAAACTTAGTCATAGCTAAATTCATAGCTAAATGCTGAGAAGAACAAAAACATAGGCAAGGAGAAATCAACTGATTACCAATAAATTACATACAAAAAACTTCAGACTGATTGAAGCAAATTATAGTCAGTTATAGAAGAAAGAGTGCTATAGGTTTTTAAAGGCATAGTTCATATTCATAGTGTATAGTACTCTAGGAGACAATGCATTATTTGTATATGCATAGAAATCTTTATATGTGTCTACACAGACACCTAAAAAAAATAAACATATATGTTTTAAAAAGTAATATATGCATAGGTCTAAAAGCATTAATTTCACTAGTTTAAATTTTCCTGGGCTAAGCAACATCTGTTTGGAGAAGTTGGCAAAATCCCATGTAGAGAGTAATTCTTCTTTACTTCGTAATTTCTGTGAGGGACACAAAGTCATAGAACTTGAGGAAGGAGGTATAGCTTAGTACAGGGTTCAAGAACAGCTCAGTCAGGATGAAGTTAGAAGGAACAGAAGCTGGTACTGACAACAACTTTATGGTGCTGGCTCTTTTGCTAGAAATGTCATTGGGCAGACTTTTAGGGTGTTCATAATTTTCTTATAAAATGCTTTTAGTACAGAAATATAGGGTTCTTTGAAACATTTTTTTCCAGAGTTACATGCGATTCTTCACACACTGTATATCTTGAAGTTGGAAATAACTTCCCATAGTTTTCAAGTGATTTTTTTTTTCTGCTTGTTATTTTTTTATATTAGAATTGAAATATCCACAGAATAAAAAAAAAAATACTTTCAGGCCAGATCCAGCAGTTTTATATTAGATGAAGACCTATGCATATAAGTGACCAATTTTTTAAATAGCACAAATTCTACCAAATTATAAATTTGAATGTACAGTTTTCAAATATGAAAAAGACTGCTGCAGGGAGGAAGGATATATCAGGTTTTCTGTGTCTGTAATGGATTGGGAATGGACTGATAGGCTTTCATTGGAAGAGGAAAACTAGAAGCTGAGGGGGGTGGCATGGAAACCAAAAGAAATAGGTAAAATGAATGAAGTGGTGACATGAATTGTATAAGGTGAATGTGGGGATCCTTAGCAACAACTAAATATTTTGGAAACGGTGCTGGTTTTGACACTGGAGCAGTCTGCCCTTTAAAGCACTGGAGAACTGGTTGGCAAGTGGAGGTTTGGGTGTGACCCATGTCATCACAACGTAGGTGCCTACATCTGGCTGGACAAACTGCATCCTAAACTCTACCAGCCAAGGCTTCACCAGCTGCACTGGAACCAGATACATAGTTTACAAATGCCCAAACAGCTTGAGTGGGGTTTTCTTCCCCTAGCTTTAAACACTATAAGGTAGGTATCTGCACCTGATTCTTTTTTTTTTTTTTTTTTTTTTTGTTGCCAGTCTGGAAATTTAGTAAGTACAATCAGTGGGTCCTGACAGTGATCCATTGCATCCTAAGTAGACATGGGGTTTTGGGTGAACCAGTTGTCCTCTAGACTTTATTTACCATACAGATTAGAGTCCCTAAGCCTAATGAGGAATCAGCTTAGATGTAGACATCTTTGTTGTACATACCTCAGCTTGGGTGAAAAATTTCATCCTTGAAACCTGGGTAAAGGTGATCTTGCCCTAAACAGGAAGACTGTTCCGACACTTGAGGTCCTTTCCAGATTAATTTTATCCTTTCCAAGAGAAACATTCAGGTAAATAACTCCTACCATAAATAAAGTTTGAAGCATGTTGTAGAGTCTCAGCTCCAAGAACAAAGTGTTTTTGAAAAAAAATCTCAGTTGAAAATGTGAAGCCAACACACCTGGAGATCTCAGAAATGCTTGAGTTTTTCAGAGAGTTATACTGTTGAATGAACCCTTAATCTTGACTTTTTACCATTTGGCACTAATAGTGCTGACATCCCTAATCTTAAGGATTTAAAACTTGGCATACAACTGTGGCACTTGAGAAACTAGAAAAAATTGATATGGGGGCTCCACGGAGGCTCAGGCTAAGGACCCAAGGGATGCATGCAAATGGCCTTCTTTTTGGAAAGCAAAAAAGAAGCCATCATGCAACAGGGGAACAATATCTCCTTTTCTTCCTTTGTTTCTGGATGAAGGTGAAGGCGACTGGTGAGCTCTGCTGCTGAGATTTCTGGTGCCACAATGTTTTAGCAATGGTATTACCCACAGGGACTAAGGTGGTAGGGTGCCTTCTGGTCATGCACAGTCACAAAGCTGATGCCAGTGCTGTTGAATGTACTTGAGGGCTCAGGTGAGTCTTTTTATGTGTTTGCTCTTTTGGGATTGAGAAGGGGACTCATCTATTTTACACCTAAACAGCCATTGAGGTGCCAACTGCTCTTTTGCTTCCCACTCAGATGCCTAGGACACTGCATAAAAAATAGCTAATAATTCACAGGGTTTTGTCTGACTTTAGCACAGTAATTTTCCATTTCAAAATGTCAAGAGATTCTTTAGCATCAGTAGGAACAACCTTGTCAAAATGGGTACAAATCAGAACCCTGGAAAAGCCTGATTCAGAGAAAAATCAAGGTCCCAGCTGTCCTGATGCTGTGAGTTGAAAAAACTTTCTTCTTCCCCTTTCTGAAGCTGCTTGGCCACGTTAGTGCTAACCATGTTACAAATTGCGCAGGAACAATGCCTGTATCCTGTACTCCTAACAAAATAAAAAACATTTTACAGGGAGGGAGTGGGGAAGTTGTAGCAGTGTGTAGGGGAGGGATGGCAGGTGGGGATTAGAGATAGAAGGTCCTAGGTACAAAGGAGAAGGATATCCAGGGTCACACAGGGAGTGAGAGAGAAGGGAAGAAGAAGTAGAGGGTTGGCATAACTGTGTTGTGTGAGACAAAGTCTGGCTGGAGGTGATTTGAAGTCAGACCCAGAGGCTGTAAGGGGAATGTGGGATAGAAACTGAGAGGAGATAAGGTAGTAGGAGTAGGCGACAAGTGGAAGAAGGGACAGGAGCCCTACAATGCCTGGCTGGGACAGGTGTAGCATGGGGAACACATAAAAAACTCCTGTCACAAGGGGTGAAAGATGGGCATTAGGGAGAGCAGGAGACCATGGCAGAGGTAAGGACACATAAGAGAAACCTGGATGGCAATGAGGAGGTGAGCAGGACCCACATGGGATGGAGACGAGGGGTGGGAGATTGCAAAAGACATTTCTGATAGAGCAGGAAAGGGCTTGCAGGAGTCCCAGGAGGCAGTATGGTGAGCTTGGCCAACAGCATTATCGAGTCCTAGTGTCACACTTTGAACAAGAGCATTTCTGATGGGAGAGTTACGGCGGCCCTAGAACTGGACAAGCTCCTAGAGGTTCGTAAGGAGAAAGCTGCACAGCCAATGTCCATACTCTATCGCACCCTGCCTTGCATCCAGGCTCAGTGACATCTGCTTACACCAGCTGAGCCTACATTCCTCACATGGAGAAAACGTTGCAACTGGAAGGAGATGACTGAATGGAGGCCCAGGGTAATGAGGGTACATGAGGACAACCAGAGTTCACTGAAGGAGAGCAGATCTCGAAGTTAGGGCACCATTATACAGCAGGAGGAATAGCCAGGGGAACGATCGAGGTGGAGGAGGCTGAATTTTTCTTCAAAGGTGCTGGCTGCAAGGCATGGGAGAAGAGCCAGCGAGAGAAGCAGGAAAAAAGGAGCAAGGCTAAGAACTTGGCATGAAGGGAGGGAGGGAAAGCTTGAGGGGAGATTTTTCTGCTGTTATGGATCCTCCGATAATAAATCAGATTCCTTTTAATGAAAAGGGGAGAGAATTATTGAGGAAAAGACTAGCACTGTAAGTTGGAGAAGAAAGAAAACTCTAACAGCGGGCAAGCTCCATAGCTTGCTCAGATAAATAAGCTGCATAACAGTGCTCCTCCCTGCTGTCCAGCTGCTGCAGGCAAGCGTGGATCATTTCCTCCTGTAACTTCTCCTTCTTTGTAGGGGTCAGCAGTGGCTCAGATGATAACATGTTCTTCTTTCAAAACCCACGGAAGGACCTCAGAGCATTACTCACAACCCTCCATCACCCTCCTGCCTCTTCATTTGACTTTGAGTATAGGAAGGACAAAGGAGTGTTTACCCCTTTAGGTTCCAATGGTATTTCTTAGTAAAATATTGTTGCAGCTTCAAGCTTTTTTTTGTAAAGCAATTTGTTTTACATTTTGAATTGGAAAAATTGTAGAAGCAAAAAGTGGAGAAAGACAGGAAAACTGAGCAACTGCAACCAGCAGGAAAGCTTCCTCTCCCATAATATTTTCTCTCCAAAAGAGAAAACAGCCACAAAAATGTAAGAAAATATTATCTCTTAACCTTCTTAATAACCAGAACATTCTTCAATGATGAGTAATGTTTCTGAGAAAACCTGAATTAGGAAATGATGAAACTTTGATGCAATTTATGGAATTGGTGGAAAACTGAAACAGGACTAGTCACTCTGAGGCAACGGATCTCTTAGTTGAAAAAACAATAGTTCACTAACGGATTCATTGAAATTTCTGCATCTTCTGTTGGCAGAGCAAAACAGATTTTGTTCTGATACAGAGGAGAAGGAAGGAAAAAGGAAAATATCAGATGGACCTTAATTATGTTATAAAGCAATAAATAAAAGTTCATGCTCAATAATCTGTAAAATGTAAACTTAAGCTAAACCAGAGTGACTAATCTAAGCTGGTCCTGCAGACTCCCTCTCCAATGGACAGAGAGAGGCACCTTGAGAGGACGGTTTGTCCCTCCTCTGTTCATTGCTTGTTTGAACATGGGAAGAGTTTCTCTCCACTGACCCAGGAGACTGAGTCCTCTTGCAGCCTCACGGGCAGTCATGCACCTGAACTCAGCTGGCTTCTCTTTGTCCTTCCATTGAATTCAGCCTTACCACATTGATTATTTAGATGAATATTTTCTGAATATTTTCTGAATATTTTCTTCATTTCTTGGAGTCTCATTTTCATGAGATTTCTAATGGATTCAGGAAAGGAAACTCTCCTCCTGGTGCCTTTAACTGACTAAACATGTTACTGCCTTCAGTAGCAGTTTAGTTTCTTCCTCAAAACAAAAATGAAACGCCGAAAAACTTTCTAAGTTTGCATTGTCTAAACATTTATTCTTGGCCTCACTGAGTTAAAATCACCATATGGGAGGGCATTGTGCCCCTGTGTGCTCCCACACAGTTGCAGCAGTCAGAGCAGATTAACTGCAGTCTATAGCCCACCAGGTCTATTGTTAGTAAAGTGGAAGAAACAACCTCTCTTTGCTGATGAGAAAAAAGCTTCTAATCTGGTGCACAAAGAGGAAGCATTTTTTTTTCCATATGCATCTTGAACTCACATGTCTCAGTGGGAAGTAAGTGCACAGATAGAGCAAGGGAACTGCAGTGGCTGCTGAATGTGATGGGATGTTTAGCACAAGGGACTCAGCATCAGGTTTTTTTCCCAGCTCTGTGACACTCTCATGCAACTTCAGAGTGATTCCTCCATCTTCATAGGGGGACAGTGGTTTTTAGGTTATGTCCACAGGCTAAATCAAGGATAACTCTGAAGAGCAAGTCTTTTCTGAGAGAAACAAATCTTTATCTAGAAGTTGGTGTCTCCCTGGGGAAAGGTTTGGGAGGTTTCTAAAATGAGAGGGCTGGAAAGTCTTTGAGAGCATTGTGAAGTTTCCTCCTCCTCACTGAGATGTCTTTCCTGACATCTTGGTTTGGCTTGTAATGAAGGATTTGCCAGAGAGTACTCAGCTGTGCTCCACAGGGGCTAATCAGCAGGGATCTCCCTGAAATCCAGAGCTGCTGTGACTGCAATTACAAGTAGAAGCAGAACTTGGAATCTTGGTGCAGTTACCTTCTGGGAATATATCAGCTGGGAGAAGGCAATGCAGTGCCTGTTGGCATGTAGGTGTGAATAAGGAATAGGATGGAAAGGACAAAACTGTTCATTTGATTTTGTATCTGTGTGCTCTAAGTAGATGCGTTACCTCCAGGGGGCTGTTTTTCTGCTGTTGTTCTGCTGTTGCCTTTGACATGTTAATTAGCTCTAAGGATGTTTTAATTAAGTCTTTTCACCAAGAGAAGCTTAATTGATTTAAAGCATCCAGGTGAAAATCAAAGCCTGTTCTGCTTGATTTCTAGGATTGGTAGATCCTTAAAAATAAATACCTGGTATTCCTTTCCTTTCCTATACTGCTATCCAATTCTGTTCTGCAGGTGAAGGATACAGTTAGCATATGATCTCCTCGCAGTTTTGTGGAAAGACCACTCAAACCAGACATATTCTTAAAAGTAGGGTTCTGCGTTTATTCATTGTAGAGCATCATAGTCAGCACTGAGCAATAAATGATGTTAATCAGTTGTCTGCAGTAGCATTTTCCATGTATTGGTATACCCGGGTAAGACCATTCCTTTGGGACAGGTAAACCTTGTTTTATCAGTAGCAGACATGTGAGAATACATGGCCCCTCAAGCCAAACCATCAGGCAAGAAAAATGTCTGGCAAGTCAGAGAGGAGTATAAAAAAGGAAGAAGACTATAAAAAGATAACATAAGAGAAGATACTTTATTTCTTCAAGGCATATTATCTTGACCTGGGAAAGTGATGCCTTTGTATAAAGACAAAAGCAATACGAGATTTCCTGCTTGTGAGCATTTATTCTTACCTTTGGGGACCACTTTAAGGAAGTCAGAGATTCATGGTAGCTGTAGGACTTCTATTTCTGTCCCGCTGGCTTGGGGAACTGTACCTTTCGACTTGGATTTCACAGGGTCCTTACAAGGCCTGATCTTTGAGAAAAGAAGCCAGGTTTCTTAAGCTATCTAAAAGGGTGCCTCTCCTTTGCTTCCACTGCGCAGTTCTTCAGCTGTTTCTCAGTCCCTCAGTAAAGACAGCCAACCTCTCCTGCTACCTGCTTCTGTTTTACCTGCTACCTTTTCAGCCGGTGATTAGTCACTTCTCACTGTTACCCCAGAAGAGCAGGATTACAGTGGTGCCTTCTGAAATGAGGTACGATCAAGGAGAGGTTCTTAGCACCTTGTTGCAGTCACCACCCAGAGTTACAGAAACACCGCTATGGACTATTCATCCCGGGAAACAGGAACACTACCACATCTTCTCCGGAGACCACCCTTTCCAAACTGAAGACGACCTTTTAGCCCAGTAAATTTTCACTTTGGGCTGGCAGCCACTGATCTGTGCTACAATCAGACTGAAAGCATTCTTTTTTTTGTGTGCAATCTCTCACTAAATAACATATGTGAAGAACACAAACCGGCTGTTGGATTCCAGCTTCCTCTCAGCTGTCTCCATAACACCTTTACAGCCTTAGGACTACTGTAGCACATCCCAGTGTGGGTTTTTATTACGCAGACCTTGCATCCACTGGAAACTAGACTAAACCTACTGCCTTACAGCAAACGGCAGATTGCCCTCTTTAGCAGGACCCTGAGTTGCATCCAAAGTAAGAAGTGAAAGTGGGGGAAAAAACTTTCTATCCACCTCCAGCATTTTTGCTGGTCAGTTCATAGGCCTGCTGTTGAACAAAACACAGCGTGCTGCTACTCGTTAATAAAGTGGCAACAGTTTATTGCTGTGGGAGTGCCCAAAAAATGCTTCCTGTCTCCCATGGCAACCTCGACCTTGCATGGAACAAATTGCGAGCAAATCCTGCTGTACTTATTCATGCTCTTTATGATTTGCCACTCAAGCCTGCTGCAAAACCAACAGCAGAGAAATGACAACAGTGGAGCGCGCTGGCTCTGACAGATGCGCATTGTTACCTCCCCAGTTGTTATTCTGTGGTTGCCTCTTCCTAACAGTTGACTTTGTGTGCTGATATTGTGTAAAAATCTCTAGTTCCATTCAAGGGTGGAAGTGGTAGAGCAAGCGCTAACTGGAAAAGAACTGGTGACTCATAAGCATAAACATTCTTCATATTTAGCAGGAATAAATATTGATACTACAGAGATTTACGTTTAATAATGGTTAAAAATTGCAGTACGTTGATGGGGCACTCAGTTCCTTGTACACCTATGACTCCTATTGACTTTGGAGGTAGTTGCAGGGGTGCAGTGGAGGTAGGATTTGGCGTTTCTGAATGATATTCTGTACTCCCAGGGATTTTGGGGAAAGGGAAAGAGGAGGAAAGGAACTGCCTTTGGAATTCGCATTTCATTCTTTAGAAGTAACTAATAAAGGGAAATATTTTGCAATGGTGATACACTTTCCCTTCCATTAAATTAACATTAGCAGAGTGACTTAACTTTCCGGTGATTTCAATCTACAAAATTTTTTTACCATACAAAAAGAAAAAAGGGTAGATCACTGGACGTTGGTCAGTGGCGTGCTGGGACAAATTCCACACATACATACGTGCATTCTGACCAAAAACTATGCACTTTATCAGTGGGAGGCACTAATGCTCGTCTTTGTTCATGAAGAACAAGCCTAGGGCTGTCGAAGGACAGCCAAAGACCAGTGCAGCTCCCCAGCTTTTCTGGGATCTTGCTTCCGCACTCATGCCTGTCCCTGTTGTGATGCAATCTGGCAGCTCTCACATGTCCTTGCAACAAGGATGTACCACTCTGAGCTTTTTGCAAGAAAGGAAGGAAAACCTCAGATAATGAACTCAGGCTTGCAAAGGAAGAAGGAAAATATAATTTTCAAATGCCTGGCTTGTTTTATAAATTGCAAAGGCATTTGTGCTTTTCAAAAGGAAATCCCTGAAATCCACTGGTGTTCAAACCATGGGGTCCAGTTCTTAGGTGGCAGAGATCTGCAAAACTCCCCAGAATCTCTATATGCTATGCTTAAAATTTGTGACATTTGCATCCAATTTGAAGCAGCCATTGGGAGAAAACTCATTAAGAATGAGTAAAGTATTTCTAAAATCATCAAACTAGGAGCCACAGTTTGGCCCTGGTTTAGCTGTTGAATATAAGAATATACAGAAATCATATAAACTCTGTTCATTTAAAAGAGATGTGTCAGAGTCGAAGGGCTACTTGCAGAAGGATTCACCATAGGAGCAGTAGGCAGTGAGTCAGCTTATTTGTAGAGCTGGACAATTCTGGCTCCCAGTCCTGTGTCCTCATCTCTATCAAACATATTTTATCTCATTCTTAAGCCTTTCAGCAACAGTTGAGCTGCTTCAAGCATTGATCTGAAGCCTGAGGGAGTCCTAATGTAATATAAATGTTATTAATAATAATAATAATAATAAAATCCATATTAATTGCCATTTAACTTCCCTCTTATTATTAGTCACTAACAAAACACTACCATTGTCCCCTAAATCGTGCATAAACAATCCAGTGCAGCCTTGAAACATAAATATCCACTGACAGATGAAGCAGATTTCATTAGCCATTTCCTATATGATAAATATCCTGGTGTTATTAATGTCCTGCTAAGTAAACTTTAACAGTGTTAAAATAAATACTAAAAAAAAAAAATCATTAAACAGTAGTATATTAACATGAGTGGCAATGCAGTTCATCTATCACAGGCAAATACTTTCCTGTGTCAAAATCATCCTGAGATGAAAATAAATGTATAAAATATGCTGTATTTTTTCCTCACTCTAATATCAGTTCTCACATTATTGTGTCCTCCCTGAGTATTTTTTATAGTCAGAATAGTAAGCGAAGACATGAATTTTCTTTTTCATTGCAACAGGCTCTAAGTGTCTGCTCTGAATAGCATACAGTTTATAGAAGACAGAGAAACAGTAGTGGGAAATCCCAAAAATGAATTAATGATATTTTTTTATTTTATTAGTGGTTTGCACTTTGTATAGTACTATTTATGAAATTCTACCATATTAAGCCTCTCTAAACCCCTGAAGTCAGACTAGCCTCACTCCAATGTATGCTTATGTCTTCTGGCAGGAAAGGTTTTCCTAGAAATTCCTTTATTATTTTTGCAATCATTTACATGAAATCACCTACCCCTAAATATTTCAGACAAGGAGAACTTATATTGTGTTTAACTGTGATGGGGGTGAGTTACGAAAGGACGGTGAGTCCGGATGGTAAGGTGGAATGCTGCCAAGGATGCAGAAAGGCTCAAGCAGCGTGTGCTGCTGGGCTGCGTAACCCTGCAGCTCTCCGGGCCGGGTTGTTTAACCACCTCCCTTTCCCCAGCCCCCATGGAGGCTGGTAGCGCTTTGCCACATCGCAGGGTGCTGTGAGGCTAAATTCACTGCTAGTATCTCAAATATTATGAAGACATGTAACAACAAAGAATTGCACATACTGCTAAGTCCGCAGAGCACCCCTCAAATCTTCCTTGAGTTTACTCTGTCAATCTGACTCATGTTCAGCAGGCTCCACCTGGTATATATGTTGTTTAGCTTTGCTATTTTTAAATGTGTAGTCATACTTAGAGCTTCTGATTAGCTGAAATGCCCTTGTCATTGGATATTGGACCCTACAGAGCTATGGGCAGTCCTGAGCAGCTGTGGCAGTAGACAGAAAAGTGCAAGAGACTTTTAAGGTCTCTCCTGCACAGACTTCCAGAGCAATGCAGCTGAAAAGATCAAAATTACTTCTCAGCAATTCAACCCCATTGAGCAACACCAAGATGAGTTATCTGAAAGAGGAACCTCATCTAGAAATTGCAGTTGCAGAATCTCCTTCGGTTTCTATAGATGTTTTTGCCTGATCTATGAAACAACAGTCCCACATCCAGTCTTCATTTCTAGTAAAAGCTGTCTGACTCCATGCAAGGAACAGAAATTTTACCCCTGACATTGACAGGAGGTAACTGGGACCTCTAAGAACTTCCTCTGTCTTTTGCAATAGACGAATTATTACGGCATGAGCCACACTTCTAACCAACTCTCCCCCTGTTGAACTTTCACCTTCCTATTAGAAACCGAACCTTTGTTTGTTCTGTGACTAAAGTGTAATGAAATTGATGTTCAGTGGATAGCATTTGCCAGGACTGACCGGATGTTTGTCTTCTGTTAAACATGAATAAATATTGATAGGCCTAATCCTAAAAATCACAACTTCAATAAAAAATAAACAGTATGATCCTGTTGTTAATGTGTTATTGAAGATCAAGTACATTTATACTATTCAGATATAACCAGCTTCCCTGTATACCCTTTTTTTCTGCAATTGCTAGAATCTTAGTTGTCAGTTTTATTTTAAATTGTTTCCTATAAAACACAGTAAGAAGCAATGCAATGTCCTGCAAAGAAAATGCATTTAAATTATAATAATTTGCATTTAAATCTAGAAACATCTCTGCTTTTCCTTGTCCTGGCCTTGCTGTGCCATTCACACCTGTTAATTTAATAGCCAGAATCCTCCATCAAGGTGAATTACCAGGAAGATATTGCATGCAAGGACCAGCAAGAGACCTCAAATTGCACCCACTTCAGCAGCAGGTGTTGTGGGGTGCATTCCCTGGCTTAACTAGGTCAGGATGGTGTTTCTCCAGTGGAAGTCTAGGAGGCTCCAGAAAGATGTGTTGAGATATGAGCTGTAGAAACCTTCCCCTTAGCAGTGCGGAAGGTTGACATGGAGAATCACAACATGTATGCAGCAAATGCAGACTTAGTAGGACTATGCTGCCTTTCTTGGCAAGGCCATAAGAAGTGCTGAATTGCACTGTTTTGCCTGTGTCCCTCCTTGCAGCTTCCTGACCCACCCAAGAGCGTTGCTCCAGGGCTGTGCTCCTCTGGAAAGCTGGAAGCAGAGACAGAAGCCTACAATGGAGGGCGTATAGGAAGCTCTTGCACAGCAGGCTAGGAGTTTGCAGTGGGGACATCGCAAAAAGAGTCAGCAGATTTCAGGTTCTGTGTAGTCCTGCATCGCTGGCCAAGGCTGGGACCTGCTGCTTCATGTAGAGTCAACATGTCATGTTGACTGGACTAATGGGGTAATATTCCTTTGAGGGACAGTGAGTTGTTACCAACAAACTTTTATTTGGAGCGGAAAACTACATTTTGGCACCATGACCTTGAAGGATTGCCAGGATCTGAGGGGAAGTCTGCTACTTGGCATCCTGTGAAAACTCACGTTATGTGGTACAAATTACAGGGTGACGTAAATAAGCAAGGAACTTTTAGTAAGGAATGGCCATTACAAGAAATGACACAGATCAGGACCCTCCCTTTTGATGCATTCTCCATTAGTTCCCGTTGGTCCAACGGTACCCAGCTCCACCTAGGACTGAATTTTTTCAGTTATTTTTACAAATTCAAATTCATGATTTCTCCCTGGTTGTGAGAAAAGTTGGGGTTTGCAGCCTCACCCTCACCCTCTTGTATCAGCACTGAATTTAAGTAGTATCTACATGTAATTACATGCAAAAAACCTTTAGTATAAATTGGTTAAACTGAATGTGATATATGCTGTTTCAGAATCTGACCATAATGGATTATCTTGTTTTGATACTATTTAAGCAAAGTATTAATAAATTAGCCTATGATGGGAAAGGATTCTTTTTCTCATTTTAAGTTTCTGTTTTCTATGAAAATGTACTGAAAATACTTAGTAGTACATGCTGCTTAAACAATGCAAATGAGTACATTTGCCTTTTGAAACTAACGGAGTGTTTCTATTCTCAAATGGAAAAAAAAAAGAATTAATGAGAATATCAGGTTGTTTGAAAAAAACATGAGGTTTGACACCCACAGACTTCTGTGGTTGATCTAAAAAGGAGAATAAAAATGTTCTTGCTTCACCCTTTTCCGCTCCTTATTTGTGTGCACAGGCCCCAGCTGACTGAGGCAGAGATAAAATGTTATTACATGTGTGTCATTCTATCATGTTCCTCGTACATGTAGAGTATCAGAACGTACAGAAACTAATTGGGCTGAATTCCAGGTAATTACTCTATTTTCCCGTCACTGCATCTGTTTCATAGTAACTAGTTTTTACTTGTGGGAGGGACTTCGCTGAATCTGGGCCAAAACCATCCTACTCTTCCTTCAGTGTGTACATACATCTTGGCTTTGTGTTGTTCACATAACCACCTGTTTGGGAATTCATTCCAATCGCATTCTTTGCTGTAGATAAGACATACATCAATTTATCTATTCTGCTGGCTTTGGATGAGCCATAAATTTTGGCAGAAGAAAACTTATCTTTTCAACTTATATGGTCCAGCAATAATCTATGAACTAAAATTTATTTAAGTTTGGCTTCTACTGATTAAAGACACTATTCAGTTATACATCACACTGAACACTGTTTTTAATATTACTGAGGTGTTTTAGTCATATACATGAAAGTAAAAGATTAAGTACAGAAGCTGATTCTTTATTTCTCAGAGAAATATTCCCTTGACCTCCACTTGTCCTTGGGTTTCTTTTAATTTCTTCTCCAGGTTGCCTTACATCCCAGTACTTAGGACTTCTTAGTGACACCAAAAACAGGCTTCCCGAGTCATAACCAACTGCATTACTGTTGGAAATCCTACCATTTGGCAGTTAGACTTGGATTTACCCCACATCTAACAGCCCATCCTGGATCAATTCCACTTCAGTCAAGGTTAGCCCACTGCGGGAACACCCTGATTGGGTTGGGGTTGGGGTCAATTTAAACTCCACGTGTGGTCAGGAGCATGCTGCCACCCACCTTAAATCCCATCCACAGACTGGGCTGGTCAGGAGTCTCTGAACACCCAAACCTGTCAATGTAGCCTGGCAATTACTGCCTCTTGTAAAATCCAGAGAAGACACAAACAGTAAATATGCATCTTCATGTCATTCCACATAGCCACATTAGCATCAAAGCAGTGAAGAATCAGATCAATGCAAAGGAGGAGTTTCTAGAAAACCTTTTATCAACGTATTAAATACTATTGTCTCAGTAAACAGAACAATCCATGAGCTAAAGTCATGCAGGTGCTTTGGTACTTGTTTCACCCAAGCAAATGCAAAGCGTGAAGCACTCAAGTAGTTCTGTTGCTTCCATGTGTGTAACTGCTTACTTTAACAACAGTCTCCTTCATCTGTTCATAACCATGTACCATAACCACCTGTGGAGCTCAGGTTTATGGGTCAGTTGTTAAGGGCAGAAGCACCAGTGAGTATCTTCATTAAAAATAAACAACCAACAAAACAAGAAAAACACCACCCCACCACCCCCAGTTATGTTAAATGGTAGTATACAGTTACATTATCCAGGAGAAGCTCCATTAGCTTCTAGTAATGAAAACAAGCCAATGTCCAGCACTTCTGAAAATCATGCCTAAAACACAAACTAGTAACGATAGAGAGAAGGTTACATGATAGGCTTTATGGCTCTGTTGAATTGTAAGTGAAGACATCAGGCAATCGGAACTACATTGCCCAAGAATGGGTAAAAGATGGTTTCTGACTTTACAGGGAAAGTTTTTAGACCCAAATATTGTTCCTGTCCAATATAAAACTTCTATTGCTGTCAGCAGGCACATGACTGGTGCAATGAATCTAGCTATTTTTTTCCTCTCCATGTTAATTAACTTATAAGACAGAAAAATTAACCTCTCAAAAACACAGTAGTTGGTTAGACTGTGTAAGCAAATATTGATCCATATGCTTATCCTTCTTTCAATTCCTGTCTCCCGGTGTCAGACTAAGTTTAGTCAACGTGAATTAATGAAATGCACTTTTCAAAAGACTCTATCATCTGTGTAAAGACCCTCATTTTTCAGTGCTCAGCAGCCAGTTACAGAACAATCAGATTTCCAAATATTAAGTGTGGCACTAATGTTAGGTACTAACCCCCTCATCATTGGAGGCTTGGTGTTTTGAGAGGATTGGGACTTGCCTTTAGCATATGCCCAGCTCAGTCTCCTTCCCCAGACACTGTTTGCTGGGGTTGCAAGGAAAGCCTGTGGGTAGGAGAACCAGAAGCAAACAGAGAAGATGCCTTCAGATCACCCTTGTGTGCTGCACCAGGGAGTGTGCCCTGCTCCAAGGCAATTTGATGTGAGCTGGCTTGAATGTATTCTACCTCTATGGAGCAAACACTGGAGAGACAACCTCAGCTTTTGTTAGATCCTAGGGTTTCCGTACATAGGGAAGTGGTTCTTTAACTCTCCATGGATTAGCTCATCAAAGGGTGACCTGACATATGAATTTGGGACAAGGGGGCAAAGCAGTCCTGATGTGAATCTAGGAATGATCCTGTGTGACAAGATGAGATGCTCAGAGACAAGGTGTTGGGTGATGAAGATCATGGGTTGTACTTAAAGCACTTTGGGTTTGGGGGTAATGCAGCAGAGTCCTGAAGCTAAAAGGCTGAAACTGTGGGACCACTGAGAATCTTTTCAGTCAGGAGTTCTGTCAAGTAAGTAAATAGTGGCTCACACCTTTGCATCAATAACACCAGCACCACTTCCTCCTTCCCTGCCACAACTAAACTGAGCAGATGAGCGTGGGACCTAGTTTTTCCTGTAGTGTGCTTTTCACTTGGGCTTGTATTTACTATCCACATCACTCATAGGCACACTGCAAAGATCCTGCCTCAACGCACACCTCCGCAAATGTACAGCTTAAGAGGAAGAGGTTTGTTTCACGTGAGACACTTAGAGCTGACCTTGCAGCATCACCTGCAGCCACTGTGAGGCTGGTAAATAAGGCAGATACCGTTCCTCTTTCGACATCCTGTGGGTGCATCCTGCTCCCCTGCACCACCAGCAGCCCTCTGTGTGGCTGCAGAGCTCACCTTCATTCAGTCCTTGGCCCTCCCAAATCTGATGTGTGCCTAGACCTCTGTTGAACAGTTATAGTACAGAAACACTGAAGAGTATGACCCTTCTGCGATAGGTGTATGAACAAACAGCATACATAATGGCATGAAATTTAAGAAGACCAAATGCCGGATTCTGCACCTGGGATGGAGTAACACTGGGCACAAGCATAGACTGGGAGAGGAGTGGCTGGGGAGCAGCCCTGCAGAAAGGGATCTGGGGGGGCTGGTTGACAGCAGGCTCAATATGGGTCAGCCGTGGGCCCTGGCAGCCAAGAGGGCAAACCCCATCCTGGGGTGCATCAAACACAGCATGACCAGCCGGTCAAGAGAGGTGATTATCCCGCTGTATTCAGCGTTGGTGCAGCCTCACCTTGAGTACTGTGTGCAGCTCTGGGCCCTGCAGTTTAAGAAGGATGTGAAGGTCCTTGAATATATCCAGAGGAGGGCAACAAAGCTGGTGAAAGGGCTGGAAGAAATGTCCTATGAGGAGCCACTAAGGATTTCACGTTTGTCTAGTTTGGAGAAAAGGAGGCTGAGGGGCGACCTCATTGCTCTCTACAGCTTCCTGAGGAGGGGAAGTGTGGAGGGAGGCACTGATCTCTTCTCCCTGTGTATTAGGTTTGCCTGACAACGTTTTGGTAGGGCAGGGGCTACAGGGGTGGCTTCTGTGAGAAGCTGCTAGAAGCTTCCCCCATGTCCAACAGAGCCAATGCCAGCCGACTCCCAGACGGACCCGCCGCTGGCCAAGGCCGAGCACATCAGTGATGGTGGTAGCGCCTCTGGGATAACAGATTTAAGAAGGGGAAAAAGTTGCTGGGCAACAGCAACTGCAGCTGGAGAGAGGATTGAGAATATGTGAGAGAACGAACTCTGCAGACACCAAGGTCAGTGAAGAAGGAGGGGGAGGAGATGCTCCAGGTGCCGGAGCAGAGATTCCCCTGCAGCCCCTGGTGAAGACCATGGTGAGGCAGGCTGTGCCCCTGCAGCCCATGGAGGTCCACGGTGGAGCAGATATCCACCTGCAGCCCCTGGAGGACCCCACGCCGGAGCAGGTGGATGCCTGAAGGAGGCTGTGACCCCGTGGGAAGCCCACACTGGAGCAGGCTCCTGGCAGGACCTGTGTAGCCGTGGAGAGAGGAGCCCACGCTGGAGCAGGTTTGCTGGCAGGACTTGGGACCCCGCAGGGGACCCACGCTGGAGCAGTCTGTTCCTGAAGGATTGCACCCCGTGGAAAGGACCCATGCTGGAGCAGTTCGTGAAGAACTGCAGCCTGTGAGAAGGACCCATGTTGGAGAAGTTAATGGAGAACTGTCTCCCATGGGAGGGACCCCACGCTGGAGCAGGGGAAGAGTGTGAGGAGTCCTCCCCCTGAGGAGGAAGGAGCAGCAGAGACAACGTGTGATGAACTGACTGCAACCCACATTCCCCGTCCCCCTGTGCCGCTGGCAGGGAGGAGGTAGAGAATTTGAGAGTAAAGTTAAGCCCGAGAAAAGGGGAGGGGTGGGGGGAAGGTGTTTTAAGATTTAGTTTTTATTTCTCATTATTCTACTCTGATTTGATTGGTAATAAACTAAATTAATTTTCCCCAAGTCAAGTCTGTTTTGCCCATGATGGTAGTTGGTGAGTGATCTCCTTGTCCTTATCTTGACTCACAAGCTTTTCATTGTATTTTCTCTCCCCTGTCCAGCTGAGGAGGGGAGTGATAGAACGGCTTTAGCATCTGGCATCCAGCCAAGGTCAACCCACCACACCCTGGTATCCAGTGATAGGACATGTGGGAATGGTTCAAAGTTGCATCAGGGGAAGTTCAGACTGGACATTAGGAAGCATTTCTGTACTGAGAGGGTGCTCAAACACTGGAACAGGCTTCCTAGAAACATGGTCAATGCCCCAAGCCTGTCAGTGTTTAAGAGGCATTTGGACAATGCCCTTAACAACATGCTTTAACTTTTGGTCAACCCTGAAGCGGTCAGGCAGTTGGACTAGGTGATGGTTGTAGGTCCCTTCCAACTGAACTACTCTATTCTGAGAAAGAGATATAATGCCCACTTCAAAAAAATCTTATAAGTGAAATAGCCTAAAACTGCAAGAAAAGGAGTATCTGCATCACAGTTGGGAAGCCAAAGAGACAAAGGTACTTATCCAGTGTGGTGAAGGAAATCTATGTCAAGGCCTAGACCAGAACTTGCACTATTGCAATCATTGCTCTACTCCTTGAGAGCATGCAAGAATAATTGCATGTCAATCATCGTAGTTCAAATCAGTGAAGAAAGTGAAAATTATTTTATTGCAAAAGATGCTCAGAATCTAATCAAGATTGTATTTTTATTTTTTAAATGAAGACCAGACCCTGATGCATTCATTTGGACTGTTGCCTGCCATTGAGCTATCCCCCAAATCCCACTGATTTCCATTGGATATTAAAAAAATAAACAAAACAGCTCAGCAACTGAGCTGTTACCCCTAAAACCATTAGGGGTAACATATAATGCACGGCATCTCTTGACACCCCCACACCATTCTTTGTTGCTAAAGAATATCTGCTACGCGATCTTTGACACTTCCTTTCTTCTTTTTGTTTTTGTATTTGCAGCCTCTGCTGTGCGGAAACTTTGTGGAAATTTGCTCAGCTTGCAGGAAGAAATTGCAGAAATTGATAAAAGCTAAAAATAACTCAGCAAAGGGCTGTCCAATAAGTTAGCTTTACGATGAGCCATGGAAAAGCCTGGGAGTATTGTCAGCATACAAGTTATATGGCTTTCTACTTCATTTGGACATGCTTGTGAAGTGTGTGAAACAGTCTCATGAAAAACACTCATTGAATGTATTGATATTGCTGTACATCTTTCAAGCAATTTGGGGACACATACTTCCTTTTAGGGATTAACTCTTCTGTATCTTGCAGGAACTGAAAGTGAAATAAAACTGGTCAAAACTTACCAAACCCTTTTGAATTTCTTCCATCTCAGACTGAGGCACTTTGGGATTAAGGGCGAAGCAGTAAATATTCTAATTTTTTAGTAAGGCTTTTTATTTTGGCTCATATGCCTTTTCTATAAATGAAAGAGGACAAGAAAATAGAAGATAGATACTATATAGATAGTTCAAGATAGAACTATAGTAAGGTGTAAGCAAAACTATCTGGAAAACTGTTTTCAGAAAACAGTTATTTGTGATTAATTTCCAAATGGAAGGCTGTACTTAGTGTTGTTCTACAAGGGGCTATTCTCAATCTTGTACTGTTGACATGTATATCTTCCATAATAAAATATACTCACTAAATCTCCAATCACAGTAGCTAGAAGAGGCTGCTGGTGTGATGGAGAACAATAATAAAGTTCAAAAGGATCTTGCCAAAGTAAATAGGGTGCTATTTAAAAGTGAGAAATACTGAGTTTTGCACTTTGGAGTCATCCTTCAGGAACAGTCTACTGCATACATATAGAAATACGTACATACATTGAGGGGAATAACTAATCAGGCAGCAATTCTGCAAAAAAAAATCTTGGCGCTAGACTGCATCCTCAACTGCACATGAGATGACAATGTCCTGTTGTTGGGGAAAAAAAAGAAAGATAAGGTTTATATTTCTCATTAGGATCTATGAAATCTATTCTATCTACTGAACCTTCAGATAACTTCAGAAGTGCTGTATCCATCTTGACAGCACACTCACAAAGCAGTAGACTAATTGACAAGCTTCCAGAGAAAAGTTGTGAAAAAAATTCATTGTTCACAGCCAAAGACCTAGAAAACATGAACTTGCAAGAGAATTTTGAGACAATTGGGGCTTTAACCCTAAAGAAGAGAAAACTGAGGTGAAATGTAATAGTCCTCAGTTATGTAGAGACTGCTACAAGGAGGAAAGAAATTATATTTTCCATGTCTCTGGAAGACATGACAAAAAGTGATGGGCATAAATTCAGCAACAGAAAATTAAGCTGAACATTAGGCATGCTGGATGCCGGGACAGTTTCATGATCAGAAGAGTGAAGGCTTGAAATGGGTGAGTAGGAGAAGCTGTGGTGACTTCATCTCTGAACATATTTAAACAACCAGGTGAGGAAAACCCATGCCTAGACTAAGACAAGCTTTGGGGAAAGGGTGTGGAGAGGACACTTTGCCATGTAACTTCCTTTCTGGGACTCGAATTTTCATGTAAAGTAGTAAATCATGGGATACCAAGCATATCAATTGGAATCGACCATTCTTACCTCAAAGAGTTTACAGCAGTAAAAATAGACAATGAGAAGCCAACATGGGTTAAATCAGACAAGGCTGTGCAACTCTTTGGTCATTTAGGGCAAATTACAGTCGAGATCAACATTGGCTTTTTTTGGGAGGTCTGTGGTAGAAAATGGTTTTAAGGGGAAGTTGAAAGGGAAGGAAGAAGAGGTCTGAAGAATCAATTTAAAATGATTATTCCATAAGTGCTACCAAGATAGAAATCCCAGGGAAGTCCCCATCTCTGAGCCTACAAAGTCAGCCTTTCACTAAATGCATGTATGTTAACAGTGTGCTGACCTTAGCACAATGTAATCTAGGATGAGCATCTATCACAGACATGCTGAAGCTGCGGTTTCCTAAAGAGCTGAGCTGAATTACTGGTTTCTAACAACCAAAAGGGAGAGATTTTGTGGCCATCTATCTCTGGACTCTAGCCTCATGATCCCAGCCCAGCCCTGTGTTGGTTCTGGTGTTCAGTGCCATCTCTGTGGGTTGACCTAGCAGAAAGCTGCTGGGTTTTATGCCGTGGTATTTTTGAGCAGACTACAGAGTTAATGAGGTCACGGAGGGGGGTCTGGTGAGTGCTAGCCTCAAAGTAAGCAGTAAAAGCATGCAGCCAAGCTGGGAGAATGGGGCAGCTGCTGCAGGACCCCTCTTTCCAAATCAGAGTGATTGGATTGGCTCAGCATGTCTCCTGAAAACCATGGCCTTGCTTTCGTGTAAAGAAGTTCTCATTCCAGCTTGTAAGAAAGCCAGAGGAATAATGCAAAAAAGAGAAAAATCACTAAGAAAGCTTATGCTGTTAAAAAATAATTAATGCAAGGGGAAGAAAAAAAAAAGAAGATTAGGAGTTAGCTGGACAGGAAGATGGAAATATGCTCTTGTTTTGAGGTTCTTTGTTGCACTCCCTTAACTGCATGGTCATGGCTTGGCAGCCGTTCAGACTTCAGGAGGCATTGTGCAAGCCTCTGATAGGAGGGGTTTCCTTTGATGAGCTGGCCATTGTGACTTTACAAGAAATTTTACAGTACTTCCTCTCACCCCTTACAAACCACAGTTTTCTGAATGAATTTTCTCCTCTTTTTTTTTTTTAACAGTTTAACCCTTAACCTTTCTGACTCATCTTTTCTATTCTAGTTCAGCATGCAACTCAAGGTGAAAATGGGGACAGTCCTCACGAACGAGACTCCGCTGCCTGCGGTCTGACAGGGAAACTGAGCATTGCATGGAGCAGTGTTTATGCTGAAGAGCAGTTTGCAGGTCTGGTAGTGTGGTATGAGCAAAAAAAAGCCTCTCTTGCAAGTCAAATGAAGAAAGGCAGGCAGCTATTGAACCTGTTGGTGATTCATCTGTACTCTCCAGTTTGTACTAATTGCTAAACTCTGGAGGTGTGGTGTGGGGAACAAGGGTAAAATGGTATAAATAGGGAAATGACCCTTTCACAATTAGTGGAATTAATTCATGTGAAGGTGAGAAAGAGGACCAAGTAGTTAATACAGTGGTCAGACATACTGGGTTGAATTCAGCAGTGACATAAAAAAATATATCACATTAGAGTATGTGCTGGGGAAGAAACTCTTGCTGCTCAAGACAAACGCAGGATTTTTTGAAATCACAAAATCACAGAATGATAGGGGTTGGAAGGGACCTCTGGAGATCATCTAGTCCAACCCCCCCGCCAGAGCAGGTTCACCTAGAGCGCATTGCACGGGAATGTGTCCAGGCAAGTTTTGAATATCTCCAGAGAAGGAGACTCCAAAACCTCTCTGGGCAGCTTGTTCCAGTGCTCTGCCACCCTCAAAGGAAAGAAGTTCCTCCTCATCTTTAGATGGAACTTCCTGTGACCAAGTTTGTGCCCATTACCTCTCGTCCTGTCACTGGGCACCCCTCAAAAAAGACTGGCCCCATCCTCCTGGCACCCACCCCTGAAGTATTTATAAGCATTAAGAAGATCCCCCCTCAGTCTCCTCTTCTCCAGACTAAAAAGACCGAAGTCCCTCAGCCTTTCCTCATAAGAAAGATATTCCAGTCCCCGAATCATCTTTGCAGCCCTTTGCTGTACCCTCTCCAGCAGCTCCCTGTCCTTCTTGAACCGGGGAGCCCAGAACTGGGCACACTACTCCAGATGCGGCCTCACCAGGGCAGAGTAGAGGGGGAGGATAACCTCCCTCGACCTGCTAGCCACACTCTTCTGGATGCCCCCCAGGATGCCATTGGCCTTCTTGGCCCCAAGGGCACATTGCTGGCTCATGGTCATCCTGGTGTCCACCAGAACTCCCAGGTCCCTTTCCACAGAGCTGCTCTCCAGCAGCTCAGCCCCTAACCTGTACTGATGCACGGGGTTATTTTGCCCCAGGTGCAGTACCCTACACTTGCCTTTGTTGAATTTCATAAGGTTTACATGCAGCATAAAAAGAGCTAAGTAGGGACAAAAAGGGGATATTCAAAGGTGGAGTCCCTCTTGGGGTCACTATTGAGTATTCTGAAATTAGACTGGAAAGTAAGGAATCAAGGCCACGGTGTCTTAGCAAGGGTCTACCCTGGGTTATGAAAGGCTTTTGAGTCCTTCCTTGTGCAATCAGCATAAAAGTCACAGTGTGTGAAGAGCACTGGCTTTTACCTTCCCTCATACCTATGTCCTAAGGGGAATAAAAGGGACATAGGGATATTTCTCATTCAACCATGATAATGGGTGGTGCTAAGAGTCCTGAGCAATGGCTGAAGAGATGGTACCTTCCCAAGACCCTCTCAGGAGATATTAGGACCCAGCAAGCTCCCTAGGGTCATGTTCCAATCCGTTTACTGCTAAAAGGATGAATCAATATGTGACAGAAAGGCCAAAGGAATGTTTGCTTTCCAAATCAGATGATGGGATCAGTAATCTTTCTCCAAATATGGAAAAGATCTTTTTTTCCATAAATAAAAATAAAATAAATTTTATCTAAATAAAAAATAAAAATAATAATAAAACCCCATACATTTTCTATATAAATATGGAAAACACTCAGGAAGTCTGTGGCCTCCCTCACTGCTGTTCTGCAAGGTTGATAAAGCTCTGTAGGGATCTGGGTTCTTGGGACAAGGAGATATTTGATAGGAAGAGAGAACCACCCACTAAAGATATTGTGAGAAACAGGGGTTAGTCCCTTGAGTGAACTGATGGCTGAATCTAGCCTAGGAGGGTGGTGGATGGAGCAGGCAGGTGGCAGAACAGCTCTTTCTGCTTCAACATGTCCTGTTGCTCTGAAAAAGGGATTACAGCTTTGAGTTGCTCTCTTTAAAATGTCACACAACAGACAGTATGAAAAGACAGCACAAAATCTCCCCTCTAACACCCACAAAACTTTGAAAAGCAATTTGATATGTGATACACTGCTACTTTTCCTTGTCAGGCTGATACCACTTTGGTCCTGCTCAGTCCATTAATCTGAACTGACGTCTTGTCTCTCATCTATGGGAAATGATTCATTCAGTGCCCGTGAAGTGCCCACGTTGGGAGGTTGCAGTTGTGGGGCTCATAAAGGTTACTTCTGTCTAAATTGAGTAGCTATCAGGCTGGATGGCTGCAGTACCTTCAGTATGGTGGGAAGAAAGGGGAGGAAGAGGCATGTTTTAATAGATGGTGTAAAACATATCAACATCTTTCAAGCAAATCAAATACCTTAACATGTTTTTTTATTTCCTGTCTTAAAATTTTTTAGGTTATGTTTATGACCTAATTTTGCCTTTTGTTCTTTTTCTTGTCCCTATTTGGCTGCTGTCACTTGTGAGCAAGGCACAGTGATGCTGCACCTGTCTACCATCATAATAAGGCCTAAAACATTCACCTTATTCTAGGTTATATTCTGCACAGGAGGAGAACAAAGACTGCAAAAAGTAGGGACATTTATATTAGCACATGAAGTCCTTCAGCTGCTACTGTGGTTTTAATTTTGAGTAGTGCTATAAGCACTTCAGGCAGTGAAGTGTAGCTATCATTTATCAGAAGGAAAAAGAAATCCTGAGAAATAGAAAGCATCTTTTCACTCAGTTTAGCATTTGAAGTGTGTATTTGAGTCATAGCTTGTCAAACACCAATGAACAAGGTACACTCATGTCATTTTCTCCATACAGAGCATCTTTCCTCTGTGACTCTCAAAGCTCTTTACCAGTTGTTCTTCAGTCAGCAAGTAAAGTACAGATGGTTAAGTTGTGCTCCACTAGTAGTTTAATGCCTCTGTAAAATCAAATAAACCTGGGCTACTAGTGAATAAAAAATGACTAGGGAAGGGACAGCATGGGACAATTGATCAGTAATGTTTAAGCGCTAGCATGCTGTGTGGTATGATCTGGAAATGTCCCGAACAGGACTATTTCAGGCAATGCCTGGGGTATAGAATATGCTCCGAATTTTCTAATAGGCAGCACAGACAAGACTGCCATGTGTTTGGCTTCCTATACCCTTGAGGACTATCGCAGTTGACTTTGCACCTGCAAACCCTCATGTTGCACTGAAGGAAGGTAACGCATGTTCTTAACTTCATGTTATGAAAATATTGCACTAGTTCATGCACCGTGAGCTGGGAAAAAAGAAAAAAAAACAAAATAACTTTTACATTTTAGGGCCACACAGGGCAAAGTGCTGTATAGTACAGCTGTGGCCTCTCTGTGCTGCTTTGTCACACAATGACAGAATACTCCCTGGTCATCTTTTATTTAAGAAATAAATAGCCGTACAAGTGCAGGGCAATACTATGCCTCATTACGACTGTTTTGTATGACTCCATCAGTGCAAAAGAAAACGTGTAAAAAGCCATTTAAATATGACTGAGTGTTGTCTCCTTGTGAGATGATCCACGGTTGTCTTAAGGGACTTTCATTGCCCTGCTGCTTTAGAAGGAAGAGCACTTGGCCATGTAGTGATACCCCACTGGCCTTACTGAAGTTGCCCCTGGTTTATAGGACTCCATGTGAGATGAGACTCCATCTCCATGATTCAGGTCAAGATGAAAATGAATAGATCTTAACGGAACATATTGCCTAGACTTCTCCCAGTCAACAAAAGAGAAAATGCAGCTTCTGCTTTTCATCCACGCAAGTAGCTGTTACACAGTAGTAAAGAGGACTCTAATAAGACTATGGATGTGGGACTAGATCCAACAGGTTTCAGAGCCAGACGTTGGCTACACCTCCTTTGAGATCGTTTGCAGACAGCGAGGAGATAAAGTTTTGTTTCAGTAAATTAGATGAGTCCCTGAAAGCGTGTGAGATCGATACCCTCGTTTGCATACAGCTGGCAAATACTCATCCGTAGCATCATGGTGTGCATTCTAGCAATGCTTGCTTTGATGGAGAAGGAATCTGGCTGCCATGTCCAGCTCTGTTTAGTGCAGGTGTAAACTGGGAAGTGCCTTGCACTGGCTAGAGGACCCTGGTAATGCAGGAGAGTTTTGAATCTTGTATCCTCCTGCTACTCCATCTTCTTCCCTAGCTTCTCTGAGTGCTGCTAAACCACAACCCAGGACCGTGCACTCAAATCCCACAGCGAGGCAGGTGCTCTGGGGGAACTATGCACAGCGTTGCAGAACAGGAAAGGGAAGTCTGAAAGGGCAGAAGACCAGCAATTTTGAAGCTGCAATGTACAGCTATTTTGATGCAGAAACTAGGAGGAAACATAATAGAAAGCAGTGAAGAAAGCAAGTAGTTTCTCTTTTAAAGCCATTGTGGCTTAACTGAAAGGGCTAGTGATTGTAATAACAGGGTGCACATGATGTTGTTACCAAGTGCTGTTATGCTACAGGCAGGACACAAAAGGCTAAAAAACCAGGCTCCAAGACATAAGCCTGGTAAAGTGAGGAAAACTGAAACAACCCCTTCACTATGTAGTTTTGGGCAGGAAAATTGCCTTTCATTGATTGGGTTTTTTAAAGGTGATTTGCATGGATAACACTGGGTTGTGTCTTTTTTTTTTTTTTCTGCTTTGTAACTTTTTAAGAGTACTTGAACAATTTGATAACATTTCCCCAAATTTTATTAAGTTAAACAGTGGGATTTTGAAGTTCAGTTTCCTCTTAGCTTTGCTTGACTTTGTTTGGGATGTGTTTTGTTTTCTGTGTGGTTTTCTTTGTGTGTCATTACATGATATGTTGGCTACTCTGGAAAAGTCAGATTAAGAGGCTGGCTGCTGGCTGCTTGTTTGTGACCATGTCACTTGTGGCAACAAAACTGATTTGGGGGCATCACACAATAATGTGCCTCACTGGAATAATGCTCAAAAAAAAAAAAAAAGCTAAGCATCTCTCATGTTTCAGGTAATCACACTGTCAGAGTACTGCCACTCTAACAACTTAATGAAGGAGCTGAGCTTTTTAAAAAAGGCCTCCTTTCTCTCTAGGGTTTAAAATAGCCATTGACAGTGAGTAGCTGCTGAGTAACATTTAGTGTTTGACTAAATTTCCCTGTTCTTCTCAGAAATGCATACTTCCCTTTTGCTCAGGACCGTGTAGGATCTTCTCTCATGTACACATCTTCCCACACACATGAAGGAATAGTGCCTATGAATCTTCCAGCTACCAGTCAAAGCCTGTGAGCTCAGACCATAAAACATCCTTCTCAGACCACAGGAGGTTAAGCTCTGGCCATAACTAATATGAAATGTAGGATGGCTGCATGTCGAGGGCACGAACCAGATTCAGTTCCCTCCTCTGTTATGGTCTCTGGGTGAAGTTACTGACTTGTTACAGCTGAGCTGATCCAGCAGCTCACTGCTGCCAAAAAATGGAAGACCCATTCCCTCTTTTCTTAACTCCACTTCCTGCACATGGGGAAGTGGGGTTTCCCTCCTTTCTTTATATGCTTTGGTGCTCAGCTGACATTTTGCTGAACAGTTTAACTCACAAAAACAGCAGAAAAGTATTCACACTTATTTTTTCCAGGTTAGTTCTCTGCTGTTTTGGTGAGCTGAATTGGTTCAGGGAAGGGTCTGATTATCATCAGATCTGGCAAAGGAAAAAGAGATGGTTTTGGGAGAGAGAAGAGCAAGATCTATAGCATACAGCTTCACCCTCTCTGTTTGAAAGGGAGTCACTTCTCCTTCAGTGCATGAATAAAATGAGGAATAGTCTTTCTTTTCTTCCTCATAGGGTGGTTGTGTAACAACATTAAAGACTGCCAGACTGCAGCAGTGAGGGGGAAATGGATGCAAGTTTTTGCCTTGAGTCTGTCCCTTGTTAACTATTAATAAAGACTTTATTATATACTTCAGTATTTTTCAATAGTTTTCTTTAAATAACATTTATCTTGGGAAGTTTCCTCTCTCTTAAAAAATGCAAACATAGTTAATGTATGCACCATCCCATATGTATTTCTAACAGATGAGTACACCCTTTTGCCTTCTGGTAGGAAAGAAACATGTAGAAAACTGCAACCACGGATCCTGTTACTTGAATCCATCTATCAAAGTTTAACATCCTTTTCAATTACCTTTAACTTGTGGTGTTGGACTTTTTTCCATTCTGATCTTTATTTCTGTGGGTTTTCAATTAAAATATCTCCTCCTTGGTTCCAGATTGATACCATTTGACTGTGAGGCTTTCAATCAATTCTTTCAAGGCTTCTGCTGGTTGCAGACTGACAGGTAATTGAAAAACAAACCAGACTAATGCAGTTACACAGGGCTCTGCCAGTGACAAGCAAAGATCATCATGAGTCTCTGCAGGAACTGGCTGAGCTTCTCCATGTTAAATAAGGTTGCAAAACTTCCCCAAAAAACCAGAGCCTGCTCTGAGCACATCAGGAAAGTTACTGGCGGTGGAGCATTTAAAATGCTAAGTAGTGAACCTCGGACTATAATTCAGCTCTATTCTCTGTTATGATCTGATGACTAAAGCTCTATTAATGATGACTATGTTGCAACGTGCATTTGGAAGCATGAAATGGACTTAAAAGACCAAATTTTGCAGCTGGTTGCACTAAGCTATCTCCTTTCGTGCAGTGAGACTGCAGTTGTATAAACACAGTCTGGTTTTTCAGGTAGGAAGGGAATGGTGTATACAGTCATCCAGAGCTGGGTGAGCTGCTGTGCCTGAGCGCACTGTGTCATGGACACCACATGTGTTTTTGGCCACTTGACTGGGTGAGACCTACAGCCGCACAAGGCCTTTCGGTTGCATGGAGGATGCTATAGTCCATGACCAGGTATCTGTCGGGAGGAGCTCTCTTTGGGGATCTTGCAGCAGGTACTTGAGCCCTCACTTGGAGAGCACTGCCAGCTTTTGACTTCAGGAGCCCTCCTCTCTGCGTACCATGTAAAACAACATACCTGAGCCTTTGGATTCAACAGTCTGTTCTGTGCAGGACTGTTTCGTTGACACAAGAAGGAAAAGGCATGCTCTGAGCATCTCCCAGATTGCAGTGCCCATTATCCCTGACTCAGTGGAAAGGTAGCTGGTGAAATCCTGTGGAACAAAGCTCTGTTTCATGGCTGGTTGGTTGAGTCATGGCATGGACCTTAGCAGAACTGCATTAATAGAAAGGCAGTAAATCAGCTGAGAAACAAGCCCTATGGCTCAGAGCTGCCCTGTGCTCTTCCCACCACAGACAATACATCAATCTGTCATCTAAGATGCCCTTTTACCACAACCTCTGAGCTCCTCACAAGGTTCCTGGAAAGTAAGGAAATCCTACTGGTCCCTGTTATTGATGAGGAACTGACATCCTGACTTTTAATGATGCAGAGAAACACATAGTGCGATTTTCATAGCTGTCTGCTAGGCAGGTTTGTTTAGGCTGGTAAATACCCTTAAATATATTCTTCCCCCATGTAGGAAACGGGGTCGTAAGCTCTTCCTTCCTCACAGCCTTTTGGTGTGTAACTGGGGATAGGGCTGAGCCCAAGGCAGTGGGGTCACAGTGGAGGTGAGGTGAATATACAGGAGCAAAGCTGCAGATGTCACCATCCCTGGAGGTGTTTAAAAGACATGTAGATGTGGTGCTTAGGGACATGGTTTAGTGGTGCACTTGGCAGTGTTAGGTTTACAGTTGGACTCGATGATCTTCAAGGTCTTTTCCAACCTAAATGATTCTATGATTCTATGATTCTATGTCTGGTCAGAAAACAGCAATATTACAACTTTGGGGTACTATCACTGAGACATGATTAGCCAGCAGATTCAAGAGGTCTCAGATTTTTTTTCCTTATTTTTGTCCTTTTGAGTTTTTTACCTTGAGTATTTCCAGCACTGGAGTGCTTAGTTTTCAGTGCACAGGTTACGGGGGGGGGGTGTGTGTGTATGTTTGTGGAGCAGGGTGAAGATACAATTAAGTCCTTGTTGTCCGTCAATCTTTTCTAATGTCCATGTGGCACAACATCTTTCTGTTTGGAGCGACCTGTCTTAGCTCTGCAGCATATGCTAAGGGCAGAGTGCGGTGCTCCCCTTGAGTACAGGACAAGCACTCAAGCGAGTCCTGAATGCTCACTGCACCTAGCACGTGTGCACAGGGGATGAATGAAGTCACGGTTTGGTCTCAGCTATACTCTGTGCGTTAGGTTATTCAGGGTACTGGTCTCTAGCACATGGCTGCCAATTCAAGGGCTAACTGTCAGATACTTAAAACCCAGCTCACAATACATCACATCGTGCCAAAAATCAGAGTACTCCAAGCCTTCCTGCTGGTGCATAGTTGGCTTTCTGCTTGCTCACGTTACACAACACATCACTGAAACAAAGACAAAGCAAACATGAACTAATGTGTCAAAGAAACTGGCAGCTACACAAGTATAGGCCAAAGTTATCTATCTCCTGCCTTCCCCAGCAATCAGGAGTGGAGTGTGGGAAAACGCAACCCCTTTTTTCTTTCTTTTAAATGCTTTAATTCTTCTGCCGGAACACGTCCGTTAAAGGAGTTCTTGGCATTCAATGCCTAGCTTACAGGTGTGGGTATTTGCGTGAGCGTGTGGAGCAGAGGGAAATAGCACTCTCAGTAAGGGTGGCTACAGAACAAGAACATTTCACAAAACAAATCCAAAACATGGAGGATTTTGTGGAGTGATTTCCCTATACACACCCTGAGTTGTTGGTTTCTGGAGAGCCATTCAACAGCTCACAACTGGGCAAGCACAGTTGTTTCAGCCTGCCTTGCGTTCCTTATGTTAGCTGCTTGCAAAGTGGCAAATTCAGTCTAAATTAACCTGCCTTTCCAGAATTTATGCAAAGGGAACCGGCCCTGTTTGCATGCAAGCCCTCCTATTTGTGACTCCATATGATGGGTTTTGTGTTCAGGTGTTTTTCAGAGTTTAAAATCACTTTCCTCCTGCCTGAAGATGGAAGGCATTAAGGCGTTATTTATACAGGCCATAATGTTGTGGCTGTTATTCCATCACAAAAACTCTGAACCATGTCTCCCTTTTGCAAATCAGTTTTATGCTATGATGGGGTCATTCATAAAACTGAACTTTAGGTAACGGGGACATTTCCTTTTACAAGTCAACGTACACATCTTTCACCGTCAGTGGAGGAGACGGGCAGCCCCCAAAGGGAGCTCGGAGCACCCTGCAGCTCTGTGCCTCTGTCTGGGCAAATCTCTCCTGTTCTGTGGATAGAGGACACCTAGGGAAAATCCAGTCCTGTGAGCACACATAGTGCCAACACACATAAACACACACACACACACGTTTGCACTAGGACAGTAGTTTGTTTCTTCCAATTAATCTGTTTGCAATCCTGTTGAGGTTAGGATACCTACGTTAACCTCCACAGGAATTACTTTTATGGTTCCATAAAATATACTGTACACATTTTGGGAGGAGGTGAGGAGCAGACAAGGATGGTATGAGTTTATCATCCTTACTTCTATCGGGGCTGTGTCCTTTTCAACTCCCTTTGTTCTTCCTGGGAGAGACCCAGAGCCAAGACATAGCTCTCCCCCAACAGAAATCGGTACTCTATGAGGTTGCAGTTGATTTCAGCCATTTTCAGTAACACTCCACTACATTTCAATGTAATAGCAACCGGTCCATTCAAATCTTTCCCTCCCCAGGTCTAATGGTAACAAACTCATAAGAATAATAGTCCCAAATTCAAATGTATGATCTATTCCTAATATTTTCCTCCTAGAATCTGAATGTGCTTTATAAGGAAACACTGCTTTCTCTCAAAGCATAGAGTGGGAAGTTGAGGTGAAGGGGAGAAATGATTTCTCCACACATTGTGCAAAAGGAGTTGCCTGGCAGTATTAAGTGTGTGATAGAGCATCACCAAAATCACCAGAAGTTCTGCTATTGACTTCATCAGGCAATATGACCCTTCCTCTAACACATGGTCATCTTGCTTCATGGAGAGCATCTGAAAAAGCAGAACAGTAAAAATATAATTCTGTCCACTTAAACATACCCAAGCCTCAGGAGATAAGGGGAAAGTATGTATGGGGAAGAATGCTGGTCTTGTGCATGAGACACGAGTCTCTGACTCAGGAAATGGGTAGAGTTTTCTGTTCTGTCACAAGTTTCTGGTACGAATTGATGTTAGTCCCTTAAACTCTGCTGGTTTTGTTTCTCTACATTGGTAACATGGGATAGGTGCACTCCCAATATTGCTTTCCCATTAGTTCTCTCTTGAAACTCTTTGATGCTTTGATCTTCTAAGACATTAGACTCCCAGGGCAGCAGTAGCATGCTGAAGTAAAAATTAGAATCCTTAATGGACTTATTAAACAAAAGTGTATTTTTCACTTTTTATGATCAATATTTATGGTGTAAGCACAACTGAAAACAAATAAGTTTCATTATATCATGCAATGATTTAAATAAAAGTCTGTTCTACAGTTCTTCAGCCGGCTGCACTCAGTTCATTTTTAATAACGCAAGTTTTGTCTTCAATTCTGAAGTATTTATAAGTACCTGATTTGTGAGTACTTTGAAAAAAGTCACTCTTTCTTAGTTATCTGCAAAAGCCTGAATGGCCCTTGAGCCTTCCACCTCCTCCTCTGGTTGACAACATTTTTGTAATGAATGGAGCTTAGGGATCCCCTGCTTTGCAAAGCTGGAAAGGTTGAAGCCTGAGAACTGGCATGAAACTGGCATGAACTGATAGGAAAACAATGCAAATATTTCTGGAAATGCTTTCTCAAAGCATTTTACCTTCAATGAATCAGTGCTTTTGGCAACAGCAAGGCTGAGCCTTGCAAACTAACTTTGAAGTGTTCCCAAGCTTTTGGTATGTCTCCATTCTCAGGCTTTCTTTAGGACCAATGTCTCAGATCTTTCATGGTTGACCCATTACACGTATTTGACTTTTTGTTTGTAAAAAACAGCTTTTACTACCTGATTTGGAGAGCCCGATGGTTAGGCTCTCTACGCTCTTGTGGACTCAATAGCCATAAAGGTGACTCAGTAAATTTCATCCTCAATCCATTGAGACAAATGGCAAAAGCTGCTTTGACCACAAATATGCAGGATAAGGCTAGAGAGATTCCTCTGTAATGCCCTTGCCCACAGTGAATAAAAAGGAAATACTTTTGTTGGAAGAGTCAGTCCTGAGTATTTATCTTGCTATCAACTTTGATGAATGAAGTGCATTGTGTTTTCCACTGTCATGCCCAATCTATGTGAAAGGTTAGCTTTTTAAATGTTCCTGCTCTCTTCCTTGTTACATATTAAACCCTCATCTCTTTTATGTTGTTAGGTATGCATGCCTTCACTGTGAGAGAAGGACGGGATAGTTTTGAGGCAAAGAAACCATTCATGTTACTCCTCATCGTCTACTCTTCACTCCTTTCCAAGAGCTGGAACATGATGACTCAAAGTTAAACCGTTTTCAGAATGTTACCTCCTGTATCTTTGGAAATTTTAGCGTGCTCTGGAGTCCAGCGATCTCTATTTTCTCCACACTCAATGCATGTTTCCTGACTCAAATATGGTCTGAGTGATTGACCACATTTCTTGTTGCCCCTCATTTTAAGGATCACCAGTTTTCTCCCTTTCCATCTCCCTCCCCCTGTGCAATCCTCTTACAATAACCATGTTTGATTAACCTCAGCCTTATGAAAAATCTTTTTGAGGTAAATGGAAATATGCCTACAGTATTCAGCAGACTGTGTGGATCAGGGCCATGCTAGAATTGACTGGAAACCTTCCAAGGAAGTGGTGGGTTTTTTTCCTTTTTTTTTTTTTTTCTTTTCCTGTAGAATGTGATGATTCATTGTGGGTGAAACTTTTCTATGACTTTTACTGGGAAACAGCATGTACCCCCTAAACCTGCAGTCCAGTCCAAGTTCCTGCTCTACCCTCTTCAAAACAGAATGTAAACTTGCTTTTTTTCTGTCTTAGTTGTGTACTCCAACCATGAGGCTTTTCTGACATGTGTCTTTCTTAGGCCTCTTTTCAGGACTTTTCCAGCTTTATTTAAATAAACATTTGTTGTGCTAGAGAAATTATTCAGTGGTTAGAGCGCTCACCTGTAGTGGATGAGAGTGAAATTTAAGTTCCTGCTCTGAACCAGGTAGAGTTAAGGCCTTGAACCTGGAATTTCCACATCACAGGCAGATGTTCTCACCACTGAAATGCTGTGGGGTGATATACTATTTTACCTATGTGTGAAAGACTTTTAAGTCTCCTGTGTCTCACTGCAGAGCAGGAAAACTTATAAAAGCACCCTCATTTGAATGGGTTAGATAAACTCTTTTCTCTGAAATTCTGGTCCCTGTCTGGGGCAATACTGTATCCATTACACTAATGAAGTTCCCTTCTACAAAGACACTAGGGACAAACCAGTAGATACCATTTAAGAATGAACTTCCCCTTCACTGTCAGCAAAACAAAGGTCCCAAAACTTTCTGGTGGAAGTCTAGCTGCAGTGACTGCCAATAATGACACAATTTTTGAAAGATGAGAGAATTTATTGAATGCCATTAGCACCAACTGCATCTATAGGTGTATCTATATAACATATCCAACTAAGCAATTCCAGCAACATCCTGCATCCAAGCACTCAAGCAAGCACTGAAACACAAATGCCAGAGCAGAGTGACGTCCCTGCTCAGCGTTCCCACAGCTCACATCTGGTGCCACATCACTGGTCTTTGCGTGTGTGGTAGAGAGAGTTTCTGTGCATGATAGGACCTACTTATGTAACCTCTCCAAATGCCTTGAACAACAGGCATTAAACTTTTTCAGGAGCAATGTCTGCTCACCTGTCCTTCACCACCATTAAATAAAAAGTTAAAAATCCATGATGATATTCTACCGGCTCTTTTACAAAGCTCACTTACTGCAGGTGAGCGGGCAGATAAAATGTAGATGGTAGTCAGTGCTTAATTTTTCCTGTTCCTCAGGAAGTGTGCTGGAAGATTTAATTTTAGTATTTCATACTTTAATAGGATTATAATTCTTTTGAAAGAACCATGATAGATATAGATATACTGGAATACTACCTAGCATTTTCCAGCTGATTTTCCAGTATATAACCCCTCTGTCCAAAACCCAGTACGTGAATTGGGTCTAGCCTTCTCTGTCTCTGTTAGTACTGGCTTTTTGTCCAGTTTCAACCTCACTGAACTTTTAGCTTCCAATGTCTTTGTGTTTTGTTTATTACAGGGGAGTACAAGAGAAAGGATGTTGGAATTTCTGTGGGTTTTGTACAGTTTTCAGTGTTTAACTGAGCCATCTTGCTTTAGTTTTGTTTGGTTATTTTCTGATCTTCAATTTCATCTTGCTAAGAACCCCTCTGGGTAATCGTAATTACAAATCATTCTCTACAGTGGTCACCAAAAAGCCGTGCCTCTGTCCTCACCAAAGCTGGGATTTAGCCTGTGCAGAAGGCTACCATAATTCCCATGTCCCCCAACTAAGTCCCAGATTAGAGCTGGGAAAATAAATAGAGTTTTGGCTTAGGACAAGGGTTATTTCTTCCCAAAAAAGGGCCGTGTCTCAGTGCTGACACCTACTGCACACTGCCAGATTTGTTGAAATTCAGGTGAAAATGTCACCTTCCCAGCAGTGTGCACAGCATGGAGTGTAACTGGGTCACAGTGGGACTCAAGGGTTGGGGTCCAGAGCTGCACTGTCCCATGTCACCCTGAGAAAACCTGTCCCATGAGCAAGTGATGGAGGGAGGAGAGTGGGAAGAGAAAGTCATGGTCTGGCCTCCTCCTCCTTGAACCATGTATCTCTGGTCGCAGACTGGCTCTCATATTGAAGTTCCATAGCTCTACTGAATCAAGCAGAGCTATGCTACTTTACACCCACGAATGTTGTATCTCCAAAGTAAAGATCTGCAGTTGGTGAGATCTTGTTTATCTGTGTTCAGTTTTAGGCCCCTCACTACAAGAAGGACATTGAGGTGCTGGAGCACGTCCAGAGAAGGACAACGAAGCTGGTGAGGGGTCTGGAGCACAAGTCTTATGAGGAGCAGCTGAGGGAACTGGGGTTGTTCAGCCTGGAGAAGAGGAGGCTGAGGGGAGACCTCATCGCTCTCTACAATTACCTGAAAGGGGGTTGCAGAGGGGTGGCTGTTGCTCTCTTCTCCCAAGTAACGAGTGACAGGACGAGAGGAAATGGCCTCAAGTTGCGCCAGGGGAGGTTCAGGCTGGATATTAGGAAAAACTTCTTTACTGAGAGAGTGGCGAGACACTGGAATAAGCTGCGCAGGGAAGTGGTGGAGTCACCATCCTTGGAGATGTTCAAGGAACGTGTGGACGAGGCATTGTGGGACATGGTTTAATGGGCATGGTGGTGTTAGTTGATGGTTGGACTTGATGATCTTACAGGTCTTTTCCAACCTTTGTGATTCTGTGCATCTGGTGGCCTCAGACTCAGAGCAAGCACTGGTCACTGCTGTTATCACGTAATCTCCCACAGACCAACCTGACACAGTAAATCCCATTACACGTGCAGTAGAAAGACATGGAGAGAAACATTTTCCCCCTCCAGTCCCAGTTCATTTATGACAGCTGTGTAATTCAGCTTTCTTTTTGTGTGGAACCAGCCTTGAAACAATTCTCACGGGTTGGAGCACCTTTTGGTAAATTCACAGCTGAAGGGGAAAAATCAGTCATAGCAATAAACTTAAAATAATACTCCTCCAACAGGGACGTCATGCTGCGTACTTATCTCCTCACCCCAAACCACATCACATGCATTCAGATGCATGTCGGAAGTAAGAATAGTTATAAACAGCATAATTTATGTAGCCTGGTTCACCTGAGGTCTTGAGGCCTGACTCTCATGCTAGTTACTGTGGTAAAATTCAACAGTATCTGAAAAATAATAGTGTGATAGATCTGGTGCGAGAGAGAGGAGAATTAGGCCACTAGAAGTCTTGATCACTGAAATTATGTAAAAGTTTATATTCACATTTTAATGACAGGAAACTGAGTGTGTAGGCACTTCTGTGGTTCAGGAAGTACAAAGCTCAGAAACAGCATCAGAAAATATACACAGGAAGGAGGATTGAAGTGGGTTCAAGTCTGTTGGTAGAAAACAGAACTTCTTCTTTTATTCTTTACCTTTTTTTTTACTAAATGAATTGTGGGGGGGAGCATGGGACACGGTGGGGGAGGGGACACCAACCTCATTAACTGTCTTGTTTTTCATAATTTAAAGCACGGGGATCTCCTTGTCACGCTGGCTGATTTTCCAGTGCCGAAGACGTCAATCCCTGCCACGACTCATTAGTTTGCCATTACTATTTGGGGACTCTGGGAAATTCTGCCTATTTACTGGAAATAAATATTTATGGAAGAAACAGCAAAGCCAACCTCTGGGCTTTTAATATAGCACCCACACACTCCTAAAAGCATACCACTGCTTAAGAAAACGTACTGGTTTTCCACAAGAAGAAAACACCTACTGTAGAAGAGAAGTGGCACCATATTGTGGTAAAAGAGATACTGATCTATTAATTCCATACTTTCAGATGTTTTTATCATGCTACCAAAGATGTTCTTTGCAGTGATATTGCTTAGGCATACTGTCAGCCCCAAGGTGAATTTTGTTCCTGAAAAGATTTTGTGACATGCTGTTGGATATTTATGTAAAGCTGAGAGGGCAAGAAATTGCAAGAAGGTAAAACTGCTTTAAAAGAAACATGACCAGATACATTTTAAAAAGTATATGTTTTTTATAAAAACATAGTTTTCAATAATTTCAGTGCTAAAGACAAATACGAGCATTGTATAGGTGAGTAAAAATTTCAGTTGTTCAAATGTTTTAAGTAGGGTGGGATTTTTTTGTTAATTCTAACTTTCAGACGCTGGGCTGTATAATATATACTTATACAGTACTTAGCACAATGTGTCCTGATCTTGCCATGAGCATCCAACCACCAGTGTGATAAAATAATATAGATTTTCTTTAAAGTCCTACAATAGAATTTAATAGAGAAGTTTATCTCTGTTGTGGAGCTTAATGAGCAAACTCATAAAATGTGGAGACGTTATAATTCTCTATTACAGTCCCTTAGATTTTATGTCATTTTTGCCAGGGACTGTTTTATTTCTTGTTTTAACTATTAATTTAACTACAGTTAAAGTCCATTGGACTTCTCTATGAGGTGGGTCATTTGACATTTCAGCACTAATATCAAAAGACTTGCAGGGAAATTCACCAGTGTGAATTTACCGGTTTCAGCAAATTTCAACCACCCAAACAATGAGTTTCAAAGCTACCACTGGGTTAAGTGGAGCCAATGCTTTACCCTGGTTTTGATACCTGAATGTCTAATTTCTTTGATTATGAAACTCTACAGAAGCTTTGTAAATGTGACCCCATGCAAATCTAAATCTAAGAATGTTTTCATTATGTTCTGTGAACTGAAACTGCTGAGTTTCACATCTGTCTAGATTTTAAGCTACTAAACAGGGGAATTTTCCTGTGTAGGTAATTAAGAAAACTTGATATTTCAACTTCAGAATTATTTTTTTGACACTGTCCATTTTATTCTGTGCCAGTCATCAAGCCTCAAAACTCGTATTTACTTGACACTGATTTGAGGACAAAAAGGTGGGACAACTCTTACAGAATGGAAATGTCCCAAAAAAAATTGGGAAAAAATGGTCCTTTTCTCCCTCAGATCAGACATGGCCAGAATGTCATGAGCTTTAATAATGGCCTTACACACTGGAAACCTTTCTGCAGTCTTTTGTCTTCAATGAGTATTTGGAAGAAATTTCATTTGACTGAAAATGTTCCAGTGTCTTTTAATGTCATGGTGAAGAGTGTTCATATCACTGACCTTAGGCATTTAATTATGTTATTTGGCTACTCTCCTTTTTTATTTTTGAGGGGCACAGGGTATAAGTAATATATGAGTAAATCTGTCAGGATTGCTGAGATTGTGGCAAAGGCAGTTCTCCTGGGGCCTCATCTGCTACCTTGAACTCTTGACCTTCTTTCCCCTCAAATTGCTATTTTCACTGGAATTCTTAGCCACTGGGCATGACCATTAAGAGGTAGTTAAGTCAAATTCCGGTTTACAACCTGAGTAATTCTGATAGAAGCTCAGAAATCCTGCTCTCTGGGAATTGTAATATGTCAATATTTATTTTTGTTCCAAACTAGGGTAAAACAAAACAGCAAATGGAATGAAGCATGGTGAAATGTCACTTCAGTACCACTCAGACATTTACATAATCATAAAAGCTTTGTTGGAGGGGACCCTGGATGCCATCTGTCCAACCTTCTGCTTGAAGCAGGACAGTCACCAGCACCAGAGCAGGTCAGCTGCGGCTTTGTAGCTGAGACTGTAAAAACTCTGTTGACAGGGGTATCAGTCCTGCACTTGGTCTGAGATGATCAGTAAGAAACGCAGTTTCTGTACATTGTACTTCAGTTTTCTTTTCTTGGGTAGGTTTTATCTTCCATGACTGGGGTCTCCTCAACAGTGGAAAGATTCAATCCAGCAAGAAAGATCATCCTAAATGGGGCAATGGGAACTCAGGCTCAAACAACTGATCCCATACACAGCAGGTAGAAGAAAAAATGTGTCCTGGCCCAACTGTTTCAATTTCCTTGAAAAACAGATGTCTCTCAGATGTTTTTTGAAGAATGTTTTCTAATTAAACTATTTTCCACACAAAATTCTGCACTGCACTGACTAAAAGGTCAATGTTACTGCTGAACAATGCTTCTTCAAAATTAAAATGTTAAGAAACATTAATCTTAACACAGATTAACTAAAAAAAAGCTGGGGAGAGAAACATAAAAAAATAAATCAGGTGAGCAACTAACATACTGAAAGTCAGCAAACAGTCAAGTACAAAGGAGTTTTGACTCCTACTCACAAACGTTTAACTGCTCACCAAGACTGCTATTTTTATATATACTTAACGTGGGAAACTTTCTTGGAAGTACATTGTTGTTGGCAGGGCCTTGCTGGGCCAGGTAGCTCAAGTGTACCTTCCACTTCTACTTGCTCTCCTGACTGTGGTGTCCCACAATTTCCCATGCAAAAAGTTGTTTCAGATCCTTGTCCTATAATCTGAGAAGTGAAACCCCCATCACCTGACCCAAATACCCTGTGTGAGTTCTGCTGTTCAGGTTGAGAAATAAGGCCAGGAGGAGCACATGATGACGCTCTGTTATGGTATGTGTGCACTAGAACAGCCCTCCTCACTGTTCTTTGCTCCACTTCCCCGTTCTTCCCTTTCATGATGTATTAGTCATCAAATCACGAGTGAGAGACTTTTCCATGTCATGGTATTTCAGTTATCTAGCACCAAGGGGAATGTGAAAATAACTCCAGTTTGTAGCACCTGTTGCTTCAAACACTCATTGCAAGTTGTCAAATAGCACTCTCTCCCGTGCTCGCTCTCTCTTTCTGTTTTTGGCCAAGGTTACAAACTAATGAGCACAAGACTGCCAGCAAAAGTGCTGACACAATCTTCACATTTCATGGGCTAATGAGGTAGAAAATAATTGTTTGATGACATAAATTAATTAGTAGTCACAGAATTTTGAAAACAGACACTGTATATTCCTCTGATTTAATCAGGCTACGGTGACCTCCAAGCATTCATTTTTGAAAAGAAGGGGTGCAAAGCACAGGAAAGCAAAAGCACTGACAGAACTTCGATGCAATTTTTCCATTAGTGTAATTGGCTGAGTTTATCAGGACAGTCAGAGAAGGAGCTGACAGACAGGGCTGCCTCTCTGCATGCAGCCAACTCTTCATGCTGCAGAAGCTGCTGCTTCTCAGCGTGGCAGACAGCAAGCTGCATGCCACCTTCCTTCCATCCCTAGCAGTATCACTGTGCAGCTGAGTCTGCAAACACATCTGTGGTGTTTTGATAGGGACGCCTCAGGCTGCAGCTCTGAGTCTGCTTGTGGAAGAAGCAAGGAATAAGGGGAAGGACAGCACAAGGACCTGCAGGAAGCCTAGACCCACAAGTATTTTATGTTCCTGTACTTGGGTCACTTACTACGTATCTAATATAGTTATCTGCCATCTGGGAGAGAAAACTGAATGCTGCTTGTCCTAGAGGGATGTAATGGAGATAAAATTCATAATAATGAGGTCCAAGTAATTGCTTAGGTATCTAGAAACGGCTTTGGAATTAGGAATGTCATACAGAAACCTTTACCTTGATCCAAATTCCCAGTCAGCTTCCGCCCTTTCTATTTTCCCTAATCACCTATTTTACTCCATGTACAATGCATTCCTGCCAGTGCAAGTCAGGTACTACTCATTGTGAATACAGGATGATTTCAGCCTTATGCAATTTACCTTCTTCTAGTAGCAGGCTGACTTTGAATCCTGTACCTGCCACCTCATTGTTTTCCTGTAGTTGGGGATGAATGCACTATCCACATCCAAAGCTGGCTAAAGTATCTGTGCATGACAGCCATCATTTTCCTCTGCTACAGAAGCACATGTGATATTCATGTGGGAATCCTTCTACAAGGTACAGCAGGACCAGTGGGTTTGAGTGCATGCTCAGTTCCAGAAAAAACTCCAGATGGAAGCATCTTGGAGGGAAAAAAAAGCTGAAGCATCATTTCTTTGCCTGTGGGTACAACCCCTACAATCGAAGTTCTGTCAGTGCTTTTGCTTTCCTGTGCTTTGCATTGTACATGGAGTAAAATAGGTGATTAGGGAAAATAGAAAGGGTGGAAGCTGACTGCGAATTTGGATCAAGGTAAAGGTTTCTCTATGACATTCCTAATTCCAAAGCATCTCGGAGGGAAAAAAGAGCTGAAGCATCATTTCTTTGCCTGTGGGTACAACCCTTCTGTTACGGTTCCAGGATGGGCCCAGGGTTCCTGTGAGAATGAACAACAAAGAACTATGTTTGAAGTGCCAGATTCAATGTTAGGTGGAGAGTGAGTTCACCTGGTAGAGTTTTTTAGGTGAAATATTCTTCCAGTATTAAAAGGTATGTTGAAAGCATGTAGATGCTTACAGCTTTGCTATTTTTGTCTGCACCATCAGGTTTCAGCATGCCTTAAATTCTCCAGCACATGATAGGGATAAAAATGCTGGTAGATATAAGATCTTGGAATATTTATTCGTCCATGAGAGGAATCACAAGAGCTGATCTTCAGTGAAGGAGCAAGCACAAGGAGCAGCACAACTGACCATCCTGCCTTCAGCCTGGTCAATACATACACAAAATGGTTGAAGATGAGCTTACTTTAACCATTTTCCTGAACAAGCTTCTTGGAGCTTTTTTAAGGCATTGATGTCACTGTTGGTTTCTTGAACAAAAAATTCCTTTCAGGCCCAGCATGTGCTAGCAGTGTGCTCTGCAGGGAACAAATCTGATCTTCATGTGTCATCCAGCACTCCCTCGGCAAGTGAATTCTACTTCTCCAAACCCCTCTCTCGCTCACCACAGTAGGACTTTTCACTGAGTATCTCCATGTTGGAACTGGGCACTGATCTGTGTATTGTCACACCCAGTGGAGGAATGGGGGACATTTACAGGTGTTTCAGTGCATGTATGTGCATGTTGAACGTTTCAAATAGTTTCTAATTAAAAATTGGTGCCTGTGGGCATTGCTAGGAACATGGAGGAGAAATCCTAGCTGCCTTCATGCCGATTTGCATAACAATGCTTACAACAGCCTTGGGTTGTAATTTTGCTTTTCAAACTCTGCATTCACCATTCCTTCCACAATTACATGGAAAGCCATTTTCCTCTTTGTTCTTTTGTGGTCCTGCCACCCTGTGAAATGAGTAAAATGTTGGCTGTAGAGCTCTGAAGAGTAGTTGAAATCAATAGTTTTGAGCATCACCAGTGGCAGCGCTGATGCTGGGGGGGGAAACACTGTGTTCTGTCACTCCTGCTCAAGGAAAGGGAAGAAAGATAAGGGGGCTGCTGGTAGGAACTGACGGAAGCCCATGGGCATGTTGCAGAAGGGAAGGGTGTTGTTCTGCAGGTTCATTCATGCCCTTGAGCATGAAATGCCATTTCCAAGAGCAGTTCTGTGAAGCCATGTATCTTTTCCCCTCCACTTGGGAGGGACCATTGCCCTTTTGACCCTGACAAGGCACAGGAAACCACTGGAGCCAAGGGTCTGACTATCACTCCTTCCTTTCCTCCCTCCCTTGTTTTGGAGTATAGACAAATGGTAAAAGATTGTGCAGCACCCCCTAAATTACTGCTGTTGGTGCTGGGAACCAATATACAGGTGGCTCAGGCAGATATCTGAGAGACTTGTACCCTCTTATCCCAAGGCATTGATACAAAGCTATAATCCAGCCTCAAGGAGAGTAATAAAGCAGTTTCCCCAGGTCAGGCTTTTGGAAGAGACAGTACAAGATTTTGAAAGAGACAGTTAGCCGCGTGAGATTCTGGAGCAGCATTCAGCTCTGTCTTTCCCCTTCTGATTAGTCCTTGTTGGTTTATGCTCACACCTCTTTAGCATTGCTTCATGCATTCCCTTATGGCCTTCGCTTCCCTGAGGAATAGAAAGGGACTAAGTAATGCTACTGGGAACACACTTACCAACTCAGCCTTAAAACTGCAAACATAAACATATTCATGTCAGTACAGATGTGTAGTGTTTCCCTGATTAGGCAGAGTGAATGAGGTTGAAAGAGAGAGGATAATGTTTGGTGTCATACACCATAACAAGCTGGGGTGGACACAGCCCTGTCCCCATAGCTGTCTGCACAGCCGAAAGGATGCAATGCATTGCATGGTATAAAAGCATGGTCTGCCCACTGAGTGCTGGTGAATGCTCTGGCTTCCAGCTGTACATGTACATTCGACAGTGCCAATATGCTGTTAGCATACAATGATATCCCTTGCTGCTCAGTTATGCTGCTAGCTGGGTTTCTGCCTTATATTACTGTCACTAGCAGATGATGAGAAAATTTTCAAGATTACATGTGCCTCTCTATTAGGCCTGATATAAGTCGCAAATCTGATCTGAGAACCTGTTATTCCTGTAACATAAAGACAGACTATTTCTGGAGGAATCCTGTTTAAGAATCAAAAAGATGCTTTGTTCACTGCTTTCAGAAATGAAGATGTGATGGGAAACCATGACAGGTTCCTGGCAAGCCTTTATTCTTTCTAGTTAGATCCATACTCCTAAGCATTTATGTGGCTTACAGTTCCACTATTGCTGAGAACAGACAAATCTCACAACTTATATATGAAGTTCACCCATCTTCTCCCCTCCCCAGCACCACCACTGCAGCAGCTATGGACTCAACAGTAGGACATGGAGACACCTCTTCTGTGTAAGACCCACTGTCAGACACAGCTGATGACACAGCCCTCCAGCTTCATCTCAAAGGTTTGTGGTGGTGTTCTCTGCACCAGCTGAGGACCGTGATATTAGACAGATTTTGGGATGGCAACTTCTCACCCCTGCTTGTCTGCAGTACCCGACCTTATGTGACATGAGCGTACCCTCCGGTGCATGTCTCATTATGTGACTCAGTACTGGAAGCCTTGTACTTTGAGGTTGGTGGACAATTAAGGGATCTGCTCCTGTGACCCTAAAAATTAACCTTGGTTAAATAAGACCCCTGGTTTTAACCTCTAGATGGAGGCTAAGGAGTCCTGTAGTCCGACTGCTATTCCTGGCATGGCCTCAGACTTCCTGTGTGACTTTGCACAGCTCATGTAGTCTCCCTCTGTCTCAGTTTCCTCACTTACTGAACAGGAATACTATCTCTTCTCCATATCTGAGTGGCCTTGAGAGACAAAATGTGCTCTGGATGGAGGCTGGGGTAAAATACTGCAGTTATCATCCTAGGGGAACTTGTAGTGGGATGATGGTAAATTTTTCTTTGAAAATACTGGCTCAAACTCTTCTCCTTTAATTTGGATCGCTGCTTGAAAGGTGCCACTTTCTCTATCTTCTCCATGGTTTTCAAGCCAGTTTTATCAACAAGTACCCTCTGTACAATAGTTCTCTTAATCTCACCCTTGCCTGTTCATGGGATTGAAGTTTCAGAGTCTCATGTGTGTGATTCACAATTACTTTTCCCGGAGGAGGGGGAAACCCCATTCAGTGTGAAGAAGTGTGTATGCAAACTCCATTGAGATGCTCTAGAATTTACTATCTCCCACCTGTGCAAGACCCAGAGATGAATTTAAAAGGATATCACCTTTATTAACCTTTTGGTTGATGAAGATTTCATTGATCTAAATACTTTATTCATGTCTGTTTCTGCCTGAGAACAAGAAGCTGATTCTTTCTCTGGGCAGAAAGGAGGGTTTTTAGTAGAAGGCTTTCTTTTTTTCTTCAGTAAAAATGTCTCCAAATTATTTTTCTTTGGAACGTATTTCTTTTCCACCTCTCAGTAAAATCCTCCTCAGTTGTCCAATAACCTTCATGAAGTTCTTTTTTCCAGTCACCCATTTAACCATGTGTTTATTTTTCTCATGATACCCTATTGTCTTTTCATAGCTACTGTCTTGGCATGCAAGGTCTAACATAAAGCTCTTTATTGATCTGTTTCTCTGTGTATCAGGTGACATCTTAGGCTAGCCAGATTTCTCCTATTTTGCATTTCATCTGTGTCAGCAAAAAACAAAAACAACCTTCCTACCAACACACACGATTGTACTCCCAGCTCTGCTCCTCACTAATGCACATTTCCCATCTCAGTTGTAATTATTTATTGCATTTAGTGTTTTGGAAAACCTATCACTGAGGCATAGGAATTACTGCAAGAGGGAGACCTTTTGGTTAATGGACTGGACTGAGGATACAGGAGATTTGGGTTCTCCTTTGCCTGTAATTTCTTGTGTGACCTTTGGCAAATCACTTTTTGGGACAGACAACGTGTAATTTGTGATCTGTTTGTATGGTGTCTGTTTCAATAGACCTGTGGCCTCAGCTAAGACCCATTACGATAGAATAACCAACAAAACAGTCCAGGGGAGCAGCTAATTAGAGGCCTGAGCAATAGCAATGCCACAAGAAAATATATAACAGTGGTTTTTTAGGCAGGGATCAGATGCTGCTAAGTGGTAATCTGAGGCTTTACTTCCTTCAAGGACAGTGCTGTTCTACTCAGCAGAGAGGAAAGGGAACTTTGAGAAAGAAATGGCCTTTATCACACAGAGGATCAGCCCCCTGGATCCTGTAAGCAGGAGCAGACTAGTGTGTCTGTGCAATGCTGCTTCCTGTGGGATGCAATCAGTTCCACTCCATTGCAATTCAAATGGCCTATGGTGTTAACTGGAGTTGGAGGTGGGGTTGGCCCAAAAATAATTCTCTTTCACAAAATAGAGAGGAAAAAAGAAAAAAAAAAAGAAAAAAGAACGAGGCTTCAAAAGCAGTTTTCATTCTGCACTGCAGGTAGGAAAAAAAGCCCTCACAATTTTTTTTTTTTTAAATGTTCATGAAGTTGAGAACCAAAACTAGACATAAACATGCATTAGGGCATTCAGCTATGACCACAGAGTCAGAGATTCAGGTGTCACCTTAGCTTGATTTGGAAAAGGGATGTGAACTGTGGTCTTCTCTAGCTGAGGTGAGTGCCCTAAGCACTGGACTGTCATTTGACATCACTCTCTCTCTTCCTTTCTTGCTTTTCTGCCTCCACCTGAACTTAACCTATGAAACAGGTTGGCTTTAACCCCAGAAACTGTTGACATCAAGTCGTTCTGGCTGTACTCCTTCAGGGTGAAGAAAGCCTGTGTTCTTGGTGCAGGGATGTCCATGTTTTGACTCACTCTTCATTGAGTCCTGGTCAGTCCCTGTGTCAAATGTTGACAACTACGAATCCTTCTTGCTGTAACTATATTGTCAATGTGGAGGGACAGTGTAGATTACATGGGCATGTAAAGACCTCTTAGGCTAATTAAAAAGAATAAGATATTTCACTCTTTAATTAGGGATTGTCATGATGAAGTTCATGTACATTTTTATCAGATCTGCAGTACCTCATCTCCCTGACTCCAAAGCTATGTTTTCTGGGATATGGACATAAAATATATGGTTCTTACCATGAAACACCTGTCCAAATTAGATATGACAGAGTAAGGCAATAACTGGAAATATGCAGTTTTGAAAAGCAGATTTTGATGCTTCTGCTATATTTCACTTTCAGTCAAAAAAGTACTCAAAATGGAGGCCTACAATGGAAACAGTCTGAAAAAGGAAAGTGAGTTTGAGGAACAGGAGGCATCTGAGGAAAATGCCAACCACTGGCAGAGGCATTAAAAAAAAAAAAACCAATATGGTGGAGCTGTAAACAAGACTAGCTGATATGTGATAGAAATCCATGGGGATTGAAATGTAATTGTGAAGCCACAGGCATCAATAGTGAGAGGTGAAGTTTAGTACCACACAGAAGGGGGCTAGAGTCCATTAAGGCACTTCATGTTCAGTGCTGTGGTAGAAGGCAATGATCCTGGCCAGATATTTTGCCTAGAAGGGAACAGTCTATAGCCAGGGAGGTGAGAGTCTGAGATGCCAGGTAGGAAAATCTAGCAATCCCCCATCCATCCTTAGTAGTGTGTTTCATTAATTGGTCACAGAGTTCTCTCCTGGGCTCACCTGTGGTTAAGACCCAACACTAAAGTGCATCTGTGGAAGCCAGAGCCCCTAGTAGAGGTTTGACATGGTCAACCTGGGCAAGTTCCATCTCCCTATACTGCTGTGCATAAAACTGTACTTCTGACTCTAAAATGTGCTGATTCATCTAAAACTATTTTCCAAGCATGCATTTCAGTGATTCTTTTGTGGTAGTCATGGTGATGGGCCATTTGCCTCTGTCCACAGAGAAAGGAACCCATTTGACCTCAGCTGAAGAAATGCTCTCCTGTAGCTCTGGCCTACAGTCAAGTCAGATCCTGAGTTATTCACAGGTGTTCTGCAGTACTTGTTTGAGACGGATCTAATTTCTCAGTATCAATCACAGCTGAAAAAGAAGGCCGTATCAGTGGGATAAGTGCTCCGGCACTACCAACACAGAGGTGACACTACAGGTTTTAGTCTTTTACTTCCTGTGCAACAAGCAAATCACTTTGGTTATCAGTGTGCTCCTCTCTCAGAAAGGAAGAGAAGCTTTGCGTTGCTCAACAGTGACACCATCTGACTGGTGAAGGGCAGCAGTAATGGAATAAACGGATGATGGGAGGGTGAGAGGGAAACGGACTTTGATGAACAGGAGGACAGGTTTTCCTGGAGGAGGCAAGGATCAAAACTGCAGAAAGTGTAAATGTGCCAATAGGACAATACAGTTTTATACATATTTCAGTTGTGCTAGGGAAGACTAGTACATCCCTCTCAGCATTTTCCCACTGAGTCTTCCAAGAAGGAGTAGCACGTCTCCAAAAACAAAAACTAGTTTTGCTTTTAAGACTTCTGAAATCTTCAGAGTAGTCATTGGTGAATTTTAAGTCATTGCTAGCATTGACGTAAGTCCGAATTGATCTGCTATCATGAACAAGGCCCTACATGAGAATGTTACAAGACAGTGGAAGGGAGTTTAGATAGCCAAATACCTCAGTTAGTTGAGTGACAAATGACTGCTGTGTGAGGCACAGCAGGCAGGGCATATAAATAAAATTAGTCACTGAGAGAATCAGTCAAGTGAATTTAAGTAGGTATTTGATAAGTAAGTTGGCAAGCTTTAAGCCTATACCTCTTAGTGCACTAGGATTTCCACACTGTCTGCAGGGGGATTCATCTGACCAAGAATAGCCACCTCCAAGCCTGTTGGCTAGGTTCAGTGGAGAGAAATGAGTGCTTCTATAGCCTAATTCATTTAATATGTAAATGTGAGATGACAAAAAAGTAGGGTCAGATGACTCATTTCCTAGAAGTTCCTATTTCTTTCCTTTGACTACCAAGAGAGCTTAGTGGGACCAGTGCAGATTCAGACTAGATTAAACAGATCTGCAGAGTGAAACATTGGGTGCTGAGCTCCTGAAGCCTGCATTCATATACACTTCACAGGTCTTATATCAAACCAACCAACCCTTTTCTTGCCCTGTTGGTTGAACAACCATTTGCAACTGGAGAACCTGAGATATACTTGCAGACTGAATCTTCTGGTTTTGTTTTGGTCAAAAGAAATGCAGATCACATGTTCTGAGACCACTCTTCAATGCAAACCAATGTGCAGCAACTGGAAACAGTTGGAAGATTCATTTTGAAAGTGTATTGCTGCTGTAAACTAAAATGCTGATGTCTCTAAGAACACAATTTGTCTTGTGCTACAGACGCCATATCACCTTGTCTTGTGGCTAGCGCTTATTTCTGGACCTGCCATCTGACTGATTGACTATGTTGGTCCCTGATCTGAGTGCGCTTTGGGCAAGGTATTTCTTTGTTTTCTCACTAAATTCTCATCGATTGGAAGAAGGAAGAGCAATGCCGTAAGAATATGTCAAGCAAATACATGAAGGAAGTCGATGTCAAGGAAAGTGTGGCGTGTTTCACCATTTTTTTGGTATGGTGACTGCTCTGAAAACAGTAAGAAAAGGTATTCAGGTAGAACAAAATATTTCAGGATGGAAAACATTTTGTTTATTTTTGGGGGTTCTTTAACCTGTCCGAGCTTTCTACGTAGAATTGAAGTAATCATACTAATGAAAAATTTATATCTTGGAGGATTCAGTTCTTTTTCTCATGATCTTTTAGTCTGCACTGTTAATTCACCAGTCTGACAAAACAGTAAATTGATGCAACTTACTCCCTTTCAACAGCTCTTGGCTTTACAATTAAGTAGAGCACAGATGTACATTTCATTTCTTTCCTAACAAATGTGGTGACCTTTTTTAATACATGGATGTGAATCAAGCCTTGTGCACAGTCCAAAAACCAGAGTTCATTAAAAGGTCTTTCACTTTCACACAGTCCTGTTGCAATTGTCTTGCCCTCACACGGCTGGAGGCCTTGAAGGAAGACATCAGTGTTGCTACCAAAGCAGGTTTCCAACTGGGGCAGATCTGCTCTTGCTTTTTTAGGAATATGAAACAGTTCAGTGCCCTTTGGGTTACGAGTCCAGTCTCTTGCTATTGCAAACAGCCACACCGTATGTCTTTCCTAAAGTATTTTCCAAAGTCCTCAGATCAAGATCAAGCGTAAGTAAGTTCTTTGTATTCCCTATCATACAACATTTCTCTGAGGTCATTGTGGTAGAGAAATGGCCAATGGAGTTGACCATTAACACTTTGAAGAAAAAGACTAATTAATGGTTATTACATTCCAGTTCTTCTCAGCTCATCAGAAAATGAGAACGAGTCTTGGATAAGACTGCCTGATAACCAGGATTCTCTACAAAGACAACTCACCTTGGAGAAAAAGAGCAGAGATAAAAATAACACAGGAATTTCACTTCACATTATGTCTTGATCCTGACTGAAGGGTCATCTGTGCCAGAGAAATAGGAAACATGTGGACTGCACAGCATCCAACAAGGCAGATTTGAAGTCTTGGTTGCTTTTACTGTCCCAACTCCGCCAGTGTATGCCATAATCACTCAGCAAGTGTTCCCATGCACAGAGAGGTCCAGGAAACTTAGGCAGCTTTCTTATCTCTTTGATAAGCTCTGGCACTCTCCCCATTGCAGATGATTTCCTTGCAGACTTCTGAACACATTAAACAAAAGAGAAGCCCAGCTGGTCTAACTCCAGCAAATGCACTGACACAGGATCTTCCTCTCACTCATTGGGATATCCTGTTGGTAGTAGCCGTCAGTCAGATGTTACTAAATCCAGGTCACAGTCCAGTGAAAAACAATTACAAATGTTTAATACAAGATACTTCACCCACTGTCTTCAAACACTACAGCTGTGCACACATTCAAACACAGACTGATAGTGTTTTTGGAGAAGACTAATGTCCTGGCTGGAAGACGAAGCACCAACTGTTTAGGCTTCTGAAGTCATCTATACATTGCAGTCAATTCAGCCTTTAAAGCTGCATAGTGGAATCATTCTTTTAGCAAAGACATATTTTCCCCTCACAAGGAAAGGGGAAAAAAAAGCCCTTCAATATTAACAGAACTTCCCTATAAACCACTGTGGCATTTTTTGACTGTGCTGTACATGGCAACACAGAATTAGTCCAGAGCTGAACAAACTGTTCTGAGCAGACAGCCTATTCACCAGATTTATGACATATCTTTACTCAGTGCTACAAGTCTCAGTGAAGTCCTAGGAGCTATTTTGCAGGGGATAAGGATGAAGGTGGAGAAGGAAGTTTTATCCCCAAATTTGGCTGAAACCTTGAAGAATGAACAGTGTAATTGTAGTCTTTTTTTCTGTTAAAAATAACAATTAGTGTTTACATGAAGCGGTTCATCAGAGGGTTTATCTCTAGCTTGCTCAGTGTAGAGTTAGAGAGAGGAGCTGTAGGACTGATTGTTTCAAGCACCTGTCACAGTCCTTTTCTTCTGTTGATGTTACTTTTTGGGAGGGTTGCTGTGCTAAACAGGAAAGAGTCTGGATGTATTTGTTTTTCTTTAGAAATAAGGTTGAAGCTCTTAAAAAATTTTATTTGGAGATAAGACCCCATCTAGGGAATAGCAGAACAATCAAAACCTTTTCCATTCTCTCTTCCACTAAAACACCGTATTTGAGCTAGTTGCATTAACTTCAGGTTTTAAAAAAAAACAAGTTCCTTCCTGACTAAGGTAGAAACACATAAAACACTGGGAGCAAGATTTATTGGCTATTTACAGACTACTTTACATTCCATTTTCTCCTGGCAAATCCAAGCTAAGCAATTGTGTTGGCATGTACATGCATGGCCTTTGTTTGCAAAGGGTATGGCTACATATCCCTGTGCAGCTCGTTTGATCGTTTGGTTTATTGGCGCACCTTGGCTGTACATTTCCCCTTGTTGTACTAGAGCTGACTGATGAGAAAAGTCCCAGGACATCCCTGAAGCCTCAGTTGACTGTTGTCCTGACTCAGGTGGAGAGCGTTTAGGGAACTTTTCACAAAATTAAATGATCTGAAACTATTTCACTGTAATGTTCTGACTGTTCAGATTTATCACTACCATCCTAAAAACTAAAACCTGTGACAGAAAAGGAGGTTGAAAAGTTGAAACACTGCATTTTTATGATTTCCTATCACATTTGAAATAATTTGATGTTTTTCCAGAAACTTCTGGTCTTGAGGATCATTTTCCCATGGAAATCTCTTCTTTAGGAAAGTTTTCCATTAGCCCCAATAGCAGTAAGTAAGTTCAGCATCCAGCTCACGTACAGCAATATTTCTTTTGTAAATATACTCATATTTGCCTCTATCTCTGTCTCTATGTATAGCTCTGTCCATTTGATAGGCATCCCAAACAAGTGGGTTACTCATTAGATAGGCAGTCAGGCAACTGAAGTTTTGGTTTTGTCACTGATTTGCCATATAATTTTGTCTGTCACACATTTACCTTTGAACCATTGCCAGAACTGTTTATTTAGACCTCAAGCTCTTCAGCACAGGGCCTTTCCTTTGTTGCCCACTAGGTTCCTGGCCTATAGATGGGGACTACAGTCTTGTTTTGGCCCCTCACCACAGTTGTCCTACAAATAACTGTGTATTTTGACTGATCTCTTCCCAGTATTCTGCTCCTCGCAGCACTTGTCTCTACTCACTCTGCTTTAAGCTTCTCATGATATTATTTAGATGGTAACTGAAGCTTTTTCTTCATTTTTTCCCATTTTGACCTGTGAGTACATCAGTCTGGTGAGTCTGTATTGGTGTTTCTGGGGTACAGATTTCTTGCACAGGTACAGACTCTGTTAGAGCCTGTTAGACCAGGCTCTGTGCAAACAGCAGCTCCCACATGCAGCAAATGCTGGAGAACTACAAGGAGAGGGAATGTTCTTGGGACTGATGGGACAACAGGGGCATCCTCATTCCCTGAGAAGTCATAGGTTCTTGTCCCTTTTGTGGCATCCCTGCCAACCCACTATTTTTCCAGCTTCTAACCAGGCCCTTCATTCAGCTTTTTCTGTAGATATATGTTTCACTACTTTGCTGCCACTCCATCCGTGCACAGTGCTCCAGGAGCAGGCACTTTCAGGTGCTTTGTAGCACTACCTGTAGCAGTCATTGAAAAAAAAGCCTAGGCACCCAAATGAGCCAGATGTCTGTGCTGTCAACTTCCAGGCAGCCTCTGCGCAGAGAAGGGGATCCTATTATGCCTGGGAAATCACAAGCCATTTCAGCATCAGCGCTTCTCAGAGGCCATCTGACAACCTCTCTCAACCTTCATTGCATGCCTTCCCTGCAGCAAATGGAGTGCCTGGTTACATGAAGGAACAAGCTGGTCTGTGAGCAGTGGAACTAATACAGCACAGTTTCCTACTGATTTGTGCCACCAAGTTGTCTCCTCTGACATCTATCCAAGTCTGAGCACGGATCCTAGCTGTTCCCCGCCGCTGCGGCACTCACAACATCGCTCTTCTGGGCGTAATCCGGTGTCTATTAAAGCCTACATTAACAGAACAACCTGCTTCTCAGTTGGGTGCACACATAAGCTGCATGTATACTAATAAATTAAACAATACTAGGGAATGTTCCCAAGCACTGGAACTTGACCAACTATGCTGTTAAATTGTGAGAATATTGGCTGGCATAGTTTTGACCAGAGAAAACTAGCACTCTTTTAAACAATTCCCAGGAACTGCTTAGGAGTTAGAAAAGGCCACGGTCCACCAAAATAGGCACTTGGACATGGTCACCTTTTTGGGAGGGTAAGAGAGTTTAATAGTATGGAAACCATTTATTCTGTGCCAGTTGTCTTCAGGAGCAGAGAACAGTAAGAGGCATGTTTAATTCACTACTGTAGATGTAGCCATCGTCTATTTTTGCTCCACCCAGTTTCTGATTTCCATAACATTTGTGGGAATATAATGTCTTTTAAATGACCCTGGTTTTGTTATGTTGGATTGAACAGACTGGTAGAAAGATGTGCGCTCACATCCCTAAGCATCTACCCACCAGCATGTGCACACACCCATACACGCATATGTAATGTATGTGTACATATACACCTATACATGCACATACCTAAACATATACATGCATTTAAAGAATTGGAACATGTAAATGTCATTTCTTTACTATAAAGTCTTGCAAAAACTTACAAAATCTTATCACAGCTCCCTGTACATATGTGATTGAGAAAGAATTTCCCAAGTCACAAGGGGAGCGATTGACAGTATTTTGGGGGAAGTTTTGGCCTTTTTTAAAGTGGGAGATGAGGTTTATTTTTCCTAGTATCAGCTGGACTTTTCTATTTAACAAATTTTTAAATCATTCCAGACATTGCTGGGACACACTGAAACTCTTGGTTCCCTGACTGGTTGTAGGATGTCGGAGTCTGGTCTTGTGGTGTTTGGAGCTGGAGGAGCCATTGCTGTGAAAGCTTTTGGGCTAAGCACCTGCATCAGGGTCCCTGGTGAATCTGAGCGCCTGGTCTGGGTGGTGCAGAGAGCCCTGTCTGGCCCTGTACATCCCTGGGCAGAGAGCTCTACGCTGTCAAGTGATTCACCAGCAGCCAGGAGGAGCCCAGAGTGTCTTATGCCTCATTGAGGCTGTGCAAGTTCATACAGGGCTGTAAAAATAACAGGGTAGGATTTGCAGACCCCAAACCAGGCATAGATGCCATGCTTGTAGAAAAAGCAGAAACTTAATAACCCAGAGAGTTTCCAATGAGATAAGTGAGCTAAACCATTTGAAACTCAGTTGGCCTATTTCCCATGACTAGATCTTTCTCTGTATTAGTTGTATCAGGAATTGTTCTGAGAATCCTGTGTCATGCTGATTTGCTTTGGAGGTCATCAGTTTTACAAGCTCACACTCGGTTATGTTAGGCTCACTGAAGTCAAAGACTCCTCAGTCAGCTTTTGTGCATATAATCAATCTGCAAAACCCAGGTCTTTCTGTGGCTTTTGGTGTTCCTCAGAGCCTGCATTGAGGATAAACCTGAACCAAAATGGAAGGAACGATTTCTTGGATTTGGTTTACATTGCTCAAACTCATCAAGCTGCAGTGAGGATTTTGCCCCTGAGCCTTTTAGTTAAAACAAGGAATAACAACCTGCACTGTGGATAGAATACAGTGAATTTCCCCACTTACTTACTTTTTTTGTAAACAAATCAAGTTTTTTAAGGCAAGTTAATGATAACCTTTCCTCTACAGGACTCAGCCCTGAAGACACCAAGTTGGAACAGATGGGTAATGCGCTGGTATTTCGCAATATGTTCAGAGAAAAAGCTGCACCCAGAAATTAAAATAAGGCTTTAGGTGCCAAATAGCAGAGAAGGGTGGTTTTTTTTATTTTTTAAGCATATGTTCTCGTAAGCAAGCAGAATAATTCCGGCAGCAGCCTGGAGGGGAGAAACACCGGCTGTCAGGCAATTCCTCTGACATGCAAAAGCCAGTGATTTACCAGGTGAGCAGCACCCAGTGAACTTCGGAGGGCCGGCAGCCCCTGAGATGCTTTGCATATCTCTCACAGTGCCAGACTGCAGCTCCAAACTCTCTGTAAAACATCTGTACCCTGCCCACACAAGAGGAATGCTGGAGGTGACCCAGAAAGAGGCAAATGAAGATGATTGCTCTTTCTCACTTCATTACCAGGAGGCCTAAAAGTCACCGTTCTCCATTTTTTTCCCTTTAAAAAGTCTTGTGTTTGGGGGATGGTTTTTGCTTTCTTTTGATTTGTCTATGATATCAAGTCTTATTTAAGCAATGGATGGTGATTTCTGAGCTTTTCGTTGCTAAGCTGGGGATGTGACTGTTTCACAGAATTCCCTTTTCCCAGTCCTTGGTCAGGTATCTGAATTAAACATTAATACTTTTGTGTGAATTAATAAACACTGGAACAGGTCTTTATTGTTTATTCTTCTGTTCTTGAATCTTTTATGAAATGCTGTGTAGACAAGTTTATAATCTTTGTTACCCAGACAAGATATGTAATGTAAAATGAAGCAGGTGTGTTCAAAGAGAGAAACAACATTTTCACTTGTTTCCATACATAGGTTTTTATAAGAAAGCAGAATACAAGTTGAAGCTATTTATGTTCCTTCAAAGGTCACTATTTTTAAAAGTTGATCAAAAAATGACTGGAGAAAGAATTGATTGAGACAAAACCGAAAACTTTGATTTCAAGCACCTGCATGTTTCTGCAAAAAGAAATAGTGACAGGCACATCTTTGGAATTTATCAGCTAAAGAGTGGTTAAAGGAACAGTACTGGTTACAATTTATCAGACTTTCTAAACGTCTCAGAGGAATCTTCGCAGGACACTTTTTAAAGAATTGAAAAATTCATGCATGAGGTGTCAGGCTCTTTCATGTATTTGGAACTGCCAAAAAAGTTGGAAACAAAGAATAAAGGCTTCTTTTTCCAGTACAGCACAAAGTTAAGCACTAGATAGCCTAAGGGACTACATTACACTCACAATATTGGTTAGGTGTATTGGAAATCTGAAAGAAGTAGCCAGCAGTGATCAGTGAAGTAGCAAAGCTGGAAGGTTATACAAGTATTTACATAAGTTGTGTTACTAGCCAACACGAAGGAGCTTTATAGGGATCTACTAAAACCAAGTGAGTGGTCATTATGGTGGCCTAAAGAGTTTGTATGCTTTAGCAAATGCAAAGTTAATGTACTCTGGAAGAAATAATTTTAACTGTGTTCTGTGAGGTTCTTATACATTCAGGAATGAGATTTTTATGACCGTAGACTCTAGAAATGATTGTGAGAATAACTGCAGAATCTCTGCCTTCGCAGATATTCAAGATCATACATGAGAAATATCTCTTGAAGATTACTGGATTCCAATCCAAAGCTTGGGGAGGGACTAAGTGATCTGCCTAGGTCCATTTTTAATAAAATATGATTAGTCAGGTCAATGTAAATATTTAGCCTATAAATAGCATTATTCAGAAGAGTAATTCAGCATGTTAAGGTTTTTATATATATTTGAATATACATCTACATATATATATTTACTTGGAAAAACGCACAGGCACACACCTCAGCACACTACTGCTTTGTTGTAATCAAGTCCTTGTAGCTCACATGCAAAGAAACTTTGTCCAGAACTACCATTTCTGGGAAACATAACCAGCAAGTCTCCTAACCTGCCCAAAACATGGCAAAACTTTAACTCAAGCTTGTTTCTGGCCAAAGTGTGTTCTGCAGTGTGTGTCCTCACTCACAGTAAACTCTCTGGATTACATCAGCCTCAACAGAGTTGTCCTCCGCTGAAATGCCTCTGCAGAGCATCAGCAGAGCATGGGGCAAAGAAACAACTGGTCCATTTTAGCCTTCCTTTACTGTTGGGAATTTTCATAGGAGTGAAATTCCCAAATAGTTAATGACTTGCATGAGAGTAATTATGTTACTTGTAACATTATAAACAACAGGAAATTTATGAAGTTGTCTCTCAGGGTCTTACCTGGACCTTTTCTCAAGCTACAAATAAGGATCAAATTGTTAAGTCTCTATATCCATTATTTTCCATATTATATATGTGACACACACATTCATGTGCCCATATTTGTAGGGATTTCTTGTCTAGCTACATTAGAAATGCCAATATGCGATGAGAGTTCTTGCATTAATTTAGAAAGCAAGACAAACAAACCCTAATACATGCCCATAAATAGTTAAACACTGTTCCAAGATTATCAATATTTTCAGGTTTTATTAAGAAATAAGCCCCCTCATCAGTCAAAGCTGGTGGTATAGGTCAGCTTTTCCACTTCTATTAACTCTGATGTATCTCTACCAACATTAGACAAATCGTGACAGTGTGTACCAGATGAGTAGTTGGCTTTTAGAAAGGTATTTGTTTTCCTACCTTGACCTCAAGCTGTTAGGAAAAGGGCTAATCCTAGAACTAGTTATTCCTGGAGTGGGTATTTTTCCATATTCTCTTTGCTTTGTCCATCAGTTACATGCATTTTTTTCTTTGTAAGGAGAAAGATTCAGGCTTTTATAGAAACCTCATTACTAAGTTATTAAGTGTTGAAACCTCATTCCTAAAGCAGCACTGAGTTTATAAAAACATAGATGAACTCCATCAAATAAAGGAAAAAAAAAAAAAAGAATAAGAAAACATAAAGGATGTTGACCAAGATTTCTGTAACTTTCCTTACATGCATGAAATGCTCCAAATTATTTTGAATGTTGGTAGAACAATATCAAAAGTATTTTGTTGTCATCTGTGTGTTTTAGCATTTTGAAGGATACCTCTGCTATCACATCTGCTGTATCCTGTGGATTATTATTGCAGATTGTGCTGGAAGTGTACTGAAGTGGCAGCATTAGACAGCATTCAGGTGCAGCACTCTGGCTCATAGCCACTTGCAGCATGCAAAATTAGGAGAGAGAAGCTGATTCTTCACTAGTTTGAGGATCTCATTCCCCAGTCTCTTCATGAGGGTAAGTCATGAGGTGTTCACTGTTTTTGACTTGTAGAACAAAGACTGAAGCCCTACTGAAGAAAAATCCCATGATTCTTGCTGTGCTATACTGGCATCATGCCCTCCTTTCTATTTTCTTCCCACTGTTTTTATTTCTTATCTTGTTGTAGATACTGACCAGTCCAAGAATATTGGAGCATGCTCAGAGCAGCTTTCAAAGGCTACAGATGAGTGAGTGCAGAAAAATCTCCCACAGAAATCATGGGGTTAGGAAGGGTGAGGACTGCGGCATGGATTTATGGTTTTGAAAAGCACAGAATAATCTGATTTTCATGGTGTATAGCCCTACCCTTAAATTCAGTGCCCAAGGGTGGTTCCTGGCCATTAGAACTTTATTGTTACTGTTAAATTGTTAGAATTGCCCCTGGCATGATTTGCCCCAAAACTGCCAGCTCTCAAACAGGTCTTAGACACAATTTGGATGTTAGCACAGGCCAGGGGTCATTCCCAACAGACTGCATGTAGCCACCATATATTGGTATGGAAGGGAATTCAGCAGTGCGAACACAGACTCCCCAATACCAGGAGGGCTTGGTGCTCAAGAATGGTCCTAGACATAGTTAGGATCTACATGATCAGGAGGACGTCCAACCTACATGATCATCCAATATCTTTGCTGTACTGATTATTTCACACAGAACTTAATCAACTTTGAGTGAGGGTCACCCAGCTCCATGTTTATCCAGACAAACCAAAAGCCTTCAGAAACTCACTGAGTATCCTATATAATCTTTTTCTCAGCATCATGCCTTCATAACCTCCATCAGTTTCTTTCAGAATTTCCTTCTGAAGCAGTGGGCAGGGGTTGATAGCAGAAAAGAGTTGCCGAGCAGATCTTAGACAAAGCACCACAGGGCTGTTTGCTTTTGATTTCCATAGGGGGACTTGTGTCCTGGCTCAGAGGCAGCTCAGCTTTTCATCTCCATGCTCTTAATTTCAATTTTTCCCTTCTAGTGGATTTGAAATGAGAACTCCTTGATAGCTACTCACCCAGACCACTGCTTTTTTTTTTTAAAGCAGACCTGAACTACCCCTTTTTTTAAAATTTCTTAGGAGTTTAGCAGAGGATATGTGGGAATGTGACCTTTTTTTCCACAGAAGTTTTGTTTTTAAGGCAAAATCCTACAACTGTACAAGTTCGCTCTTTTTTTTTTTGCATGCTACAAAATGGGAGGATAGCCAGTCCTTAAATCAGAAAATCACCAGTCTTCAATGTATTGTCACTTTATATTCACCAGGAATGAGTTACTACTCTCTAATAACTTCTCAAACAGACAACAAAAGAAATAACAAGCGATCTACTCAATGCCTGCTTATACCTAGAATCCATTTTGTTACAATTTATGAATGATAAAATAATCCTAACCCCCTCTTTATAATTTTCTTCCATTTGGAAAATAAATCATTGTTTCTCATTGCTTCAGATTCCTGTTTTATTTATGGTAATCTCACCCGTTTAAAGGTGCCAAATAATCTTCAGAAGCAAACCTGTAGAACATTTGATTAAACATCTTTCTTTGTTTATTTGGAGAGGAAAGTAATTGCACAAGGCACATTGGTCAGATGATGTAAATAAGGGTCCTTCTATTCACTTGAGCAGTATCTTCACAGACCAGCACACTGTCGCCTTGGCTCTTACACAGCTTAAAGACGAAATTACAAAGCAAGTGCATATAGCATATTTATGAATGTTAAATCTCAGGTTGCTGGTCTGACAGTACAACTCTAGTTCCAAATCACATCTGTTTACTTACTATGCTCCAGCCCTGAACTGCAACAGGACAGTCTGGAAAATAATTTGTGCAACTCCAAATGTTTTAGATTTACTGTGGTCTGCCAGAAAACTGACAGGACAAGTTAAAGATAAAGAATGGTAACTTAACACAGACATCGTTGCTGTCCTTGAAAAGAGTCAGACAAACTATTTCCACCAAAAAACAAAGTCACAATGTATAACACTTCACTTTTCCATCGGGCAAAGGAGCCTCCGCTACAAACCATGAAGAACAGAGTCTTACGACATGCAGGCAAGGTAAGGAAGTTATGGGAAGGGGAGTCCAGCTGTGGTGGAGATAGAGATGTAGCCAGAAGTTCATCCCAAGCTGGGAAAGGAAGCGCAAGTCCTAACTCTCTGTTTCTACCTCTAGGTATTCCTCTTTCAATTGGGTAACCTGAGGAGGGCTTTGTTATTCACCACATCTCTGATGAGATCAGAAGAGCCATCCAATTCAGCTGGGAAAATGAACTGTGAGGAATCTGGAAAGACCCTTCCAAAGACGTGCAAAATAACCTCTCCCCATTTGTTTCTCCAAACTGACCTTTTTCATTGAAAAACATTGCTGTGTAAATGGCATAATGATTTACAGGGGAGTATTAAACTTGGCATAAATGTCATTTATAGGAGTTTTTAGGTCTACCATGAAGTTTCAGGTATGGATGAGATGAAGGGAGAGGACAGACTTCCATCCCTGATAGTTAGGTAGATGTAAATTTGTATCAGGGCTTTGAACCCAGGTCTTCTATTTAAGGAGGAGATCGACTATTCCAAGGATCCTATTGCTTGGGCTCCTTCTCTTCCATGAATTCTTTCTCTTGAACCCCTTCTTTCACATAGTCATTTCAAAAGTTTCATTCCACATCACAAAAGAAAGGCTAAAACTGTAAAAACAAAAGAAGTCTAAGGGAGACATTTTTTCTTAACACTAATATTAACCAAGGATAGAACCATGTTTCCACCTCTACTGACTGGACCACATAAAAGGTTTTGACTTTGTTTCTGCCTCCCAGCTAGCAGACCTCTTAATGTAAGCAGGAATGCTTTTTGTTTACTGCTTCAAAAGGTCTTATGCAAAGGCATAAGGGATCCAAACAAACAACAGAGTATTTCCTACATGCAGTGAAAATACTCTATTTCAGACTCACAGCAGCATCAATACACACTCCCGGACATTTCCTTACTGCTTCTTAGTTATCTTTTAGATTGTCTGCTCTTATTACTCTTTTGGCAGTTCTGCCAGACATCTCTCCTCTTAGTGGTTTCACAGGCCCCACCAGGTTGCTGTATTTGTGAATAAGCAGCTACATAGTGAGATGTGCTAATGGAAGAAGGGTTTAAAGAGTGTGTTCACCCTCCCTGTATCAGATGACACAGAAGCAGCTGGTATGTGGGCAGGAAGATGCACCAGTCATAAATACTTCTTTTTCTCAGACAGCCAGAGAATCACTGTTTTCAAATAAAAATCACATTAATACTGAAATCATCGCATACTTATGCATTTTTGATGATCTGTTAATTCATATCATATAGTCTAAACTCTTCCTTATTAGCTAAATTGTTCATTTCATGTTCTGTAATGTTTCGCAGCCCACCATTTAATAAATTAACCACAGGTTATGATGTCAGTGAAATTCTTGTTTCCAAAAGACTTTCAGAGGTGATTTAAAAAATGCACTCAAGTCCTGGCAGGAATTCATAGATTTTAAATAACATCGCACAGACTTGATAGGAGAGTCTGAGCAAGTGATCTTTTGGGTGAACAGATGTGAAGTTCAGTCAAGTAAGACAGAGGCAATTGTATGAGTCCCAACCTTATGAGGTCCAGACTCCAAAGGATCTCTCCATTTCTGGACCATGGTAGTATGTTGTGGCTTCTGCTCTGTCATGTTACACCCACTTTTTAGTTCTGCTTACTAAGCAGAACTTAAACTGCTTAGTAGCAGAACTGTAGTTCTGCTCCAGGAACAAGTGTCTAGGTAAGCTGTTTCTTCAGATTAGAATAAAGAAGTGCATCTTATTATTTCCAACCTTCAATGAACTGCATGTAATATCTGCAACTGTTGGAGTCATGTTTGAATTCTGGCAAGCAAGACCCTGAGGAAGGCAGGAACCTTGAGAAGTTATTCTATTCTAACTTGGGTTTCTATAAAGGGAAAAATTACATTTCCTTGCTCTCCACATAGTTCTTCTTATAGTCTGTCCTTGTTTTGTCATATTTAAGTGTTTCAAAATCACTTCTCACTTAAGGTAATATAACTTTATCTTCTGTAAACATCTGCTTCTCTCCTTTGTTTGAAAAGGGCTGATAGAAACACAAATGATGAGCTTAGACCAGATGCTCTTCCTCTACATGGTTAAAATGAGGTGAAATCAATCCTTCTTTTATTGTCTACATCCAAGTTTCTGTCCCTTCCCTTCTCTTTACAGCATTCACCTCCTGAGCCATTAAAAGACAATTTAATTAATGATATTCATTGTTAGCGCTTAGTCTAGTATTACAGTGGGAGGAATTTTGTTCCAGAGTTGAAGGAGAAATAGGTTTATGTATGCGTTTTATGTGTTGTTGGTTTTCCTTAGCAACTGATGGGGCTGTGCTTAGTGGAGATCGAAAGTGGAGTAGATAATCAAAATTGTCCCTAAGATCGTGGAGCTTATGTATACGTCTCTGCTTCCCTTTAAGTTGGCCAGCAGTATGGAGGTCACCTTCCCCTGTTCTTTTGTGTTGCAATGTAACTTGATAAGGGACAAGACTTCTTGTCATATTGGCTTGTTCCATGGTTAAGTCATTATTCAGTCTGTAATTGACCATGGACAATGATGGGAAAAGGTGGAATAAATAATTCCATCATCCAAGGATCTAGCATTTGGTAATCTTCCACCAGGGAGGAGTTTTAAACATCTCTGCCCATCAGGCATGTGGTGGCATTGCACATTAAGTGTTCTGTGATGCCTTCTCACCTTTGTAGTGACTTCTGCCCCTATCCTTTGTAGTGACTGGGGCCTGGGAAGTGCAGAGGATGGACATCTAGGAGAGAAGTTCCCAGGCTCTGTTATTCCACACAGATCTCTTGTCAGGCTCCTGAGAAATAGTGCTAGAGAGATGCAGTTCAGAGAGCAGTGTACTGACAAAGAAGTTTCTCTATTTCAGGCTTCATATGCCTCTGGAGCCATGAGCAGCTCTAAATTTTCTCAAGCGTCTCCCTTATTGATTATTGCTACTTGGCAAAATAGCAACTGTGCCTGTTCCTGATTAGGCGATGCCTGTAATCATCAGAGATCTGTCACAAATGCCCACTGAAAGCACATTGTGCACATTCTCAGCAACTGTGAAGAGTCAAACTCCAAGTCAGTTCTCTAGATATGTTCCAACCATTAAGACAAAGTGCATGATCACTGACTGGAAATGGAAATACAAAGGCAGGAGAGAATGTGAAATTAAGGGATTACAAATTCTGAAAACAGTTGCAGAAGTCCTCCCAGTTATTTGCCAGCATCTAGGCAATATGTAGGTTGGCTAGGGTTTGATCTAACGCATGTTTATGTCAATAGCTATCTTTCCAGAGCCTTGAATTAGAATCATAGAATCATAGAATCATTTAGGTTGGAAAAGACCTTCAAGATCATCAAGTCCAACTGTAAACCTAACCCTGCTAAGTCCACCACTAAACCATGTCCCTAAGCGCCTCATCCACAGGTCTTTTAAATACCTCCAGGGATGGTGACTCAACCACCTCCCTGGGCAGCCTGTTCCAGTGCTTGATAACACCTTCCGTGAATTAGATTGTTTCTGAGCAGAATATAAGATAAAAAATCCTGTGCCAAGTCACGCTTACCCTTAGAGTGCTATTCTCCAAATCAGTAGTCTTGCGAGTAAAGGCTGCACACAGAAATTGCTCCCTTGGGCCATAAACAGGGCATAAATGGACAACAGATTGGTAGCAGATGTAAAAACCTGTGTGAAGCCAGTATCAGTTTGATGTTTCATTGGATCCTGTCCTGGTGATTGCATTAGTAGGCATTTTAGGATGATGGAATATGCATTTTTCAGTGGCAGAGCTGTTTTCTTCAGAACAATTTGCCTATCTGTGTCTTGTCCAGCCCAGCTAGCAGTGCAAACAGAGTCAGATAGGTTTACTGAATGAATGTGTTCCTCGTCGGTTTCACAAGTTTCAAGTGGATGCAGTAAATATGCTTTAATTGCATATTGTGTTTCAATTATTGCTGTAAAGCCATTTAGAGCAAATATAGTACTGCTGTGCTGAAAGCCTCCAATCTGTGTTTGCCCAATGGTAGTGGCAGCCAACTGTATTTCATTAGCTCCTACCACTCAGCACATTTGCTCACTGTTTTGACTGTGCTGTTTGTTCCTGCCTTGATCGCTTGCTTGCTATGATCTTTGGGATCAAACTGGGAACTAGATCCAAACTTCACAGCTTTGTGCTTTGTTACTGACAGTAGCACAGCAAATAATGTCATTAGGGTATCAGCTGAGAAAAAGCAAATACCTCTGGGGTTACTCCCTTCTAGGTGTGCAGGGAAACAAATGTAGGGAATGGACACTTTACTCACCAAATAGCTCCCACTGCATTTTACAGGGATGCTGAGCCAGAGATGTAAATCCAAACCAGTATATGATACAGCTGCATCATCACCCACAAGCAGGAAGGACCTTTGCACTGAGCTATGCAAATGGGGGAAGGCAGGAGAAAAAATGGGCGTTTGGCTCTTCCAGGTGCCCCATTTCATCCTGTATATCACGATTCTTACCAATCCCTAATACTGGACTTACTGACCAGCTGATCGTACTGTCCAGCTTGCTGACTATGAATTGATGGAGCAGAAAAGAATCCAGACAGTTTTACCTTCTCCTCTGCTTTGGAGCACTTAGGGCACAATACAATCAGTAGTTCTGCTGAAATGCTTCATCTCATACGTTGGCTGATAGCCCAAAAAAGGCTTCTTTAAGTGCCTGTCTTGACACCATAGTAATTTCCATGCACAGCATGGATGTCCCCTCTGCCTCTGTGTCACTTCTCACCCAAGCTGACACTATCCAGTCAGTCTACACCATGGTCAGTTGGGAGACATGCCTAGAGAGGCAATGAAGTGGAGTCAGAATGGCTCTCAACAACGCATAACTTCTCACAGCCTTTCTCAAGTTCTGTCTCAGGCATGGCTTTACATCTAAAAAATGTGTGTACGAGTGTCTCAATTATATATAAACCAGATGGCTTATATTTTTATAGTCTAAAATTATACCACTCCCCAAAAGGGTCTGAGAAATGGAAAGAAATAGATTATGAGGAGCTGTACTAGTAATTCGTCACTAAAAATAAAATAGAAATTAGAGACAAGGATTGCTATTACATTTGAAATGAAGTAGAGAATTTTTGCCAAAGCTTTCACTGAGGATTTGCTTATTTTCTTGTCATTCCTATAACTCGATTGAGTTTCCAGAGCATCACTGATGTAATATTTTATTGAAGATGTGCCAACTAGTTCTACAGTCATTGGGACAGCGGGGAATTCTGAGCATTCACCAGCAGCCTGGAGTCTAAACACTCTTGTTTTCTGTGTGTGTTCGCCTGATAAATTCAAAGCAGACACAGTCTGTCTGATTTTCCCAAGCAGGCCTCTGTATATGAGAACCAGAAAGCAAAACGAACACCAAGCAGGGAGCAGACCTTGTCTGGAGAACTTTCATATGCCTCCAGATTACAGGCTTGTTTATCTGGTGGTTTGGTTTTTTTTTTTGGTTGGAACAGCTGTCTGATGTGGAACTTGCCCCTCCTACAGCAGAGATCATGCTATGATACAGAGTAAAACCAAACAAAAGCAAATAATAAAGAAGAGAAAGAAAATTCTTTGGAAACCAGGGTAAGGAACAAAAGGTAGTTAAGTTCAAAGCTATGTAAAGTGATTTGCATGGGCTACAATTCAGTTAAACATGTTTGCTGGTTCCACAGAGAGTTCAGCTCCACTAACTGATAGCTCTGTGTGATAGCATGGCTCCTTTCAACATTGCATTTAAGGTATTTATTTATTCAGAGAATCCAGACCCTTCTGTTTTCACACAGTTTTTATTCCACCTTCATTCAGAGAATGCTCCTGCTGGTGATCTCTTTTAGCCTGATCTCTTTTAACAGCATTACACTAGATTAAGAATCCGACCGAATTCAGAATTTAGACAATGGGAATTCATATATTTGCAAAAATCCAGCCATGAAAACAAACAAAAATAAAATTTGTCCCCAACCACACTTCCAAAAATGAGAAATAAGGAAAACCAAGTTGTCAAAGATTGACTATCAGATATCAACAGACACTTAGAGTTGCAGACATTTTCAAGAAGTCCACCTATGCTTGACCTGAGTGTAGGACGCCAGACCCTGCACCATGAATGTCCTCACGCAAATCAGCTTACTGGAACCTCATCTCTGAGGGGAGCGTAAGAAAAAGTGAACAGGGATGAGTACAATTAGTCTGGGCCACTCCAGAGCACAGGCAGGAAAGCTGAAGGTTGATAAAAATTATGAGCTCCTCTTCTCTGTGCCTGCAGTAGAGCAAAAATGTTTCCCATCTGAATGTTTATAAGGGATTTGAAAAATCTTATTTCAAATCATGTAGGTGACAGGACTTTTCCTAGTTCCTTGAAAATGGGTATAATTTAATTCTGTGAAGCACCTTGAGGCTTGTGAGAGGTATGTGTAGGTATTAATAATGATAATAATGCTAGACTTATGTAAATTTTAACCTTTCTGGCAGTACCTTTTCAAAGCCTTTTTTCTTCTTCTGCAAAGTGACCTCTTTGGAAATTTTAATGAAATAAGCATATGTCACAGCTAAAATAATTTGCTTTAGAGTTTTGGATTAATCTGGAACTCCTGGAAGGAGAGTTATGGGCCAAATTCACTAGTCCATGTAGGGACAAAACTCCTACAGACTCAAAGGACCTTGGGGTAAAGGGATGAACAGTGCTGGTTAAAGTTTGCTTTAGCGTCAAAGAAGAGTTCACTCAGACAATAACTATGACCACTTCTGTTTTCTTTTTGTGACTACTTGCTGCAGTGAGGTTTCATTCACAGAAATATTCATGGAAAGAAGGCAGGAAAGATATTTGCAGGTGTGTGTGGGGGTGCCTAGAATATTTACACTAGCCGTTTTCACATGGCCACCTTGAAGGTGTGGGGTAGATAAGAAGAAATCCACCTAGGGAATGCATACAGCGTCACAGTGCTTATATGCCCGAGTCACTAGCTGCCGGAGTTTTTGTCTACACAGCGGGAGCTGGGAAAACTTTCCAGATCCTGGGTGAAAAGGTGTTTTTCAAGACTGTGTTGGGATGAGACATAGGTACTTGCAAACTTGTCATCCCTTTTCCAAAGCTTGGTTCCCATGGGAAGGGAGTCATGGAGGCTGGAAGGGGCACACAGCACATCTGTTGTTAGCTCCTAACCTGGGAAGCAGAGCCCATCGTGGGCTTCCATTACTACACATCACATGCCCAGCTAACCAAGGCTCTACCTCCCCCAAGTAAACGTTCCTAGCACTAGTAGCACAGAACAATTTCCAGGGAGTCTCTAGAGTAAAAAATGTTACTTTAAACTTTTCATTAGAACTGCACATTCATAAAAATTAAAAGGATTATTAAAAAAAAACACACCATGCTAAAATATTTAAATTATTGTTTTCCCAACTGCAATATAGAATGAGCCTTGCACCACCTCTGCTGTAAGGAAGATGGATGCAAAGTCTTTGTGTTTTCCCTCTCAGGATCCCCTTGTGGATTTGCTTTTGTTTCACTCACAGAGGACTGTTTTTTCCCCACAGTCTCTACGGAAAAGCCTGTGATGGCTAAGCATAAACCTGGCAGATTTCCCAGGTATCGTCAGGAGTGAATGCCAAGCAGACCAGCTGGGCTTTTACCTGTGCTCTGAGCCCACGAGCCCTGAGCCCCGCGCCTGTGCATGGCTCTGCTCCCAGCCAGAGCAGTGCAACAGAGGGTGGCTCTTCTCTGTGTCTGGGTAAGAGCACTGGGGCATGCGTAAAGCAGGCAACACTTCAGAAAAAATACTTCCTCCCATTGATAGAATAGTTTCAGTGTCCAACAGTGCCAATAAAAATCACTTGAAAGAAAGAATCTAATTCAACAGAGCTTATAACAGTTTTTCACAATTTTTCAGTAGCTGGACTGTGCTTTATATATACATCCCAAATAAATTGTATTGCCTTCTTTCTTACATATTTCATTGTTAAGTTTCCTAAAATTTTGTCTGTCTCCAGTGACAACAACCATTTAATTCTGAGTCTCAGCAGCTAAAAGATGATTGCAGGCACTCTAATTCACAGAGTAAAACCAGCAATTTTAATGAATTGACAATAAGCAATATGTGAATCCATATACAACCAATATGTTTGCACAAACACACTGCTTACAGGCTTTTTCTATCAGACTCTCCTATCCACACTCAACCACAGAGCACAATCCTTCATCAAATATGCAATTTTTGGAAAGCATGCACTAAAAGAAACAGATTGGAAATGTAATTAAAGTAATCAGACTAATTCATTAAAAACAGGTTTTTTTCTCTCCTTGAATATTTATTTTTTACTGGTAATGAAGCAAATCCCTTAAAAGAATTCACCAGAAAAACAGACACATTATGTAAAAGAGATAACTCTCATGGGCTTTTAATTATTTTGTGTTGTATTATTGTTTTTAATGTTGATGCCTTGGAAACCGCAGCCCTGTTCTTTATGTGCAACCCAATACAGCTAACACTGGATTTGCCCCTGATCTTGGCCTCAGTCTTCAAAATATGTAGCTATCATGGTCATTGATATTCAGTTCAATATCTTTTCTGACGCTAGACTCCAGATTTCCTCTTTCTCAGCAACTGTGAAGTGGCAATCCATCAACTCCCACAGACTCCTGTTACACATGCTATAGCCTCTGTATGGTGACTTCCTATAGCAGTTCCTTCTATTCTTCCCACTCCGTTACAGCTCTGGCTTACCTCAGATATTCCTTCACTGTTTTCATTTCTCTTTCAGAGATCTTGATGTTGTCTAAATCACGGGTTAGGATTTTATCTCCAGAATTTTACTCAATCAGTTCACCTCCTACCTGTTTCTTTAAACAAATACCCCCTTTACTTGCTTTTAGGCTTCTTCCACCTTTAATACTTAGTGAAATAGATGCATTTTGGACTCTCTCATCCAGGTTGTTTCCCACACTGGTGTGACTGCAATTTTGGGATAGGAAACACACTCTATATTGAATAATTCTGGCTTGTGTTGAGGTAGCTCTGTGTGCATTTGAGATGATCCTGACCTGGGACTTAATCTGTCTTTTCTGGCATGTAGAATGGTTCGAAGTAGAGATAAAGAAGGAAAGCATAGCCAGGGAGGTAGTCCATCACAGCAGGTGGGGTTACAAAGCCTGGTCTTGTTTCTAGTTGTCTAATGATCTGGTAATCATCTCACCTAATCACCTGTCTCTGGTGCTGTATTCTCCTCTCCTTTGTCTTCTGCAAGAGCTTCTTCATGTTCAGTTCTTTCTCCCTTTCTCACACCACCTCTCCTCTGTTTGCGTTTCTCTTTGGACATTTTGATTATTGGCTTAGTTTTTCTTAATTCAAAAGTCACCCTAAGTTTGGGCCAAATCCTCAGTCTGTGTAAGTCAGAGTGACACTGCTGGAGTCAGTAGCACTGCTGCTGTTGTCAGCAAAGGACCTGGCTTTTTATATTTTATTCCTCTTGAAGGAGATATCTGTCTCTCAGTTTACTCACCGTTACTAACCTTTAACTCAGGACAAATATGTCTAAGATCCTGAGGAAATGGAACATCCTAATCTGTTCACTGTCTTTAAAATGCTTGGAGATACCAATACCCAAAAATTCTGATTTCTTTATTTATTTGCCATTTTTTCATCCATCTTGCTTTGGGCTACTATCAGCTCTACCAGTGAAGGACAAACTTTTAGCTACTTGGTTACCACATTTATGGAACGCCTTTAGCCTGAATGCTTAGCAGTAGTTTCAGCTTTTTCAGATCCTCTAAAAATATCCTTTCTCTTTAAACTCCCTATACCATTCTTTGCTTCTATTGGTGCAGTTGCCATAGTCATCATATTTTAGGTGCAGTTCCTAAAAACCCATAGGAAACAGAATAAATAAAACTGGAATAAAAATACTGCACAATAATAACATCTGCCAGATGCTACAAAGAGGTTTTGGGGAAAATTGATTGTATAAGTCAAAAAATATGATGCTAATAGTGTTGCATGAAGTCTTTTCTAAAAAAGGTCAGGTTTTATTTTAGCTTTAATGATTGTTAATAGCAAAAACTTCTAAAGGAACTGATAATGGTCTTCTACAACACTTCATAAAATTCATATAAAATTAATAGCTAGATACCATATAATTCTGTATGTCCCACACGTACCCCTTAGTTAACTAGAAGTTCTAGCTTTGGAAGTAGTAAATGATAATAACAATGCACGTGTATTTCAAGGAAACAAGACAATTGTGACATATATTTTATCCTGATATTTAGAAAAAAAGTTGTTCTGCTCTTGCTCTCTCTAATGGAGGAACTTTTTTTTTTTTTAAATATATATTTATATATGTGTATAAGGGTGGCATCTGGCAGAAGAAATGTAGTGAATTATCTCATTTTTAAGCTATTTGTGACTCAGGCTTTTGCTATTAGAGTTGTTTTATTTTGTTCTTTTTGTTTCTTGTATAGCTGTTACTCCTTGTCTGGGGCTCTTAGGAGTGACTGCAGTATGAGTACATAATAATAATAAAATAACAATAATAATAATAATTTTCTTTAGTGCCCGATGAGGCTTTTGTTGGTTTATAGATCATAGGAGGCCTCTAATCAAAGGCCCTAAAGAATGAAGCCCATTACGTCTTTTAAAGACATGCTGCCTTGCTTCTGTAAATATAACACTGGCATGTTTGGGGTTTTTTTCTCAAATCCATTAAACTGTCATATGTGTTTTCTGCCTTTCTGTGTTGCTTGTCAAGCTGCTTGTGTATCTATCTATATCTTGGGGACCAGCGACAGTGAGAACGGAAACACAGGAAAAAGGCCTGGCAGTTTAATGAGGCCTGGATAACATATGCCCTGCCGAGGGGATCTCATGCATTTTCGTCTGAGTCTGTCCTTCCCCTGCCTGCCCCCGAGGCCGGGCAGACGATGTGAGCAGGCTTCAGTTGTTAACACATAGTCAAGGGAAGAATGGGCCCAAAAGGCAGCGTAAGTGGGGAAAGAGATGGATATACCTATGTATAGATGTATCTATAGATGTATCTATAAACTACCTCCTGTAAGGGGGGGTTGGAGACTTCTGTAAGTTGAAAGGGGCCAAATATTGTCAATTCTTGTCCGCCCCACCTCTGAAGAGCAGTGCTGGGATTGAACTTTTCACTACACACCAGAGATTTATTCTGGAGGGAACGAGTTAGTTTACTCAAGAATGAACTAATGTATGTTTAGTGTAGGTGGTGAGGATACCAAGACCTAGGATTGAACCAGTCAGATAAAATACTTGACAGAAATAGACACACCCTGTGAACCACGTGTTTTACATCTGTGTTGGTGCTTTAGTCTGGCTATGGAGATACTCCTCCAATACAAATGATCTGCTTCAAACCTATCAGTAGTAATCTTTCAGTTAAATCCAGTGATCGCTGTGTTTGGACCCAGGCATTGGGCTGCAGCTGTAGCTTAACTTCCAGATTAAGAAACACAAGTCCCCATCCAGGTGCTTGTGTGATTCATTCACTGATCACACAGGGAATCCTTAACAATGGCTTACAGAATATTTCAGTTCCTAGACCTGAAGTTGCAGACACAAATGGGATGGATGGATAGACAAGATACTCGTTGAAATGCATTAAGATTACACAAATAATAAGGTGGTCTTTTTTTCCTGAGTATTTTGTGTGACATAAAATCCATGCCCGTGATCACTGTTACAGCTCTAGTAATGTGGTTTCTTTTGCCACCTGAAGCCTTGTGTTAAAATGCTGCAGAGCAGCACATCATGCAGCTACATCTGCTTATCCTGCATGTTAAATAAATGGTCTTTCAGCTCCAGGGTGTTTGATGCCTGTAATTATGTTTGATAACAGTGAATAATCTCTTCCATTATTAATAGGCTTTCAATGGGTGAGGCTCCACAGGCTCTTCACTTGAGTTTCCTGACCTTCTAGTTTGCAGACAAGTGAATCCTGTATCATAGTGACTGTTGGGAGAAGTTTTGGTGTCCTTTTTTTAATTTAACCAGCATGAAAGAGCTGGTTGAAACACTATGCTGTTTAGAGACATCTTTATCTGCCTTTGTGAGCCTAGCTACTTGCTAGTCTTTTTTCTTTTTGTGTTCAGAAGATCCCATTTAGAAAAAGAAGGGAGATATGTTAAGACGGGTTTGCAGTGATAGGACCTGGTTTATGTGTCACTGAAGGCAGCTGTAGCAGCAATGCAAACTCCCACCTCCTGCCTCTGTGCACCCATTGAACAGGGTCATCAGATCCTTAGGTAATGTCTCTTCCCATTTTGAAGAACCTCATGTACTACTAAGGTATTGGTACCACAGTCAGAAAACATCCACCTAGCCAAGATTTTCCAGAATGGCTGATGAGACTGAAATCCTCAATTTTGGGAAATTCAGAGTGAGATACCTCAAATTTTCAAGTCTGCTCAAGTACTTACCCCTTCACACCACTGCAGTGCGTATGGCACCCAACGTCACCAGTGCTATACAACTTTTTCCTACTGTATGCCTCTGTCCACTTAGGAGCTAATACAGGCATATTTTTTCAGAAGTAACTAAATGAATTAGCGTTCTAAGTCCCATTGACAGTCAGTAAACTGGCAAAGCTGAAACATATTTTTAAGATGTGAGCTCCTAAACTTCAAAGATGCTCTTGAATCTCTGGATGTGGCCAATGCAAAAATCAGACTGATAACAGTTATAAACCATTATTGCACTGTCGTGCAACTTCCACAATATATAGTCACAATACAAAAATGCAAATATTTACCAACTCAGGAGTTCAGACTTTAATTCAGTTTAAATCACAGCAGAGGTGCTGAGCACTGGGTTCTTCCATTCTTGGAACTTACTGTGCCTCGTGGCAGGCCTGTAAAATAACTTCTGCACTTGTGAAAAAGAGCACAAATAACATTACTGTGACTTGCTGAATTCCAAGCTCCAAGTTCTGTGCACTTTATCAATAATGAGACTGTAGCTGTGGGTTAGATAAATGGGTCAAGAATTACTTTGACCATTTTATGATCAGTAGAACTAGACATCCAGCTATTTCAAATGTACCTAGAGATTTTCCATGCCTCAGCTTTTATTTGCTCAGTTTGAGATACTTCATGTTGAAAAGTGCGAAGAAGTGAGAAGTGGAGCTGAATGAGAGCTAATAGTGCTAAGCAGCTAGGGCAGTCAGACTCAGGGGCCCACAGTGTATCAGCCCAGCACCGCCAGGCACAGACTGGTAAGCTTTGAAATCGTGCATTATGTGACTTGCCCTAGGAGGCTGCCCAACAGGCAGACCTGGTAGTCTGTGGGATTCCCTAAGACCATTGGCTTTTGAATACCACCACAAAGCGTTGTTTTTTCCATATAAATACCATCACCCCACTGTGCACAGATGCACAGAGCCATCTTGGTGAAGCTGCAGCATCTCCACATATGAGCTATGCAGGTGCCATAGCCTTAGTTATTTGTTTCCAAAATGTCATGGCTACTCCCTTCCAAGAACTGTAGCACAGCTCTTAAATCTTTGCCATAATGAAGTGGTAAACACTACCATCAAACCTGATGAATATTCACGTGAGAATAATTCAACTAAAGTCCCAAAGGACCAAGGAGCCAGTTGAAAGCACATACATATAGTTGTCTGTTTAGATGATGGATCTGAACAATACTTCAACATCCAAATGACTCAACATGACATGTAAATAATTGCTTGTGATTGCAACATGCACCAAAGGTTTAGTTATTGATTCTTTAGCTTGCGTGTCGTCATTGGTTAAATATTATAGGAAGCTGTCAAAACAGATTTCATAGACTGTCTGTGCATATGTGGGTGTAAAAGAGACCACTTTTGGGCTTCTTTCAATAAGGCACACTAAAATTGGATTTTTGCAAAATAAGTGCAATTTGGGTTGCAGTTGAACATGTGAAATGACTAAAAAGCAATTTGTTACAACTTTAGAGTTGCATGACTGTTCTCATATATCAATACTGACTGGTTTTTTTTTAATTAGTCAGTAAATCCTAGTCTGCCATAGCTACTGGATTAGGGTATGATCTGGTCCTTAATGAAGTAGAGATTGACATAATCAAAGAACTCTTCTATTTAATTTTTTATTAAAGATTAAAAAGACCCTCCTCTGTTGTAGCAACTACATTAATTTTTGTTTTTCAATACATGGTATAATAGGAATACATAATTTGTGAATATGCAAATAACATACTGGGAAACATCTACATTTAAAGGCATAGCACATACACATTTCACTGTGCAATATTCATGCAAATTAATTCAGTGAAAAATTCAGCGCACATTACAACACATATCTTACCTTCAGGCAGAATTATACTGCTGCCATATCTTTTCTTTCTTCCATTGCTTCTAAAAAATTTACATTTTTTTTCATTTTCTGTCTCAGTTATAGGAAGACAGATTCCATTCAAGAAGTAAGAGCAAGCAACTCAGTCTCTTTTGTTGCCTCCTCTTTAGGGACCTGATTTGGCAAAGCTCTCAGAAGAGGCACCTAAGACAGGTGGGATGAATTTTCCCTTGGAAGTCTCTCTACAGTACTACTACTTCTCTACAGTACTGTAGAGACTACCTCTCTACAGTGTAAAGAAAGCCTTGGTGACTCAGACTAGCCACACTAACTTCCAGAGGGCAATAGTGAAATGCTATGGATGTCACCACTTAAATGCCTTCATTTCAAGGTGGTATGATTTTCTGTCATCCGAATGTCTCAACACACTTGTAAGTAAGACAGAAAGAGAATAGAGTAGAAAGAGAAGGGCATAAGAAATAAAAGGAAACACACCAGAGACAAACTATTCTATTGTAAGCAAAATCTTCCATAGACACAGCTGTCCTCTGCAGTTATATCCCTTTCTTGTTACTCAGGTCTGTAGCTCCAAAGCAGTAAAAAGGAGATTTACTTTTATCAGCCCTTATGTGTCATGGCCCAAAGTGGGCCATAAAAGAGGCTTCTGAATCTAAAGATTCAGTGTAAATATATATTTTCCTAGCAAAATAAATGTTACAATAGCTTTGTCATTGGTATTGGATATCTTTTAAAACCAATTATTATATCTGCCTAAAAATGCAGGTTTGGTTTGACCAAAACAGTTTGTGAATGGTTTAAAAAAAAGTAGCGGGATGAGACATTTTATTTCATGACCTTTTCCAGAACTGCAACAGCAAATGACACAGTGGGTTTGGGTCTATCAGAGAAGATATATACCATATACCATATTTATACCATACACCATATTTATACCATACGTAAAAAAGGGTAAGTAGTAACTTCCTTATAGTCCCACACCTCTATCAGTATCAAATGGGTCACAAGAAAGGAAGAGTCAAACTCAGTGGTCCAAATTCAACTTATGTAAATGAAAGTGCTCCATTCAGATGCTCCCTGGATAGCCAAGGATGTTAAAGAGGCACTCACTGACCATTGGAACTTCTCTCAGGAGGTGTCTATTTTTCCTTTTACAGAACAGGGAGGCTTCTAACACCCGAGTGTTCAACATAAGGAGAGATGGATCTCCACCTCAGTGGCTAGCTTTTAATTCAATCACTCCTTAGCTAACTTATCTCAAAGACTTAAAATTGTTTGGCCCTCCAGTAACACTACCTCAGCACCTCTGGCTTGCTAAATTAAAGCTACTGTTTGAATGATAATCCACTCCTGCCATCACAGAAGGCTTATGTCCATCCGTTTTGCAATAAGCAATCAAAAATCCTCTCTTCTGTGTGCGGCCACCCAGACTTTCTGTGGGATTTATTTGTGCAGCACACCTCAAAAATCAGGCTGTGTATTTGTTTCATGATATTTGTTGCTCCAGATCAATGTCTCATTCCCTCTATTCCCTTACTTAGTCGGTGCGTATGTTTGCTAACACCTCAGTGCAGAGAAGTACTTAAATACACTTTACATCGTGTTATATGCTGGAGACTGTGCCACTGGAGACAGGTTAGAGACACACAACTTTTCAACACATTGCTGAGTCCATTCTAATGAACTACATTCACCAAGTATTGGCATGGCTCCTACAATCATTTTCTAAAGGCATTTAGCAATTTTTAAAATAAGGTTATTTAGCAAAGAGGCTTTATAAAATGCAGCTTTTTGCAGAATGCCATTTGGCAGATCTGAGTTAGATATGGAAATTGTTATATTTTGTTCTGAGTAGAGTCTGGTTTAACTTTATCACAATGAAGTATGACACCATCACAGGCAGAGATTGTACAGCTGCTGTCTATCCAGTACAGTTTGTCCTTTTGCTTGCCTTTACTTTTACAAAGTGAGGCAACTCATTGACTCTAAACAGACAACAGTAATGCAACTGAGATGTTATGAAAGACTTATCATGAGCATGTTACTACTTGAAAGGGATACTTTTTTTCCTTTGCTTATTTTCTTTTGTGCATTTGAGCAGATTTGGATCATTAAAGTTGTAGTGTTAAAATACTTTCTTCTCTCTGCTACAGGAAATTTTTTTCTCTATGCTACAGGAAATTTTTTTTCTTTTCCACCCCTGTGCCGTCAGATACACCTGGACTGTTTTTAAGCCTTTCACATACGACAATAATCAGATGATAACTCTATGCTAATTTCCTAGTGAAAATGGACCAGATGTCTACGATATATATTAAACAACCCTTGGTTCCTTATTTTGTTTGGAGCTCACACTTCTGTTGTAAATGTCTATGGCAAACTGTCCTCCTGGACCAATCTATCATTTTAAAGAGAGGACCAAAGAAAATAGATTAATCAAAGGGCCTGCAGTTATTGTCTCCCCCTGTTAGCTCCAATTCATATATCATTAGAGAAAAAAGCCTGTCAGCACTGTGGGATGTTATCTCTTTGGCAAAAAAAATTTCTTTGGCATAATAATTCATTTTTTTTTTAAATCTGATGAAAATACACAGTATTAAAATACTGGCTTTCCTAACATTTCTATATCAAGGAAAGCCAAGTCAAACAGTACAATACAGCACTTTCAGAACGCACAAATATTTTGCCTAAACAGGGCTGCAGCACATGCATGCAGTGCTGGTAGTTTCATATAGCACTGTTCATTTTAATGCAATGTCAGGATATAGACAGGCAAGATATAGACCATGCTATAGATACCCAAAGGGCTTTGATACAGCTCAACCAAAATGGTAAAAATTAGGAGGAGGAGCACAGAGAATTGCTTCAGAGTGGCCTCGGCGTTGAATTTCAATAATTTTTTCCATAAGTGCAGTTTCACTAGATGCCTGGTCTAAGCCCTTTGAAGTCACTGGCAAGAGTAATGGTCTTTGTTTCATGTACCACCTTCATTAACATGAGAGGATGCATGTTTCTAGAATGAATCTGGCTCTTTGTTAGGAGAAGTAGGTAGGAAGTGCTGGATTTTCAGCTGTGTGCAACACACAAGCCTCCTTCAGCTCGATCCATGTCAGCTAACCTTAGGCAACAAATAAGCTGCCCTCCAAGGGTGTCTGTGCAGAGCAACTGCTGCTTCAGTGCCTCCATCCAACTTTTAAAGTCAACTGGGATGAAGGTCTGCAAAGCCTTTACTTCCTCCATCCAACCTGTGCTGCTTCTGCTGTCATCCAGTCAGAAGCCAGAGGTCACTGCTCCATCATCCACCCAGGGACACGGGTTTTCATGATAGCTATTGTCCTCAGGCAGTAAACGTACTTGTCTTTGAAACAGCTTGCATTGTAGCTGCTGGTGGGAATTTACTTCTGTCCTGGTTCAACCGGGCGGCATCTCATTTTTCCTGTGCTCTGCTCATGGGCCTGGCTTGGGCTGACTCTCCAGCAGAAAGCAACCTGGAAGCAGCAGCTCTCATGTGCTTCTCAGTCAGGCCTGGAGCCTGTCTGTCCATGACTGCAGACTGCCTGAGAGCTCTTTGCAATTGCCTTTGGTTTAATTTTCACAGCTTTCTTGAATCTGTTGTTACTTTTGACGTATGCCCTGCTCAAGGTTTGCCTTTTGCCTGCAGATAGTGTGTCTGCATGACAAAAAAGATCCAGGTCTGTTCTCCTCTAAGTAGATGCCTCAAGTTTTGTTACCTTTGTCAACTATTTTTATGATAGTTTTTCTACGTGTTTTCAGTTTTCTGATTACTGTCCATGCCCAAGCATCCATTAGCTAGTCCACCTCCAGAAACCAGGATGATTATCTTCCATCTTCACGCCATTCTCTTCACAAGAAGTGAACAGGTCTGCTCAGTGTTTTCCCAGAGCTGTCTGGGGTTTCAGGTGGCTTTTGATGTTTAAGCACAGGAAACTTTTGGACAGCCTGTTCTATTTCATTTATGTCCTCACTAAGGGGTTTTATTCCTGGCCGGCAGAACACATGCTTTAGCTCATCTCAAGCTTGGCTTTTACTGTGGTATGTTTCTTTTTTATGACACCTGCTCTTCCTTTTGCTGAGACTATCGCTGGGTTGCTTTAAACATAACTATCTTGCACCTATGTGCCACCTCATATAGGAGGTTATGACAATCTTCACTTTCATTTTGGATATTACTGGGATATAAACTACCATTAGCCGGCTCAACAGCAACTGTCAGATGCCTGGCATTCTCTCTAGGGTGAGGCGCAGTTTACATATAAACACCTTTGTAACCAGGCTGATGCTTTTAAGTTTTAGACCAACAGGTCTATGGAGAATGCTGACCTCTTGACTGGATGGCTCATTTAGCTCTTTATGCCAAAAAAATCATTTTGGCATTACAATTAGAATTTTTGCGCTTAATAAATCTGACCTCACTCAGCAGTAGTGGGAACTAATTTCTTACCAGTTTGCTAAACTGTTGCTATGCCCACTATTGGGCCATTGCCTTCCTTTGAACTAGTCTAAGGAGGTCCAACATTGCTTCATATCTTTGCAGCTTTTCTAATTCCTTTTTTAAAGTGGAATTCTGCATTTCAGTAATCTAGTGGGGTAGCATAGTGTTAACTCGTGTTTCAGCGTACCTCCAAGCTCCATTGCCTTTTAATTATTGTTGAACTGCTAGAACAAAACCCATAGTGATAATTCTGTCTCCTCTGGTCAAGAGAGGGTACATGTGTGATGCCAGATGCCAGACTTGCGTTTCCCTGCTGCTTTTGAGTGTGTGCATCATGAGCTTTCAACTATAACATCCCACATTTGATTGTCATTGGTCTGAAAATAGTTTTATGGAGCATCTGCCCTAAAAGGGATGCTTGCCACTGGTGCTGCACTGACTCCACAGTTCAGATGCAAATTGAACTGGTGATCCAACAGCTTAGCTGTCGATGAAAAATACTGGCATCCTTTTCAGCAGTGTATGTAGGTTCCCACATCACATTGTGGCTGCCCTCTTCTTTCACTAGAAACCATGAGTATTTCAGCTCCTTTCTTTCTTAGCTGTCATATTAATTTATAATGTGGTCCTGTTTCCCAAGGTTTTTGCACTGCTGGTACAAGTTGGGTTTTCGCTTTCCCCATTTATTCTGTTTTCCACACCCGTGCCGTTGAACCCTACTGCTTGCCCTCCCACCCAGCCCAGCTTTCCTCTGTGGTCGACCTTATGACTGCTGTAGGGTTCTTTGCCACCTGAAGTGCCTGACATGGTTTTATTTATTTTCTGGATACATCTTGCTTTCCTTGTCATCCTCAGGCATTTTTCTACAGTAAGATCAGTTCCTCTCAGCTCTCTCTGCTATATGCAGGTATCATGTGTCCCCCAGCGATCTCGTCTCTAATGAGGACATCTTTTATGTTTCCAGAACTGCACGACACCCTTTCAAGTCCTTTGTAAGACATATTGAGATGTAGTGTTGAAAAGTGCTGTGAAGGGTGCTTTGAGCTCTCCTGTTGTACTTCATGTTGGGTGAAAGGGGCTTCTCACACAGTCAATGATTGCTTTTCAGTTGGGCGGTTGGTAAAATCCAGCCGAGGAAGTGATAACTTCTTAAACTGCTCTCACTTGATCATTTGGGATGATCTGTCCTTCCCCTTCAGTTTTCACAGCTGTTGTACTATCTGCTATTAAGTTTAGCTACAAAGTTACGTTCACTTCTTATTCTTGTCCTCCCATGAGGTAGTGAAAGAAAATTTTACTTTTTTTTTTATTTTAATCTCCCTAGGCAGTCCTCTATACAGACTGGATTCTTCTTTCCAGTACTCTAAAGCTTTTGCAACATATTTTTGCTTGGAGTCTTTTCATTCCCATCAATCTGGATTCTTACTTTGCCCTGTTTCTAGTTACTATTTTGCTCACCGGCATGTCACCCGCCTTTCTTTGCTGGGAGTGCAGCTGATCACCTGCCAAATGCAGATGCTGTGCAATAACGTGTGCTGGCTCCTTGCTTCTAAAACCAAGATGGCTTTTTACTACACGTTTCCTGTATCTGCAGCTGCCGTTCTCACTACCTGCACAGACTGGCTTCCTGGGAGAGCCTTTAAAATACCCCTCCCGCACCTTATGGTTGTCTGCAAAAGGCCAGCGCAGTTTACTGCAGGTCCATTCTAGGACTGAAACAGCAGCATGCTGGAAGGCCTTGGAGTTTAAGAAATTCTCTTTGCTTAGTTCACCCTGCAAGTCTCCCATTTTAGTAATAAACACAAAACTGTATGACAACTATCCATTATGTATCTTAAATGAGCTCGTGGGCTTTGTCCAGGACAAAGTGATGAAGTGTCCATTTCACAGAGGTATGTTGTAATTGGCTTTGCTGGTTTGTTTGTAGGCTCTGTGGGGAAAAAAAAAAAAGCAAAGATTGAGCAAATTTGCAGGCTGCTCCAACCTTCTAGGCTCTGGGCAGCCTCTTTGGTTCATTTTTTCATTTGTGGCATGGATGCGAGTCAGGAATCTGGAGAGTTTCCCTCAGAGAGAGCGGAGGAGGGTGTGAAAGAATAGCTGCGACCCTCTGCCTGCAGCCCTTCTGCTCATCACAGTCCCTCTCTCTCCAGGGTTCAGCTCTGGCATTTTCTGTCTTTGAAGCAAGAACATGAACTTCACAGTTCAGATTTTGGTCAATCTATAGCTGGAAGCATGTAAAATCCTGGGGTTTATCTTTTTCTTTTGATACAAAACAATAAATTGGCTCCACTTCATTCATAACTAGGCTCAGGTTTAATCAAAAGACTCAAACCTTTTGACAAAACATGGGCTGGATACCACATCTGTAGGAAAAGCTGTGAACAGCTGAATTTTCCTTTGCTTTGGGTTTCCTAACAAACATTTCACATTGCTCTAAAGTAGACTTTTCATGAGTTGAAGGGATCATCCTGAATAAAGCTTAAGGGGAAAGAGATTGTATGACAAGCTTTGTTACCTCCTGCCATTTCTATTTCTGTTTGTATTCAAAGGCTGGGGAGAAAGGAGTAAATGACACAATAAGAACATATGGTTTCTAAAAGGAATCCTTTTAGAAAATAATGTATTAGTTAAATAGAACTGCATCTTGCCAAAATGACATTATTATAACATCATCCCTTACAATTACTAGCACAGCTGAATCAATAATGTGGATAGTATAAAGAAAAACTGGCTACAATGGAACTATAAATTCTGTAGAAATTATTGTAGCAATTTTCTAGTGGTTTGGAATAAGCTTCCTAAACCTCTCAGCCATTTCATCAGATTGTCTGCCCCATGCAACAATTCTGTTAAAACTATCATTTGCTTGTAGCAACGTTTTTTAGCTAGTAGACATGAGCCCCGGGAATTTGCATCCCATGGAAATATAGCTATGTCAGGAAAAGGTCGCTTTTGCCTGCAACTTGCATCTATTGGCTTAAAGTGTCCTAATAGATTTAATCCTGTTTTTCTAGATATCTGGGTCAAATCTGCATTGTGTGACAGATCGTCAGCTTACGTGAGTTAGGAAAGAACAACTGAAATTAAAATGAGTAATGTCACCTAACTCTAGCTGAGGAACAATTCCTTGTTTTCAGCTAAGTGCTATTTCATTTCCATTTTGTATGCCACAGTGAATAAAATTTGGAACATATTAAAATTAATTGCCTGAATATATTTGGTCTGTAAAGTTAGACTGATAATATAGTAATTCTTTCCAACACTTCTTGCTGTTAATTAGCGTGCCTGTAGCTCAAAGAAGTAGCATTTTGCTGCATTTACTTCTTGGGTAGATAAACCCCAAATATAAAGGATTAAATAATAATCAGTTCCAAAAACATGAATGTTTTCAGATCTGTAAAGAAACTGAATCTGTTTATGATATTGTATTGGGCTGGTTCATCTAATGGCAGCACACACTGGCCCATAGCTAATTGTGGACTGAAAAGAGTGAGAGGATTTTCGGCTAGTGCAGAACTCCACCAAGTTCCCTGTGCTTCAGCGGAGTTGCAAATGCTCAGCACCTGTTTCATCAGGCCAACAGATGGTCACAATTTAAGGAGACCCATAGGCGAAATAACCTTCATTTACTTCAGGCTCTCATGATGTTCCACATTGCTGTGCTTGCCTTAAATGTTCTGTGGATGAAGAAACTATTATGCATTATATAAAATAGGCAATGTATGCTTTGGTAACAGATCAGAGCACACAGATTCACTTCACTTATCATAGGACTAGTTAAAAACCTGTTGAAACTGATAGAAAGATTCCCAGGGGCTTTAACTTGGCTTGGATCATGATCTGTGGACAGATCCAGCTTTACTATTGGTCTAGTTGAAGATGTCCCTGCTCATTGTCAGGAGGCTGGACTAGATGACCTTTAAAGGTCCCTTCCAACCCTAACCTTTGTACGATTCTATAATATTGGTCCTTTTAGTCTGTGGGCTTCATGAGACTGGGCTTTTTGTTGAAATACCAGCTGATGTCTGGGCACCATACCTCCCTCTGCTTGTTTGTGATCCTACAGTGTATACATTGTTCAGGTGATCTAACCTAAAAGCAAGAACAGTTGTTTTGTTCCTTTTTTAAAGGAGATCAATTTCTTGATCCACATCACACTGCAGACACAAGAACACTGTCCAGTAAAAGAGCAGGAATGAGTAATAGAAATAGAGAGAGCTGGGAATAGAAATTAACTGGAAACAAAAATGACTATAACATAATCTTTTAAAGTGCTTCCCAGCCTCTGAATGGAACAAATTTATTCAGAAGTACAAACTTTACTGAGAAAGGTGATTCTATCTGCTGACATATGGTTATCCCATAATGATATACAAATACCATACTTTCCATTTCTTTATTTCATGCCATAAGTAATTATCTACATTATAACATCTGAAATCTGAGTCTGGGCTATCTATTGTATGATTGTCTGTAGAGCTTAGAAGACCTAACTCTTTTACTCTAGAATAAAAGTCCTACTTCTAATTCAGATGAACACAGGCCATCATGAATTGTCAAGGTTGAGTTCTTCCTGTTTCTTTCATGCTGTCTAATTGACATGACTTTTGACATTGTGGTAAAATATGCTCATATTTTGGGACTGGAACAAAAAGGACAGTGGATCTAGTGGGTGGAGGAAAAGCCCTCCAGTGGAGCAAGTCTCAGGATTCATTACATTCTATAAACAGTGACATTTCTGGATCAGCAGTGCAGGAATGTAAGGGCATATCGTATATTTGTCTGCTGACATGAGAAGATTAGACTGAACAATCAAATTAAAGAATTGTCAGTGCCACAGTTCTCTGTTACCCATGGATATAAGAATATAATTGTTTCTTCTCTTACACATTTCCCCCTAAGCCACCCATCTAAACACAGCAGCAAGATTCAAACAAACTTTTTTCCCCACTAAAATATAAACATGTAGGTAAATGGTACAGTGCTCCACATTGTTTGATATTCATTTATACTGGTAGTAGTGGGGATTCATTATTTGAGAAAGGGTATTGAAAAGCTTTCTTGCGCTCGTGGAAGTCAAATAAACACTCACTTCACCTCAGGCAAAGCAGTTAGGTTGGTCAAATGACACTTTATACAGTGTCACTGCTTGCTTTACAAGACATCCTAGGAGTCCCAGCCAAGATCAGGATGTGGATGTTTGTGTGATCTGCCCTGGGTCAGAGACTCCAGGGTTCAACTCACAGAGGTCAGAGCTGGTGGAAAGAAGGTGTCTGAGAACACTGTAGGAAGTCTACTTGTCTAATTAGGTAGTGTCTGTCATGGTGCCCAACGGCTAATAGAAAAGGGTTTCAGTTCCACTGCTGGAGAGGATAAAGGACTGGTAGGTGTGAGAAGATCTGTAAAGATGCCTGAACTGAAAGAAAACATTGAACCTAAGACTGTTCTAGGCTAGGGCACCTACACATTCTTTCACCTTTTACTGATGTTTGGAAAATAGGGTCCACTAAGGCAGAGACTAAGATGTTTCAGGGGTGTCACTGCGTAGGTAATGCTCCCACAGACCTAAAAGTGACAAAAGGAGTCAATATTTAAAATGCTTCCATTTTGGTGATGAAAGCTGTGTTTTACTGCATTTTTTTCATATGATTTTCTAATTCTTTAGAAACTAGCAGTTATGAACCTTTTGGCCACTTTTGCACAGACCCGAATTAAATGTTTACATGAACTTAAGTATTGCCTATTTGTTACTATGATGACAACAGGGACATCTGTCTTTAAATCAGCGTTATCCAAAGGTGGGTACCATTCTAGTGCTGTGTAAGACTAAAAGTGACATGGTATTTTCCTATGAGAGGGTCTTAGTGAATCTTGAAGCTTAGCAGGTCACCCATAGTCAGACTATGTACTAAATATCTATCTCTAAGATAGATTCTACCTGTAGTTTTCAGTTTCAGTTAAAATTATCTTTCAGCTTTGTTCATACTCAGACTGGTCAGATGTTCTGCTGAAGTTGACTTTTGAGCCGTTTTACACTGGCAGAGAACTGATGTAGAATACCTGTTAGGATTTAATATATCCTCTTTCCAAAGAGATCATAACAAAAGCTAAGATCCTGTGTAGACCAGGAAACCAACAGTGATGTTTCCTTCCTATCACACGTGCACCCAGACGCACACTCAGTTCACTTTATGAAAGCAATCAAACATTCTGATTCTATTCACAGTAAAAATAAAAATGTTGTAGAAACCTAAGGTGCTAATAAACAATAAATACTGGGTTTATCAGGGATTCCAGCGTAACTGAGAAAGATAGAAATAAGTCTTTTCTTCAGGACTGAGATACAATATCGACTGAAGTTAACAAGAAATAAAGTCGTGCTGACTTCAGTGGGCATATCAGGCTATGGATATTTAAACAATGAGTCCTCAGTTGTAGAAAATGTTATAGAGATAATGCACAAGTGAGGCACTGACCGAGTGGTCTCCCTGGAGTTTGCTGGCACCTTTGGGACCCCAACATTTGCAGTAGTACTATCATGATTTACAGATTGGACAATATTTCTGCCTTCCTTTAGGTGTGGGTTTGTCATGCGCTTGTCCATGAAAGAAGTTTTTTCTCGTATTTGAAAGGCTAGTAATCTTCTCCCTCAAGATATTCCCAAACCTTTACTCATCCTGATTAGATTATTGGATAAACATATTTCATAAGGACAGAAGGAAGTGTTATGACCAGCTATTGTGATGTTATGAATAATACAGGAGAAACAATATTTATCCTGCAGTTCCTGCACAGAGCTTAAATATTGCTCTCATGATCATTCTTGGGAACATCGCTCCTTAGTCCTTTCTGGTATGACTTTCAAGGAGAGGTTGAAAGCTAAAATATGTCTTCTATAAGTTATGTCTAGTGCATGCAGACATTATAAAGAGATATCTCTACTCATGTCATATGTGGGAAGAAGGAATTTCACCGAGGAAAATAATTTCAACAAAATAATTTTAGTTATTAAAATACACCTCCCAAGTCAATCACTTTTTTTTTTCATCATTGATGGTGGAAATGATTCCATTTGTCTGTGCTCACTTGTGCATCAGTTTAGTAAAAGGGCATACTGGTTCCTGTCCTGCCTGGCCTTTTATTGAAGTAAAATTAAACAATTTCAGGATTCAATTATTAATACCTTCCATCTATAAACCATGTCTTCATCTATAAACCATATTGACATTCAGTCTAGACATCTCAAGAGGGGATTCACTTCATGAATATCAATAAACAGGTTGTAAGGAGACTGGGAATATTAAATTATTTCAAAGCGTTTGACAGTTGACAATGTTAATACAATAATTAAAAGCTCACATCCCTTAAAAAAAAAAGCTGCTCAGCATTTCCATGTAGGAAGCAGCAAAGTCCTTAGAAGGTGTAAATCAACATTGCTGTGCTTTCAGTACTGGATCTGTGTGGATTTCCACCAACCCCTGCAGTACCTTCACAAATAAGGAAATATTCTTTTTGCCCCGAAGGCGGCTTCAAGAACTGGCTTAACCTCGATTTATGCCCAGTTTGTCATTAACTTTTCAGCCAGAAGGAGGTAAAAATTCATTTGAAAATGCAAATCCTATCCTGCATTAGACCCCTCCTTTGAAAAGAAAGAGGCAGATAACCCCATACACTGAAAACCTGGCTCCCCACCCGAGACACAGTTTGGAAAGCGCTGAGTCGGAGAGCAAATGGTAAAAATTCACAGTAGAGTCTTTCTGCCTCTCTCGGTGCAGCATGTGTAAAGCTTCCCTGGGTAGGAATCCATCAGCTCAGAAAAGTCTAATGATGAAAGACAGCAGATTTCTGTCAGGCATTTGTCTTAGAAATGACCTTCTGTGAGAAAATAGAACAATTGACCACAGGAACACAAATCACGTCAGGGGCTTCTTTGAAATTGCTTCTCGAGGTGGCTGGAACCTAATATCAATAGTCCCTGTGTCCGAAAACAGGGAAGGCAAAAAAAAATAAAAAATCATAAAGCATTTAGGATTCTTAAAAAAATGTAATGCAATAAATACAATGCTGTCCTGTGGAGGGTATCCCACTATGTTTTAGTTTATTCTGCTAAGATACCACTAGTTTAACATTTTCTAGTGTAACGGACTGGTGATGTGATCACTCAGTGCTTCCCTCTCCCTGCTGCTTGGACTGAAGGCAGGCTAATAATTTGGCTGTAATTTTCGGACAGGAGTTGGAGAATTACATGCATAACAAAGATTCAGAATTACTGTTGTTAATACTAAATAAATCTGGGGAGAAATATTCAGCCTTAGGTAGTGGTTAAGATGTTTCTCACTTCAGTGGGATTAAAACCTCATGATGTTTAATTTGAGTGAACTGAGAGTTTTTTGGCCCTCGCTGTTGTAACCTAAACTTGCCATTGTGCAACACATTAATTAAAACTGGCTATAATATTTGCATTTGGAACTTAATTAACACATATTGAAGACAATGCTGTGTGTGTTTATTTTGCATGTAACCCACATCTCCTACAAAAGATCGCTGATAACTTCAGTTGTAACCTGTGGGTGCGTGAAAACGAACTGGGTTGTATCCCTAAACTGATGACACTTTAATAATGTGCGGAAATAGCCTGAGGTGTGAACTCACTCCCACGAGGGAGGCAGCTCAGACCCAGGTCGAAAGGTGTGTTCAGGCTCACCGCTGTCATTAAGTCAGTGCACTCCAGGCTCCCACCGCTGCCTGTTCGCCCTCCTCACCGGCCATCGACCACTGCCCCCCTGATGCTTCCCTCCCCCTCCCTCTCTTCCACCCCACTTCTACCTCCCCATCAGCAGCTGCAGGAATGCCAATACAGAGCCCAACCTAATGAGTTTAGTGGTTCGGGCTCTACCCAGGACCCTGTTTCACAGATGAAGTTGTTGTGTCCTGCGGATGAGGCACCGCCTGATCTAGCCCATGAAGTTCATAGCTGGGCTGTGCATGACTTGAGAACCTCGGCTGTGAGGCCTTTAACCACTTGCCCAGCCTGATGCTTGTGAGTGGACATCAGCAGGACCTTCATATTTCTCTTAGATGAGTGTAAAACTGGAGACAGGGATGACCTCTGATGTGTGCCCTTTGCAATGCACGTAGCAGTGGCTTGGCTAGAAAAGGACTAAAACAAATGAGTGCCTGCAGCATCTGACGGCACTGATCTCTCCATGAAATACCACTGATGGTTAGTGCAGGATTGACCATCTGCTGCAAACTACTGGGTGATCCTCAAGATCCAGGCGCTCTCCCCAGCAGCCTGTGCCGTGGCAGGGAGCCACTGGCAATTGCCAGCTCCATGGAAAGAGCCTCTTGCAAGAGGATACCCCACACTGCCAGTCCCCAGAGGGACCGGGCAGTATAGAGGGGGAGCAGTGCTGTGAAGTCAGTGGTACCCCTAGATCTTGTCCGGGGTGCTGGTCCATCCTGCTCCCTTCCCTTCTCTAGCAATGGGGTGCCAATCATGCACCACTGGCCCTGAAGTTGCTTTCAGATCAAGGGCTGCATGTAACCCTGTTTCCCCAAACCCTCCAGGGGGTTGATTCAGATTTCCATCTTATCAGAGGTGATAGTTTGTAGGACTGCTGCTTTTGAAGAATTATTGTTCCTCTATAGTTGAAACATACTAATTACTGTCTTGCTATTTGCCTTCACTGCAGACAAGTTGTTAGTCATTGTGAGAGAAATGCTGCCCTCCAGCTGTCAGGGCAAGTTATTTGTAATCCTGACCAGTTTTAGACTTTAACAAATGCACTTTATAAAAAAAGTATCAGAAAGAACAATGAATACTGCTCATAATCAGTAATCTGTCAGGATTAAAAATTGCTTTGACCAAAACATTCAGGGGATGATACTGGCTTTGGAGGTGACTGCAAGACACCACCTCTGTGTACGCTGGTTTTCCACTAGACAATGAATGCAAAAGACTCTCAAAAATGTAATTGTAAAAAGAGCTAAAGTGTATTTAAGGTAAATATTACAGTAAATTGGACAGGGCAGACTTCCATTTTATTCTGTCTGGGGCTGTTTTTCATTCTGGTTTTAAGAGAATTTAGGTGAATGCCCATTTTGGAATCAAGGATATTTTCTTTTCAGGAACTGCATCCAGTGGAGCATTAACATACCAAATGGGTGTGTGTTTGTTGCATGTATGTCTGCATCTGCACATTTATTTCAGATGTGTTAGACTAAAAACTGCCCCTTTTTCTTGCTGCTGGTAAATGTAGGTATGTGCATTGATGATGCTGAGCAAGGGCACCAGCTACTGAAATGCAGAATTGTGTCAGAAACACATGCAGAGTGCTTGCTGGCTCCTTACTATTCTTCCTACACCACTTCCCCTTCTTTTTGCATGCACTCATTGAATTAAGTGTGGAAAAGTGCGTGCGGGGAGATATTTTGATGATTTAGGAACTTTAATGCTACCCTATAATTTCTCAGCCATGTTTTTCCCACTTTGCTTTCCCATGTAAGACAATAAGGTTAAGAATAATTTGAACACTTAAATCTTTTCCCCTTTAATTTACATTTCCACTTAAACAAGGCTGATAAATCACTCTGTAACCAGTAGTCAGTGTGAGTATCTTCTGCCATCAGGCTCTCGTGTGACTCTCCTACACTAACAAAAAACAGTATGTCAAGGTCCCTGTCACTCTTCTTGGCTGCTGAAGTGTATTGACAGCATCTAAATGTCTCCTTGGATTGGTTGCTGGCAAGCGTGGGGCTGGTGAAAGGCTTTGCTCAGGATGCTGGGGCTGTTCAGAAATCTTTTCATGAGCCTTTTGCATTCTCGCCTTTTGCAGTATAGAGAAAATCCTCTTGTAGTGCAGACCAAGCCATTTCACTTCAAGTCAGTAGAGAACTATCAGCTTCCCCGAGATTTGGATCTGAACCACGACAAGTTTTCTGGAAGGAGGAAGGATGGTGTTCAGCGGTGCTGGAGGTGGTGGAGGAGTTCCCAGTTTGTATGCTACTGTAATTAAGCAGGGGAGAATTTACACAGTCTTTCTTTCCCATTCCTTCTTAGGAGACACAGTTCTTATTTGCCTCTGATACTTTGAAGAACATTGCTAAAACATCAGAAGAATAGTCCTTCCTTTATTTCTGTAATTTTATACCAACAGATAAAATCCCAAACAGGCAGAAATTCCCTGTTAGTTTACATATCTTGCACGCCCTGATTTGCCATATTTGCTCTGACTAGTACATAAGATGGATGCAAATAACTTACATATTAGTAGCCAAAATCTTATTGTGATTAACAGGTACCTGGTTTCTTCCTTGCAAAACACTTCTGGAACTAGTCTGGGATGATATTAGAGAGAAAGGATCATTTTGGGGAATGTTAAAACCTATGTCTCTATCAGTCAAGAAACTAGCATCCAATATCTTGAAATTAGGAATTAGACAGTAAGGGAAGCACATTGCCTTTGAATTAAGTAGCAATTTTTTTAAATGCTTTAATACCCAATGCCCTTCAGAAAACTCTGAGTCGTATCCCAGTACCAACTCCACAGGGACCAGCTGGACCAGCAGACTGTGTATGGGACTACATTTTCTGGAACCCATACACTTTTCGAGACAGTTTTAATTGCTCAAAGGAGGCAGGGTAGTAATTGGGAGAGAGAAAGCTAGCTCATATTTTCTGAAGGTAAGTGTTTTCTCTCTGTCTCAGCAAATCAGAGCCTTTTTTTGTTTGTCTGTTCAAACACCCTGCCTTCGTTTGGAACAAGACAGTCAATTAGAGTAGGTGGGTAATCACCAGGGATTAGATCCACTTGTAATTGGGAAAGTTAATTTGACAGGAAACACTTTCTTTAGGGGAAAAAGAAAAAAGAAAAAAAAAAAAGAAAGAAAAAGAGAGAGAGCAGTGCTGAGCTTTTCAGTGCCTGGAGCAGAACATGTCAGTGTCTCGGTTCCAAGGGTGGGGAAGTCCGTAAATCAGAGGGATTGCTGCTTTCTGTGGGAATACCGAACCTGTGCTTCAGTGATGCATGTGAGAATTAAGGAATCCCAGAAGACTTGAAACTGTTTTCAAAAGGTGCATGGAGCTTAATTACTAGAGGGGTTGTTCGTTATCAACCCTGAAAGGCTCCGTGTTGATCTTTTTGTGGGATATGATGTGAATATTAAGTGTCAGACACCCTGAATATCAGACTGCCAGACCTTCTGGGCAAAACATCTTGCTTTTTAGCAAGATGTCTCATCGGAGGCAGGTTTCACCTCACAGTTTACACTTGCTGTGGGGTACCTGTTACCAACTGAGCTTTCACACTCTTCAGCTGAGTGCGGTGTGGTGCATTTTCACTCCAGGGCTCGTCTCCTGGAGAAGTTAATGGGCTGAAGGGTAGGGTGAGCATTTACAAGCCACAGTTTGGACGAGGAGTAAGTTACCTCATACACTCTGTACACTAAGAGCATCTACACAGACTATAAGTGCACTGTAGCTGGCATGTGGCAAATCCCAACCCCAAAGTGCTGCACCAACTATCAAAGAGCTCTTTATAAAGACAGGTTTGCAATGATGTATTTGTATGAAGTCTTGAGATCAAGTGATGCAAACCTTGCCGTTCTGCTATAGTTCATGGGTACTTGGCAACAAAAAAAGTGGGCAGAAGGCACAAAACATCCAAAATGCAGTGACCTTTTCATTTAAAAATATTCATTTATTTCCCTGACTATGAAGCAAAACGGAGCTCGAAAGCACTGCTCAGTGCCTGTACTCCTGGGCTGCATTAGGGAGGGCATTGCCAGCAGGTCAAGGGAGGTGATCCTTCCCCTCTGCTCTGCCCTGGTGAGACACATCTAGGTGCTATGTCCAGAGCTGGGCTCCCCAGTATAAGAGAGAATCATAGAATCATAGAATATCTCAGGATGGAAGGGACCCATAAGAATCATCAAGTCCAACTCCCTGCTCCTTGCAGGACTAACTAAAACTAAACCATATGACTAAGACAGTCGTCCAGACACTCCTTGAACTGACAGGCTTGGTGCCGTGACTACTTCCCTGGGGAGCCTGTTTCAGTGACCTACCACCCTCTCAGTAAAGAATCTTTTCCTAATGTTCAATCTGGACTTTCCCTGACACAGCTTCAATCCATTTCCTCATGTCCTATCACTGGTCACTAGAGGGGAGATCAGCACCTCCCTCTCCACTGCCCCCCTTGAGGAAGTTGTAGACTGTGATGAGAGAGACCCCTCAGCCTTCTCTTCTCGAAGCTGAACAAACCAAGTGACCTCAGCCGCTCCTCGGAAGTCTTGCCCTCGAGGCCTTTCACCATCTTGGTGACCCTGTTCTGGACACACTCCAAGAGTTTGATGTCCTTCTTATATTGAGGCATCCAAAACTGCACACAGTACTCGAGGTGGGGCCGCACCAGTGCAGTGTAGAGTGGGACGATCATCTCCCTCGACCAGCTAGCTACTCTGTGCTTGATGCACCCCAGGACACAGTTGGCCCTTTTGGCTGCCAGGGCACACTGTTGACTCATATTCAACTTGCCACCAACCCAAACCCCCAGATCTCTTTCTGTGGGGCTGCTCTCCAGCCTCTCGTCCCCCAGTTTATATGTATAACCAGGATTACCCTGTCCCAGGTAGAGAATCAGTCACCTGCTGATGTTAAATTTCACACGGTTGCTGATTGCCCAGCTCTCTAGTCTACCCAGATCTCTCAGTCAGGCCTCTCTACCATCAAGGGAATCCACAGCTCCTCCTAGTTTAGTATCATTGGCAAACTTAATGTACATTCGATTCTGTGTCCAGATAATTTATAAGAACATTACAGAGCACTGGCCCTAAAATTCAGCCCTGGGGAACCCCACTGGTGACTGTCCACCAGTCTGATGTAACACCATTTACTATAACGCTTTGAGCCCAACTCATCAGGCAATTGCTCACCCAAAGTAGTATGGACTTGTCTAGCTGTGTGCTGGACATTTTGTCCAGAAGGATACTGTGAAAGACAGTATCAAAAGCTTTGCTAAAATCTAAAAACACCACATCTACTGGCTTCCTTTGGCCAACTAGATGGGTGACGATGTCATAAAAGAAAATGAAGTTAGTTAAGCAGGACTTTCCCCTCATGAACCTGTGCTGGCTATGACCAATGGCTACGTTGTCTCTCAAGTATTTTTCAATAACTTCCAGGATAATCTTCTCCATAATTTTACCAGGCACCGAAGTGAGTCTGACAGGCCTGTAATTACCAGGGTCTTCCTTCTCACACTTCTTGAAAACTCGGACAACATTTGCCCACTTCCAGTCAACTGGGACCTCTCCAGACTCCCAAGATCATTGAAAAATAATGGAGAGAGGTCCCACAATGACATCAGCCAGCTCTTTCAGTACCCTGGGACGAACCCCATCAGGCCCCGTAGACATGCACATCGAGCTGGAGCAGCAAGTCTTAAACAAGTTCAGAGTCAGCTGGGAGTTTATCATTCTCCCAGTCATGGTCTTCCAACACAGGGCTCTGAGGGTCCCAGGGCCCATCATCAGTGTTACAGGCAGAGGCAGAGAAGGCATTAAACATCTCTGCTTTGTCTGCATCCCTATTTGTGAGGTGACTCACCTCATCAAGTAATGGACCAATGTTATCTCTGATCCTCCTTTTGCTGTTAATATATTTAAAAGAGCCCTTTTTGTTGTCCTTCACAGGCTAGCTTGAACTCTAATTGAGCTTTGTCCACACAAATTTTCTCCCTACAGTGGCAAACATAATCCCTGTAGCCCTCCTGAGCTGCCTGTCCTTGCTTCCAATGTCCATACACTTTCATTTTCTGCCTAAGTTCTAAAGGGTCACTGCTTAGCCAGGCTGGACTTCTGCCCCGCTTGGGGCATCTTTCATACAAAGGGAAGCTGAGAGAGCGGGGACTGTTCAGCCTGGAGAAGAGAAGGTTCCAGGGGGATCTTTTCTATGTGGATAAATACCTGATGGGAGGCAATGAAGAGAAGGGAGCCAGACTCTTCTCAGTGGTGTCCAGTGACAGGACAAAAAGCAATGGACACAAACTAAAAAATAGGAAATTATGTTTGAAAATAAGAAAAATCCTTTTCACTGTAAGGGTGCTTGAACACTGGCACAGGTTGCCCAGAGAGGTTGTAGACTCTGTATCCTTGAATATATTCAAAACCCAACTGGACATAGTCCTGGACAACCACCACCAGGTCACCCTGCTCGAGAAGGAGGGTTGGACCACATGACCTCCAGAGGTCCCTACTAACCTCAGCTATTGATTTTGTGATTGTGTATCATGATTGAAGGGAGGCCCTGCATCTCCTATTCCTAGATGTCAAGGGCTGGTTTCCTCCTGCCTTTTCTCGTTTTTCCCTACCACAGGCCCTGGCATTATCGTGCTTTTTATCCCTACCACAATGACCTCGTGGGTGCTGGTAAATGCTATCAAGTATGCTGACGTGCCCTGCCTTGCTCTGTCCTGCCTCCTCACCCTTCTTTTAAGCCCTTTATATGCTCCTGCAGGGTTTCACAGAGCTGAGTGAAATGAAAAGAGTGCCCTAGCATGAGGGAACATTGCCTGCTCTTCTAATCCTTTGCTTTATCATAACTGAACCTAAATGCTTCATGGCAATCATGAAATGAGCAACAGGTTCATTTTCCCCCCATTCTCTCAGATGAGGGTGAGAGACATCATTTTCTCTAAAGATAAATTAGATAGTTATGAATTATGCTGATGCAATGCTGAAACTACCATCTTTCCTTGTGCTGAAGGTGCAGGATGTGATGATGACAGTGTTTAACCTCTTGAATTTAAAAAATGTCCATCTCTGCAGGTGACAGTCACCTGTCTTGTGTGCCTGCCCGGTCTGTGCATACGGCTGGTTCCCACTTTCTTCCTGAGGGAGCTGTGACTCAGAACTGGGAGTGACAGGAAAGTAGTGGAGCTCGGAGGGAGAAAGGTGCTACCACTGAGGGGGTGGCAGGAGCTCCAGCCTAACCAAGGAAAGAGATGATAAATGACAGGTGAGGGAACAACAGCCATGGGGAGCACAGTGGGTGATCAAAACAACAGAGAAGACGACAACCTTGGTAATGTCAAAAGGATGTCAGTGTGGTCCTGCACTCCTCTGAGGCTGATATTAGAGCTGGGTTAAAGGATTATGCCTGCAGCAGCCCTTTGGTCAGAATTCTTGTGCAGAAAGACTCTCAGGCAGGTTCAATAGCACAGAGGTATGTTTCATTCACTCCATTTCTGTCAGCTGTGGCAATGCTGGAAGTTTCTTCATTTCTGCTTCAGTCCCATAACTGCCTGTTAAACAGTGTGTACAAGATGTGCAGACACAGAACAGGTACTTGCAAGAGTTGTGCAAAAGGTACCAGTGCAGGGATCATCACTGTTCAAACGCTCCCACAGCCGGGAGCACACGTGAGCTGCCGTGGCTTGCACTGGCTCTGCTAACCTGAGTTTTTAAAAGTCATTGCTGGGGAGCACTCACGGCAGGAGGAATGTTCTAGGACAAAACTAGGACGGGATTACCATTCCTGCTTTCTTCACATTGATTCAAAGCATTTGGCAGGAGACACAGTGAATCACTAAGCTTGCCGCTGCACAAGAATTACACTGGCGTGATTATGCCTGATGGTTCTTGATGCTATTGTTCCTTTATAAAAAGTCTCCTCCCCATACCAAATCAAAGAAACACAAAGCCATGGTACATGAAATGCGATGAAAACTAAGGATCAGAAAGCGGTGCCTTAACAAGAATGAAAAAGAGGTTTGTCAAGCCGTGGAGTCTGTTCCCTCAGGACAACCTTGTGTTGCAACACAGGTTTATCTCTTGCTTCAGATGCTTCTCTGCGCAAAACACAACATGCCCCTAGTGTGCATAGCATTTGCTTAGCTGGGTGCAAACTATTCCAAAGGTGTAGTTAAAGTCTGAGGAAGAGGAAATGTGGTTGAAAGCCTGAAGCCAGAGGACACAGAATCCAGATTCTTTGGTGTTACAAAGAAAGGGGAATTCTCGGTGGGAATGATCTACCAGTTTCCATAAAACAGGACAATTTCCTCTTGAAACCTCAGTAATTCAACCCCTGTCTAGTAAAATCAAAACATTTCTAGTAAGCTTTCTCTGGATTAAAATGTTTTTAATAAATTATTGAACCTAAATCAGATTGTTTCTTTTTTTAATAAGCCAAATGTTTTATTTTGTATCAGTGCAGTAAATAATTATCCTTCATTTCCCTGCTAGCATACCGATTTATGTGAGGTGTAATCTAGGTCCCCCTTCAAACCTATTGCCTGGGCTCCCAGGAGCACTGTGTTTCTCACAACGCACTGTGGATTTCCTGTGACTCATGGGTGGTTACTCAGATTTCGAAGAAGAAGGAAAAATTAAGATTCCCAAGTACTAGCTCCTTCAAGGCCTCTTACCACTATGGGAAAAGATAGTGGTGAACATAATACCTGAAAAAAAAGTAGTTAATGTTCAGTAAGTAAAAGGAAAACATTTACATTTTATGAACATTAAAACATTTCGTGTCACCCAAAATATGACAACAAAAAAGCTGATGTTGCCAATATAAATCCTAAAAAAATACAGCAACAAAAATTTTGCAGATTTCAAAGTTGTGCTCTGACTTGAGACAAAACCAAATTGGATGCTTGTGCCCTGCAGTACTGGTCCAGTGTTCAGTTTTGCTCCTTGTTCTGTTTGCTGATTTAAATGCTGGTTCAGCCACAGAAAGAGCATTGGGAACTTATAAAATAGAATAATGGAAAAACATATGTGTCTAGAAAAAGATGCATTAATACTTGATTTATTTTCAATGAGTTTATAGTCTTACTTTAATATGTCTACTACTAATTAGATAATTCATCGTTTTCAAAATGTTTGGATGAAAAAGTTGTATCTTAGCTTAAACATACGATAATCTAACTCTTACAGTCCCAAATCTTTCTAGACTGTTTTGTCAGGAGTAAAACCACTTGCCCTTTTAAAGTCTTCCACTTGCTCTTGAATGGTACTTCCCAGGTGCCTTACTGGGGAGAAGATCACCTGCTTTGCTAAACCCTGCTGTCTACCACATTTACAAATAATTTTTATTTGGCCAGGGTGTAGTTATACTAACAGACACAAGTTGGATTTTGCCTGTATAAACCAGATCAAAATAATTTCATGACTCATTAGGGAACCATATGACAGCTTTAAACAATTGCAATTGTAGAATAGATCCTTTGGTCACGATGTTAGTATGATCTGGTCTGCTACACGCAAGAAAAAAAGAACATCTGAAGTGAGTGCATCGTAATTTGGTTTGTAATTATGGTGTAGGTAAAGCCAAGAGCAGCAGAGCAGGAGCAGTGTTCGTGCTGGTTATGGGGTTCCATCCACCACGGAGGAAATTCTAGGTGAGGCTAAGGTGAACTAAGGACACCTTCAAGTATCCATTTTACATGTTGCTACTTGCTATTTGTTATATGAGAACACTTGGTATCTAATATTCCTGGTGCTCTTTGTGTGAAGGAAGATAGCCACTGCACCAAAAAGCATCCTGAATAGAAAGAACATAGAATTATTTTTTAAAGACATTCAACAAGCCATCATCCTGTTTTGTAGAACTAGAAAGTCATCTTGTAACTGGACCAGAATACTAAATCTAATTGCAAATATCTTAAGGTCATTGCTGAATTATGAAATTCAGGCTCAGCTGTACCTAGCATGAGAATGTCTGTTTTGTTTGCTCAAGAGAAAATGCGGATCAGAGCAATACACATTCTTACAAAAATAAGAACAAATCCTGTACAAATCTGAAATGTCTTCATCCTTATTTCAGGTCAAGGTCTAACAGTAAAAAGCACAGGCTGACAAGATTGGTATTGTCACTGTAGAAATGTTAGAGAAACAACTTGGGACAACTGCAGAAGGGACAAGATAATTGTTGCTGAGTTCATTTTCTGTCTCATTTACTGTATGAATGCATTATGATGAAAGCTCACTCTTTCTATCCAAGAAATTAGTATATTTTATACGGACAATTAACTGGACTGCAAGTTATCTGCTAAAAATCAAATAACCTTGGAGGAGAATATGCTAACTTCAACAAGAGAAGTGGCAACAGCTGAAGTGTGTTTTCCTTACATGGACTCATTGTTGTAAGACTTACTCTTTCCAGTACATCAGTTGGCTTCATTATAGTGTTCTTGATAGTCTATTGTGATTAAACTGCAGGATCCACGAATGGTTCAGCAGCAGGGTTATAGAGTGCTAAATTATGAAGGACACAGTGTTAAATCTATCAAAAGATAAAGGAATAAAAATATCCTTTTATTATAAATTAACAATGAGATGTTAAACATTGGATCTGCCTAGAAAAGCAAATCAGGCACACTGGGAGGCATATTAAATAGATGTAGCCCACTTTTATGCAGCCCTGAAACATGGGAACTCGGTGTGCTCTTTGCCTGGTGGGGAGTCTGGATAACAAATGTAAATGGGGAAAACGCTAAATTTGCTGTAGAACTGAAAGCTAGATTTTATTTTATGAGATTTAAGACAAACAATACTATTTGTAAACTAGGTAGTACTTTGTTTGATTTAAATTTCCAGTAACAGGTACTGATTACAGGCTGTAGGTGTCCTGTCAGCATCAACTATAAATTCAAAACAAGCTGAAACTGTTATGTCTCTCATTCTGCAAATACTCACACACATGATTAAGCACACGGATAGTCCTATTCATGTCAGGAAAATTCTCAGCCACGCTGGACTGATAATCAGTAAGATCTGCATGAAACAGATATAAGGTGATGCAGTCTGATCGGGAAAAATGAAGACTGTGGGTACATCTTTCATGAGAAATACTCTGAAATATGGGATCACAATGGAAGACTCGCCTGGAAAGCAATTATTTTTTGTTGTCATGATTATTAATTCTTGTTGTTAAGTGTTATAGGAGTGCAAAGGTCAGAGTGTGCTAGAGAGATTCCACTCTGAAAGATTAAGCCTTGCTTAACAATAGGGATAAAGTTGTTATATATGTTTCACTCCAGAGGTTTTGTTTTGTGAGAGTTAACCGACATAAGTGGTATTACCACAAAAATGCCACGCCATCCTACAGAATATAGCCTTGGACAGTTTGTGTCCAAAGCCGAATGTTAAGTCTGGGTAGGAAACTTCTTGTCACAGTATTTCTCACTCCATTATCTGACCATTTTATTGTAACAAGAATTGTATGAACAAAAACAATCACATATTTTAAAAAATATGTTATTATAACTTCACCCACGCACATAATTAGACCTCACTTTATAGAGATAGACAATTTGGCTACTCCAAACAGATTGCATTTTTCCCAAGGGAAAAGAAGTTTCTATAGATTTATATAATTGTTTCTAAATTAACTCAGTAATTTTGAAGCCTATAGCATTAAGATTCTCAGGATAAGATGTTTTAACTGCAAGCTGCCAGTATACTTATAAAGGTACAAATAACACAGTGTGCTTAATAAAAAATAAAAAATGCTGGTTTTCCTAAAAAATATTTGAAATTTCTGAAGGATCTATTGCCAGACATTGCTCACAGCATGATTTCTCTCGGTGATGGAAAAAATCCAGCCTAATATCCACCTCCTTTTAAATGGGATTGAAAATGGCTCAAGAAAACTTTTGAACATCAGATTCAGGGCTTTGAAGTGACCTGTTCATTTACCTCTTCCACACCAACAGGTAGTCCTGAGGATTAACCAGACATACATACAGTTGTATTAGTGGTGGCTTATACATAAAATGGCCCATAATGCTTTAATTCACAAGCAATTTGTGTGAGTTCAGACCTTGCCCAGGTGACTTGTTTTGATGACATCAAATTCACCATTACACTTATGCCTTATCAAAATAAGATCTCATTGGAGTTTAAATCATGGTAGTTCACACTGAATATCCATATGCAAACAGGAGAAAGAACTGTCTTAACGAGCAAACAAACCAAAGAAAATTAGGAAAAAAAATCCAGTTTTGTAAAAAAGAAGTGATTTTTTTCTTTGCAGAAAAATGAGCATTTCAACCAACTGTTTTGACCCAGAAAACAGAAAAAAAGTAATGTTCATGTGGAAGTAGACTTTACAGAATCTTCTTTTTAACCATAATTTCTTTCTAGAGGGAAAAAAAAAAGAGCTCATCAGTATCAGCGCCACTGAAACGGAAGCTTTGGGGAGCCTATGGTGTGGGTTTCTACAGCCTCAATCCTAAAGGACCAGGCTTTCAAACCGAAGGCTGTAATTACCCAGATTTCCCATGTACAGGAACCAGAGGAAGACAAGCAGCTCAAGTGGGTTACCCAGGCAAAACCCCTTTATTTAAATAGGACAGTGAGCGTGCGTGAAGAGCGGAAGCAAGTAAGAGGTATTGTGGGACCAGGAGAACACTAGGGGTGCTAAGGAGTCATTTTGCTAAACTTTTCAGTACCAAAACTTTATAAGGTTCCCAATAAATACGTTTAGGAATTGACCACCAGGCTCTAAAAATAATGTTATAGGATATTTTAATAATATCTTGTATTCTAAACATATAATATCCCCAGTACCCTTTTTGGCTAACATGATCTCTAAGAGAGAGGGGAATTGCAAAGGCAAAAGTAAAAATTAAATTGCATTAAGCAATCAGCACACCAGCAGATCCATTCCCCACACTTGGCAATCAGTGCGAAGAGATGCAGAAGTAACACTGGTTTCCCTGTTATGTGTGCAGTGAATGGGGGAGCGACTCAGGCTAGCGCTGCTGGTGTGCACCAAGCTTTGGTTCGTGATGGACTGAAATGGTTCTTTTTAATATTTCTGAACAAACTTCGGTTCACGCTAGTGACTAACGTGTTATGCAAAGATGCTCTGTTGGGTGTTTCTTGTATTTTAATTTTGGGGGGAAAGGTGAAGGATTAAATCTCTGTGGAAGATACCGTAACTAATTCTCATACATAATTGCATATGCATAGAATAAGCGAGAATCCCTCTCACAGAGCAGAAATTAGATTGAGAGGGACACCTGATAAAATTACATGTGATTATTGAAATCTTCAGTATTTAATTACAATTTTTAACCCATGGGCTCTCAGACTCCCCCCATGGAGCTATAATCAAACTGTCCATATTGGGGGAAAAAACCCAGTATTCATAACAAACAAGATGACTGCAGCAAATGACAGCGGTTTTTACAAGAACTGTCAATGTGAAAATGCTTGAGGCCTCTATAGCAAGGGATAAATACCTTGCAAAATCAGGATGACTGAGTACTTTAACTATTTCTTTGCTGCAATGCATTTTACTTGGTCACACTTTCTGGTTAAACTTTGTTCTGGCACCATTCAGATGGCAGGGTTGTTAGAGCTATGGTCTGACATCATGGTCCCAGCCAGGCCACCTCATCTTTTTTGGGTGCAGGTGGCTGGGCTCAGATTCTCTGGAAATTCTGGGGTGTGGAGCCAAGCTGCCCTTTCACTCTCCAGGCTGATACCTTCCAGGCTCTGTGGGTGCTGAAGCAAGAGAAGGGATCAACCATTTTCTCTGTTCTTTCCAAAAAACGGGAAAGAGGTAAGTGTGCTTCCTGAAAGTGCAGCATCTTCAAGGGAAAAGGAACAATTAGTCTTACACGGAGAAAGTTGGAGAGGAAGAAATAGCCTCAGGCAAGTGGTAGGAAGACAGAGGAGACATCAAACAGACTATCAGGGAGACATTTGAAGGTAAATGGGTAACCCAGTGTCAGCAGTTCTCAGTCTTGGGGTATTTTGGGGGTGGAAATAAAAACCACTGCATCCTTATATCCCTGAACTTCTTTGGTAGAAAAGTTCTTGTGCTACTGAGCTATCGTTTGGCTTCAGCAGCTTCTCATTTCTAAGTTTTTTTCTGCTACTGTGTAGGATACGATGATGCACGAAACATATCCTCAGTATAAAAGTGGGGAGGATGTCCATCACACAGCAAAGTCTTCACCTGCAGCAGCACAGACCTTCTGGGAACCCCTTTGCTTCGTTCTTAGGATCGCAAGAATAGCCAACACAAGTCAAAGGGTCTCCCCTGCCCCTTCTCCTGGCTCTGCCAGTGGGCAGTGGCAGATACCTCAGAAAGAATATAAAAAGCATAAATCCTCCAGAAATACTTCCCTGTGCATGTTCCTGCATTCAGTAATCTGCAGCTCAGAGACTTGCTGAAGCAGTGCTGATGTCTCTATGTGTAACAGTCCTCACTGGATTTTCCAGCTAAGAAATCTCCACTATTTTCACGAACCCTCTTTTTCCCTACACTGTCTTTTTCCCATCAGAGAGTATGATATCATTAAAAATCTGCCACATAGGGTGGCATGTACCCGGTGGATAAAACCAGCCTTACCCCCACCCTGAGGCTGATGAAGCGACAATAATTTACTGCCTTCTAGACTCTATACACTGTTTCAGTTGCCTGAAGCAGACGTATATTCACTCAGTGAAGAGAAACTTTGAGGAGAGCACCTGAGACAGTCTCCATAGAAAAATCTTTGGTAAATTAAAATCTAAACAAAGAAGCAACATGCCCTGCACAAAGAGGTTTTAATGGATACTTTTGTGAAAGCATTTCTCGATTCTAAACTATAAAACAGGTTGTCTGATGAAAGTGGGATTGGGCAAAACAGACAAAAAATCTGTTCGACATGTGAATACATTCAAAACATGGAGAGGTAGGGACTCCAACAGAGTTAGGATTGTTTCATCCACCAAGGATATTTATGCTGGAAATAATCTTCCTAAGCATCTGAAAGTTAGGATGTTTTATTAGCTGCCTTCTTTACTTACATCACTTAACCTATAAAAGTTGTGTTTACTCTTTTCTTTATAAGGTACACCTGCTTTCCTCCCCCTCCCTCCATCAGACAAGAAAAAAGGACTAGCTGGGGAACTCTTTGTACTGAAAGTACACGAAGACTTTTCCTGATCAATATTTGACATTTCTACACTCATTAACATTTTGTATTTGTTGTTCTCATAGTCTTCACTTGTTTGTATGTGAAATAGAGCATGTTTTGCTTGTCAGACTGCTAAGTTAAGTTTGAGCAGCGTGTCACAGACTGGTACCGACTGCCTTCAGCTTGGACTGTAACATTAGATGATCACCAGATAAAATGTACTCATCTGTGTTGTGTGCATGTTTTCATTTTAAAAAATAGCACAGTCAAAATATTTGCTAGAAAGTAAAGGGACCATTTCAGCACGTGGAGATAGTCTAAGAGTCATTTAAAGCAGGGGCTAATGCACATGCTGGAGAAGAATAAATTACTAAGGCAAAGTCAAAAAGGATTTGCAGTTTGAATGCAATGTCAAACCTAATTTGCCCTTTCTTTGTATGTGCTTCTGAAGTGAGGAATGACAACAATGTAGGTTTCTGACACGGGAAAATTGTGCCTCTTCACATTTTACGCACTAATTCAATGGATATTCTCATGTTACAGTTATTTATAACAGTTACCAGTCTGTCACTTAACGAAAATGCGTATGAAAAGAAAAAATGTCAGCTGTACACTACCTGTTAACATGAAAGTTTTGGGTTTTTCTCTAAAATGAAAACCCCTCCATGAACAGACTAGCTTACATTGGGGTTTTATTTGCAATACTTCAATTTATCCTTTGACTCCACTGTCCCTATATAGCACTGTGAACATGAGATGGTACCTTCTCTGCGAGAGCAACAGATCTTAGCTTTGGTCAGGGTGAAATGTTTCAGAATGGCCATTAAGAACATTTTAAATGGTGTTTTCCTCAATATATTTCAATCTTCTAAAAAACAGAGGAAGAAGGTGACAAAATTAGGGGCATAGTTTAGTGGTGGACTTGGCAGTGCTAAGTTAACAGTTGGACTGGATGATTTTAAAGGTCTTTTCCAACTTAAACAATTCTATGATTCTATGATTCTATAAAATTTGCATACTAGATGCTTATGTTCATGCATTTACATAAAAATTTACTGGTTTAATAGAATGGAAACCATCTTAAAAAGAAGAAACAGATCTGATGGTTTTCTTAAAGCAACTACTTAGAATTAGAAGGATTATTTCTCAGACTTATTGGGAGCCCTCCAGACTTACACACAACACAACAAAGTGTGATTTGCAATCTGTTTACAGTACACAAACTATAGAGTGCACTAACCAGAAGGAAGGAAAACACTGTAGCTGATTAACAAAAGGCAATAGAGGACAACCTGAAACTATTGTTGGATACTTCTACTCTATGTTTTTGCTCTCCTCGTTCTGATTTGCCACACAATAATAATAGCAGTAAGTAACTTGGCATTTCCATAATGTTGTTCTTCCTTAGCTTCGAGTGGTTCTTTTCAGGTTTACTTCAGGTAAAACAGGTCAATACCCAGCAGACTGAGAGCAATCAGGCCAAAACTACTCATTCACAACTTCATTTTCAGGTGTGTTCTTGATGTTATCAGTTGCACATAACCCTACCTTCACCTGCTCTTAATTCCTCTGAGTAAATGGAGCAAGAGGAAGTCTCTGGATTGGATATGAAATAGCTCTGGAAGAATATACTCCTGACCTTTTGTTGGTATTGTCTTTAATTTACCGTTTACTAATAGCTGCTCCTGTAGGTTAACAACCGAGCAGAGAAAGCCAGTTAAGAAGTGGAATGGGAAGATAAACAAGGTTTCAGAAAATATAAACCATTCCTTGCTCAAACAAGTAACATGTGTGCATCTACCACCTCAATCTTAGGCTGAAGCACCTGCTGTAGCACAAGCCCAAATCACACCAAGTTATTCAAACATGTCTGATTTAACTATTTCACATATTCAAGGTGTTTGTGTGTTACTACAACCTCCATCTGTCTCACAAGGCTTCTGTTGAACTTAGTGGTAAAATTTCCTTTGGCCTTGTTGGAAAAGGGCTGAGACCTACACCAAGGGATTGTGTGCAAGTTTTTTTTAAGCATGCAATTAAGTCTGTGAGCACTGAAACAAATAAGGTTGGGCTTACTATGAATTTGTGTCATGGTCAGATGGATCCTCAGGGGTTCTTGGCAGTGTGAGCTCAGACTGAAACTTTTGGCAGAGGAGTTAATGTTGCAGCATTCTCCTTAGCTGTCTCGTCAACAGGCTCTCTTCTATATGGCTTCACATCCTATCATTTCTATTAATCCTGTAGGGACATAACATCTCTCAGACTGCTAACTTGCTGACAAATCTGGGGGAAACAGTGGGGCCTCTAAAACAAAAAGCAAGACCCCATGAGTCTTGTTTCTTTAGGAAACCAGAGTTAAAAAGCATATCTATTGAACTCATTTACTTCTCCATTCCTTGGATTTAACTTTTTTCGGTATGCTCAGGACAAAATACAGACAATCCAGATTAAGTTGCATTCTGTTGGTTCAATTCCTATTCCCTATCTAGAAATTTTTGGTTAGAGACCCAGACTTCTTCTGATTCCTCAGCTGAAAAATTCCCACTTCATCATACCTAGCAACATAAGTTCTTAGGACACAGTTGATATGCCTCGATTTACCTTTAGATGTAGGCTCTCTACAATTACCTGAAAGGAGGTTGCGGAGTGGTAGGTGGGTGTTGGTCTCTTCTCCCAAGTGACTAGCAACAGGACAAGAGGAAATGGCCTCAAGTTGTGCCAGGGGAGGTTTAGACTGGATATTAGAAAAAATTTCTTTACTGAGAGAGTGGTAAAACACTGGAATAAGCTGCCCAGGGAAGTGGTGGAGTCACCATCACTGGAGGTGTTCAAGGAACGTGTGGACGAGGCATTGTGGGACATGGTTTAGTGGGCATGGTGGTGTTTGTTGATGGTTGGACTTGATGATCTTACAGGTCTTTTCCAACCTTAGTGATTCTGTGATTCTATGATTCTGTGAAAGGATCTGAGAGTGATGTGTAGTCAAAAAGGCAGCCTATAGGAACACAGCCTTTGCAAGAGCTGTGTTGCTAGCAGGAGAAGACAGCGGAGCAGGAAAGGGTATTGGAAGGAAATATGGAGTTGAGTACACATCTCTTGCTTTAGCAGTTTGAACCCATAGGAATTTCAATAGGGCAGCAAAACCTGTTACTCACAGTGAGATAACTTTGAAGAAATGGTTGTGAACTGAAACCCATGGGAATTTCCTGTCCTTTAAGCAAGTTTTTCCTGTATAGGGAATAACCTGGCCCCTTATTACTACTCTCTTTCTTTTTCTCTCCCACACATACGGAGGACATAAATATTGTTGAAATGTCAGTCTTTATCATCATCAGCTGTTCACACTCTCTGAAATACAGACTGCATTTTCACATGCAACCCCTTCTGATATCATCCCAGGTTATTTCACTGAACTTAAATGTGTCATCTAATAACATCACAGAACAGGCAGAATTAAAGGTAGAAGTGTTGAATAATTTCTCTTCTCTAAAAAAAGAAAAAAATAATCCATATCTCTATTGATTTGAATTGGAATCTCATTCAGATCCTAAATAGAAATGAACTGATATTAAAAAAAAAATGTTATTTCTACTGAGCTGGGCAAGAAATAAGGTTTTTGTATTCTAAAAAAAATTGCAGTATCTTTTTATTTTTATTATTATTCTAGCCATGACAGGAATACAAATCTTTCTAATGCTTCCCACTGGAAATTCCTCTTTCTGTCAATGACACCTGGAAACTTTAAAATAAAATAAGACAACTGCTACTTTTTTCCTAAATATTTTCATATTGACACATTTATCAGTGTAACCTTTGCCTGTAGCTCCATCAGTTCTAGAAATTGGGATTTTCTAATAAAAAACAAAACACCAGTCCATTCTCCACTCTCTTCAAATTATGTCACTTTGCATTTAAGATAGAGTGCAAGTTTAATCAGCCCCTCATCTCAGATTTAGAGCAGCCCAGCAACAGCAAGAACTTCATTGACTCTAATCTTATAGGGGTTTGGCACATCAAGTCAAAGTTCTGAGTCCAGTATAACCTTTGATCATCAGTGACCCCAAAACACTGTCCAGCAAACAAATACAGATGTGAAACTTCATAACTTTGCTCAGTTCCAGTGAAGTGAATGAGGTTTTTTTTCAAATCTGGTCTTCATGAGAATCTCTTGTCTTTTCATATTCAGTATCATTCAGTACTTTCTAATAAAGAATTCAGCATTAAATTAGCAAAAAGGCTAGAAGAAAGGTCATTATATAAGCTTTTCTAAATAAAATCACAACTAGTCCACAATACAACTATTTTCTTGCAAGTCTATGCTCCTCCCTACTAAGACCTTTAAATCTACTTCAGTGAAAAAACCCCGAATATTCAAAGTTAACACCCATCATCTTTATATAGAGATTTATATCCCCAGCCACATTTTCGAAGACTTTTTTCCAGGTAGTAATATGGTGGTACTGAACCATAATTCTGCTAGGAGAAGGACTGGAAGGAAGACCTTTTTGTTCTTCAGGTGCAATCATACTAGAGTGGACTTCTACAAAATGATACAGCACTTTTCACAGTGGGTTTAATTGAGCACTCCTATTAAAAGGCAGTTCCAGAATCTTACTATACTGAAGTTTAGAAACCGTTTTCTTATTTCCAGCCTTAACGTATCTGAGGACAACATGAATTTATTATGATACCAATATTTCTTTTAGCATAGATAGCTCTTCACAATCCTCATGCTGATCCCCAATACATACTTACAGGCACCCATCTCATCTCTTCATAGAGTTCATTTTGCTAGGCATCATCCATATTTGTCCCTACAAGACTTAATTTTAAAAGTCTGTCCCCTACATGGACCATGGCTTGGTTTGATGGACTGAGCTGGTTGAAGTGCTCTATCTTTAGCATTTGGTAATTTAGGAATAAGTAAATCTTGAGTACGCATGGAAACTTAAGGGAACAATATGCTATACCTTCTCAGTGATGAAAACTAACTTCGTAATCCAGTGCAAAAATGTGTCCTTGCTTTGCCTGTCTCTTCCTTCCCTCCTGCCATTGCATCATAATCAGCTGACTTTTGCATTCAAAAGCCACAAATGTTAGCGAGCAAGAGAACTAAAGATTGTCATCAGTTAAGATGATAATCACAGGAATAAATTGGAAGTATGTTAGATTGCTTTTTACCATTCCACATAATTTAAGATCATTTCTACAGTTGTTATTTATGTTTTGCTGCTGTAAAATTAATGACTTCCATGTCTTTTGTGTGGAATGTGCAGTAAATGCTTTTCCCAAGTACTCATGCTACACAGCAAAGTTGGGTCTCCTGGTTGATTCAACTACTTTTAAATAGGAAAATTACTGGATTTGGAGAGATGTGTTCTTCGTACTGTTGGTAAAGGTTCATAGATACTACTGTTAAGAGAAGTATTCTCATTTTTCTCGAGAATACCTCCAGGTTTCATTCCTATGTCTTTACCTCATTCTGATCTACCTTGGTGTAAGTGCACTGTGACTGCATTTACAGCAGTGGGGCTCTACCCGAGCAAAATCTGAATAAGCAACCTTCAGACGTTTGCTTCTTAATTTAAATTTTCAATGAGCTCTGAAAAATTCAGACTCACTTTTAAAATTACATTCCATGAGGTTTCTGTTCAAATAGAAAATACCACAAACATTAATGTGGTTTCGACACAAATCTTTCACTGACTTCAGTCATGCCAGTTTCCACAAAATCACTGCAAACTTTTTGAAGCTTTCAAGATGGGAGAAATTTGTAACAGAACAAAAATGTCGATATCAGTGTGAGCTTTGTACTATGTCCATTTGGTGGCATGTGTCACGTTGTTCCTGGATCAAGTCCTGCACATCCTGCTCGGATGTCATCACAGAATCACAAAATCACAGAATGATAGGGATTGGAAGGGACCTCTGGAGATCACCTAGCCCAACCCCCCCGCCAGACCAGGTTCACCTAGAGCAGATTGCACAGGAATGTGTCCAGGCAAGTTTTGAATATCTCCAGAGAAGGAGACTCCACAACCTCTCTGGGCAGCTTGTTCCAGTGCTCTGCCACCCTCAAAGTAAAGAAGTTCCTCCTCATCTTTAGATGGAACTTCCTGTGACCAAGTTTGTGCCCATTACCTCTCGTCCTGTCACTGGGCACCCCTCAAAAAAGACTGGCCCCATCCTCCTGGCACCCACCCCTGAAGTATTTATAAGCATTAAGAAGATCCCCCCTCAGTCTCCTCTTCTCCAGACTAAAAAGACCCAAGTCCCTCAGCCTTTCCTCATAAGAAAGATGTTCCAGTCCCCGAATCATCTTTGTAGCCCTTTGCTGAACCCTCTCCAGCAGCTCCCTGTCCTTCTGGAACCAGGGAGCCCAGAACTGGACACACTACTCCAGATGCGGCCTCACCAGGGCAGAGTAGAGGGGGAGGATAACCTCCCTCGACCTACTTGCCACACTCTTCTGGATGGCCCCCAGGATGTCATTGGCCTTCGTGGCCCCAAGGGCACATTGCTGGCTCATGGTCATCCTGGTGTCCACCAGGACCCCCAGGTCCCTTTCCACAGAGCTGCTCTCCAGCAGCTCAGCCCCTAACCTGTACTGATGCACGGGGTTATTCCTCCCCAGGTACAATACCCTACACTTGCCTTTGTTGAATTTCATAAGGTTCCTCTCTGCCCAACTCTCCAGCCTGTCCAGGTCACGCTGAACGGCAGCGCAGCCTTCTGGTCTCTCCGCCACTCCTCCCCGTTTTGTGTCATCAGCAAACTTGCTGAGGGCACGCTCCATCCCTTCATCCAGGTCATTGATGAATATATTGAACAGGACCGGACCCAGTTCTGACCCCTGGGGAACACCACTTGTTACACACCTCCAGCTAGACTCTGTGCCACTAAGCACAACCCTCTGAGCTCTATCTATCAGCCACTTTTCAATCCACCCCACTGTCCATTCTTCTAACCCACACTTCCTAAGCGTGTCTATGAGGATGATGTGGGAGATGGTGTCGAAAGCCTTGCTGAAGCCAAGGTAGACAACATCTACTGCCCTCCCCTCATCTATCCATCCAGTCATGCCATTGTAGAAGGCTCTCAGATTGGTCAGACAGGACTTCCCCTTGGTGAATCCATGTTGACTACTTCTGATAACCTTCTTTTCCTCCAGATGTTTTGAGATGATGCCCAGAATGAGCTGTTCCATTGTCTTTCCAGGGATGGAGGTGAGGCTGACTGGCCTGTAGTTTCCTGGGTCTTCCTTCTTGCCCTTTTGATCTCAACAGCCATCTCAGTTTGTTGCCCTGTTACTTGACTCAATGAAAATCATGCCAGGAAAGGGGCTAGATTGCCTAGTCACTTAGTAGGATCCATATGAGATGGTCACAAATCCCATCCTAATAGCAGTCTATAACTCTACCTCATTTGCACACTGAGGCTGTATCTTGAAAGCCTTATGCCTGAGATGGAGCTTCCCCATGGTATTAATGTTTATCCAGCTGAATGAAACATCGGTAGGAACCTCCACAGCTCTCACAGAAAAGAAAGTGAGAAATGAAATTCAAAGGCTCTCCCCATTCCTGCATATTTATGTATGCCTTGAAATCCAGGCCAAGGATTTGGCTCATTATTAGCTATAGCCCTATTAGAGATTTCTTTTACAGAGAATGACACGCATTCTGAGCACACCTAAATCCATGCTGCCCTTGCCCTGAAGGTAGCTTATTCTCTTCTTAAACCTGCCTTCGGATAGTTTGAACAAATAGTAGCTCAGACTAGTTCTGACCTGTTTTTCCCCTGTTTTAATTGTCTTGCCAATTAGCTGGGCTTCTAAAATGTTTCTCACATGATTCACATATGTCTTTCTTCTGCCCAGTATGCCATTCGTATGTGTGTGAAATGAAATGCATGGCAGGACTTAGCCACGCTCTTGCTTTAAACAGAATATTATAATATTCCAAAGTTATATTGACACTTGTCTTTACTACACAGTATACTGCAGTTGGGTTTTTTTTCTTATTTCATATTTACATTAGGTCTTTTCCATCAGCTGTGTAGCTATTGCATTTATTTGGTGGGGAATTCAGTAGTGATGGTATGCCATGATGATGACACATCTTCTTCACCCAGGGCAGTTGGTGTCTTACTGGTAATAATTGGCAGTTTTCAAAAGGGAACTTTTTCCTGAGTAAAAAGTAATGAAAATGGAACAATATCTTTAAAGAAAATCCAAGTCTAAAATTTAACAGTAATAATGATTATGATGATAATGGTGTACTAAATTCAAGAAATGAGCAATCAGCATGATTATGGACCCCTAAGAGATTTTTATTAGCGATGCCATGTACAGAGGACATATCTGAAAAGGTGACACATTATTCTAAGTATCAGAGTTCTTAAACCAATCTACAGCCTAAATGGAATAGACAGAGGCTGATAAGTGAAGGGACTTCTCTGCCTAAAGTCACATGGGATGTCTGTGGCAAAGCCAAGAATAAAAGCCAGGTCTCCTAGATCCCACCCCAGAGGTATACACAATGTGTGCACTGTCTTTCTGTACCTTTCAAGATGATTTCCAGACCCTTATGTGCCATGTACACAGCTACATCTATGCTGTAAGCACTTCATGTCATCCCTGAAATACAGCATGGCTGCACGAAAAAGCACAAAAACAACATGCAGGGTAGAGTTTTAGGGATGAAGAACATCTTATCCAGCTGGCATTGAAAAGTCCTCCGTTTTTCCAAATAGTAAGCTAAAGAAAACAAGGCAATAATGCAGGGTTCCCAGTGCATAATTCTTCCCCTGCAGAATATTAGTCACAAAGATTTGGAAGGGGGTATGAGCTACTCAGTATGGACTATTGTTATTATACAGACACATTAGAACCGATGTAGCAGGAGTATCTGGAAGCAGCAAATAATGCAACACACCCTGTTACATCACTCCATCATGCACTTAAAAATATTCACTCTAAAGGGAAAATTCAGTGGAGTAATGTCAAGTTTTCAGAATTTGTAAATGTCTTCTCCTGACCTGTTTCTTAGTAATAAAACAGGGTGTCTTAACTAAAGAATCCTAGCTCACGAATGGAGTTGCCATTAGCTTCAACATCAAGCATGCATTAACATTGTTCAAAGGCAACATTCATCTCTACAGGGCAGTCCTAAGAGGAGTAATAAGGATCTGATACGGCTATGCATATGTCTAGGGGTTGCATGAAAGCAGTCTGTGTGTTGGTAGATAATTATTTTGTATGAGTTCTGGATGTTAGCCCAGATAAACAAAGGCATTTAGGAGTCGAAGCTACAGTTGTTTAATGCTGAAATGCTTTGCAAAGCCTTTCCAAGAGCTGTCAACTCTTTTAGGGTGACCTGTGGCAAGCTGAAATATGATGGTGCATGTTTTATTTATGGTGTTGCATTTTTATCTGTTCACATATTCATTGTTTTGATAGACAGTGCTAACTTTGAATGATTTTTGTGGAAAGATGCCTTTCCATTAGTAAATTACATTTTGAAATGCAATCTGCAGCAATGGTCAGATGTTGACCCCACTCGGGAGAGTACCCAAGGAGTGAAAAGGCATCCCTAATAAAAACTCTCTGCTGTCTCTAACATTTGAATATGGTTGTCTTTTAACCTCTCCTTGTTATACTAGGAAGAGGGCAGAGATTTTCTATAATGAAAGCTCCATAATACTAATCAGGAAGGGGAAAGGAATGAAAACCCATTTTGCCACACAGAAGTAGGACAGACAGCCCCAGAGAGGCCTCTGTGCCAAAGAGTTATTCCTTATGGGGTCCCAGAGTTTAGCAGGGACTAAAGTTTCTGATAAAGAAGGAAAGGTACTACAGACCTCAGAGCCTGGAAAGAAGTACAACACCTCTGTATGAATATCCTTGACATGATAGCAATCTGACATCAGGTCTACGGAGAGCTTGCCAATTCTTAAAACTTTATCTAGGATAACGTGTCACTAAAAAAGAGATTTCAGACACCTCTGAGAGATTTTTTTCTACACTATACTCAAAAATGCATTCACGGTTCTGCTGACATGGATCAGCTAACTCCAACCAAGCTCTTTAGAGCCAGGAGCCCTTCACCCTACTGCTTAGGGGAGAAACAGGATTGCTCCATTCCTTCCCATCTGGGAGATACACGGGGCAGGTCTGGGTGCAGCGGGCAGGGTCAGGTAAGCAGAATGTAGCACATGGCAAGAAGGGCACACCTTTCCCCTATGTGTAGAGGAGTTATAGGGATGCAGTCTGTCTCCTTTCAGCTAAAAATCAGATGGACCCATCTCCTCAGCAATGAAATTCCTACTATTCCTAGCACAGAATCCATCCTTTAAGGAACAACTCAGTCCTTAATTTAGCAAAATGCAGTCATTTGGCTGGAACCATAATGAGTCTGCAACTAGCTTGGAGCTATTGTGTTTTAGCTCACGCAGCAGACTCAAAAGAACAGGGGTTTATGCCTTTTGTCAATGCAGCATTTACAGGGTCAGAGAGGAGATAGGACCTCAGGCTTGCTGTCATACATGTCAGTACTCAGACTCTGGGAAGAAGGAGGCCAAGTGGTACTAACGGACACATCTTCACTTGGTGTTTTTGCTCTGGGACAATCAGCTAGTCAGAGTGTGCTAAGTCAGAGCCAGGACAAAGCTAATATGGAAATTTACAGCTTTGTGATGTGATCTATTTTGCGGTTTCTCTTCTCCCCTGTGTCAAGCCACATTCGCGTCTAATTGTCGTGGTGAAACTCCCGCGTAACATTACTGAAGTCCTTCGTATTAATTCATACGTGCTTTGGTAAGAATTAAATTCGAATACAGCTCTCAAAAATTAGCATTTGCATATCTCACTAGAGCAAATGAATTGCACTGAGTCACTGTGAAAATTGACTGGGTAAGCTAAATGCATAATTTGGCTAGAGTCAGCAAGCAAGATACTTTGTCTCCACTCCCACAGACAGAAATCCACACCAAGATTTTTTGGTGTGCAAATGAGCCTGATTTACTTTGATTATAAAACAGACTCATAGCTTAATAAAAGAAACCAAATTGCCTTTACTTGCATGTGCATGTGGAACCTCCATAAATTATGGTCATATATAATGAATGGAATAAAGCCGCAAAAGTTACATGAAAGCAAATGTTCCAATCAAACTTACGCTATGGTGCAAATCTGAAGTGACTTCACCAATCCCAGTTAAATTTCCCTGAGTTTACATTGGCTTGACTGAAAACAGATTTTCCTCATTAGCATTCAGCTGAAACTTTCACATGACAAGCAGCATCATGAGGCTGATTCTTAAAGGGGCAGCTTTCTCCATACTACATGTGAGACTCCTCTTCCTTGTGCAGCCTGAAAATAACATCCTGGAAAAATATTACCTCTGAAGGAGACTGGTCACTCTTGAACCTTTTGTGTCATCATATACTTCTACATGCGTGCTAGCCCCTGTACCCCTTTTCATGGGTACAACACACCCAGCCTCCAAGCACCGGTAAAGATCAGATTCCACCAGTCTTTCTGCTGCCAGTATTTATTTCAGGGAAGCCACACGGTATATCCACCAAATTATGAGTGTTGACTTTTCCTACCAAGACTACCGAGCACGTCTTTCAAACTTCCCAAGACAAGATAGTTGGAATGAAAACACAGCCCCATTTTAAAACTCAGCATTCATCACAGCCATTGTTCAAAGCCTCAGACTGACAAAAATGACAGACAATCTGTGAAACTCCAGCCACCATGTATTTAACATGCTGAGGGTCTGGCACTGAAGCCTTGTGCTGGAGGCTTGCTTCCCAAAGAGAGAGTGAGTATCCCTTTACACACAGGCAGCCGGGTGCTCGGGTAGGAGTGCATGAGGCAGGAGGCTGGTGTAAGCCCACCCTTCCAGAAAGCAGAGTTGAGAATATCCCCCAAGATCATCAGCTGAGAAAATAGCCCCTCCAGTGACTATAACACTGCAACGGCTCCAGCTCTGACTGACATGTTCTTCAGTCTATTAATCACTGGGATGGTTTACGAAAGGTGTTTATGTGCCTGGCATGGAAATTATTTCTGCTCTTGACTTGTGAATTAAGCAAACTCACCAGCACACACCATCTTCCCTCTTACCCATAGCCTTTTCATTCTGACATTTTGAGCCCTTTTGACAGAAGAAGATAAACCTTAACTCTAGTTTCACGTCTACCTATGAGCAATGGCTATGCGTGGGAGTAACTGCTGGCAGAAATTTTGACCAGTGTTAGACCAAGAAAAGTCACTTCAGATTCCCTTTTCTCTTTCTCACGCACAGGAATGCTCCTGTAAAAGGATGTCGTAATGAGGGAATGAGGGTGTGACACACAGGAATGTCAGGAAGAAAATTAACTTCTTTATTTTCTGGCATAGAGAGATCTGGGCTAAGGGTTAAAAAACAGTCATTGCTCTTTCCTGACACTAGAGGCAGAGAAAACTATTTTGGGGGATCTTGCTAACCTCAGAAGAAGCCCCTGGTTCTCATACCGAATGGGAAATTTGAAATGCTGCCAAGAAAATGTGTCCCAGATCCCAGCAGCTGCCTTTTAGAGAGATGAAATTTTCACCCCACACAGAACTGGGAACTTCGACAGGAGGCAGGAACATAGCATGAACTTGACAGTCCCAGCCTCTTAAATAAGCAAGAAGCTTTGGGGAAAACACACAAGACCTGAGAGCCAGAACCACCTGCCCACCACTGCCAAAGCGGGCTGCCACAGTTCCCCCCATGCTGTGTCCACCGCAGGCAGCCAAAGCCAGGAGCAGCTGCCCGCCCTCAAGGGAAGGCATTGTGAACGGTGGTTGTTCACACTCCTTTTCCACTGAAGAACATCTATTTATTGATGTTTAAAAATTCACAGTTGAAGGAATGGGTGACTGCCACATCCTGCCCCTCTCTGAGCACTGTTTTTATCACAACAGGGGCTGTGGTTAAGGCTACCATTGTATGATGGGGAGTGCAGGGCTCCGTTCTGATGAACAGCTTCGTTAAGGAAAAACACAAACAAACAACTCCCTGGCAGTGGCAGGTTTTGTGTTTACTGTTTCTCCAGAGTTTCCAGCTGAGAAGCAAGTTGAACCTTACTCTGTCTTGCGGTTTAATGTTGTTTTCATTGAGCTTCGCATCATGAAGGCAGGTTTGAAGCTGTTCTCCTCTCACCTGAAGCCATGACTGAGGCCCTTCTTCAGTGCTGGGGATGGGATTGAAGTAATCAACCTACTTGCAAGGTGAGCACATGATGGGGACTATCATTTTAATCTGCTTACCATTTGCCAGAGCTCAGACATGAAGCAACAGCAAAGAGGAGTGGCTGGGAGGACTGACTCTCCTCAGAACTTTAAAATTGCTCTTCCTGAGAAAAAAAAGAGAAAGAACAAAATTCAGGTGTTTAGATACCAATCTACCATCCTTCCCCCTTTCCCAGCCCCACAGGACCTCAGCTTAGGCTGTATTGTGGGTGTCACACTCGGGAGGCAATGTGGGGGCAGACAGCAAAGGCATGGCTGTGTCCCAGGCTAATGACAAGAGACTGCGACTTCCCTTGTGCCCACTCACCAATAGAGGAGATGCAGTGAGATAACACCACCATCTCCAGCTGGAAACCATGCCCAAACCTCTCCTGAGCAAGCTGGTTAGGAAAAGGCAGGGGGACAAAGGAGCTGGAGAATGGCTTTCGAGCTGAGATAGAGAAGATTTGATAAAATTGGTTTTGGATGTCAAGCCAAAATATGAGTCAAGTTAGAGTAAGGGAATCGCGAGATGAGGGACAACTTGCAGCAGCTTCTGGGATTTCTCAGTACTGAGCCAGGAAGGAGTTTGCAGCCTTGGAGCCAGCTCTGCCCTCTTCTTCACAGAGCCAAAAAGGGCAGCAGTACACTGTGGACTGGTCAGGGGATCATACTCCACTCTGCTTAATAGTTTGAAGTGGCTGGGAGCAGCTGGACAGGGCCAAAATAATAGGTGCAATGAGGAGCTTTCATTTCCTAGCAGAAACCCATAGGGCTGGACAGGCAGAGAGAAGACAGACATGCACCCTAATGCTGAAGATTTGCTGCAGCAAAAATATCTCATCCACAAGTACAAGGAGGACAGCCCATCATAGCACCCTTTTACGCCTTCTGGAAAGTCATCTCAAGTGATTCCTGCTGATAAAACATTTCATTTGCTCCAGTTAGGGTCCTTAGATGATCAGATCAGATTTCATATAGATAAATTGCAGCCAGCTAGATAGAAAACAGCAAAATACTTCATTTGACACTTCCAATTTCAAGTTCAACTCAATGTCACAGAAATAGCCTTGCTTAGAAAATATCTGTGAATCAAGATACTTAGTGCTTCAAGTACATCCAACAAGATCTATCTAAATAGCGGCATTAACAAAATGATAGTGTGTCTGGCCTCTGCATGCAATAAAGCAGAAAGCACAGAGATTTTCTGCTTGGCTATGTTTAACTCTTCGATGAAAAGTTTTCATCTGTATTTTTAGGCTTTGTGACTTCTTCCTATAAGTGGGTGGCAAACTCTGCCTCACAGTGTAGAAGTTTCTTCAGCAGTTTCAGTGTGCTGCAAAAAATGAAGAAAAGCAGCGAGTCACAATGTACAGGACCCAAACTACCTGTTTACAGACAAGTAGAGAAACCCCCTTGTGCTGGAAAAGAAAGATGCAGCAATAAGAACATTTTCATTTGAACAAGCACCAGATACAAACCAGCTCAGTCTTCCAGGAAACATGACTTACTGAATGCTTGCAAAACCATAGTCATTGTGTTGCTGAAAGAAAGTTAATGTTTGATTTAAACACAGCTGCAAAAATACCTGGGCAGAAACTTAGGGTCTTCAGTCTCGTATCGTTGTCAAAGTAAAATGAGATGACAAGGAGGACCTACCACATGAAATATTTCCACTTTATTCTCAATCACATGTAAAAAATCATGAGACTTCTTGTTTTGTAGCTAAGTCTTACCAAACTAATCCTGGACAAATTTACAATGTAGAAACTGCTCAAATGAACTTCTGAATCAAGCTGCTAGCAAAGTTTGCCTTTCTGCAAAACGAAGCCCTCAAACCTGCACGTCCATTCTCAGATTTTTAACCGGGACTCTGAGGCACCCTTGCACTGTAAGTTACTTCACAAAACATTTTATTTGATTCAAAGACAAACAGACTTTCAGAAAACTGAGTTTTGTAAACTAGAACCTATGCAGAGCCCTCTGAAATGGAGGGAAAGATTCTCCATCTGTGCCTGTACTATCAAGTGAGCCAAGAGCAAGTGAAAGCATAGCAAACCTAATCACTCATACACTTTCTATCAATATTGCTGGCTCTGGCTTGGCATTGAATGCTTGTGGCTTCATTTTGCATAAGGGATATATATAACTAATTGCAGGTGTCTCAGGTGAAGGCATCTACATCTGCACAAGTCACCCTGGACTGCTTTCATAGCGAACAGAGAATTAGTCAATGCAATTAACACACACTGTGTGCAATGTAGCTCAAGGAGATGACTACGTTTGGTCATGTGAACTTGAGTGACTTTATTGACACAGCCCTGATAAAAGGCTAGCAGGTACACTTGATAGGCTTGAGGGAAGGATGCCATCCAGAGGGACCTTGATAGGCTTGAGGAGTGGGCCTGTGCAAACCTCATGAAGTTCAACAAGGTGAAGTGCAAGGCCCTGCACCTGGGTCAGAGCAATCCTTAGTATTAATACAATGCAGGGTTGTGAATGGATTGAAAGCAGCCCTGCAGAGAAGGGCTGGAGCATACTGGTAGATGAAAATTTAGATATGAGCTGGCAGTGTGCACTTGCAGCCCAGAGAGACAACCATACCCTCGGCTACATCAAAAGAAGCATGACCAGCAGGTCGAGGGCGCTGATTCTACCCCTCTACTCCGCTCTCAAGAGACCCCACCTGGAGCACTGCATCCAACTCAGGTCTCCAGTACAAGAAAGACATGGACCTGTTAGAGCAGGTCCAGAGGAGGGCCATGAAGATGATCAGAGGGCTGGAACACCTCTCCTATAAAGACAGGCTGAAAGAGTTGGGGTTGTTCAGCCTGGAGCAGAGAAGGCTTCAGGGACACCTTCTTGTGCCCTTTCAATATGTAAAGGGGGCTTATAAGAAAGATGGAGAGAAGCTTTTTACCAGGACCTGTAGTGACAGGACAAAGGGCAACAGTTTTAAACTTAAAAGAGAGTAGATTTAGATTGGACATAAGAAAGAAATTTTTTACGATGAGGGTGATGAAACACTGGAACAGGTTACCCAGAGGAGTTGTGGATGCCCTATCATTGGGGGTGTTCAAGGTCAGGCTGGATGGTGCTTTGAGCAACCTGATCTGGTGTCCCTGTCCATGGCAGGTGGGTTGGACTAGATGATCGTTAAAAATCCCTTCCAATCCAAAACATTCTGTGATTCTATGATAAGTAGCTCAGATGTAGGAACTACACTGTTGTCACCTAATGCTAGGAGAGATGTATTCTTTCCACAATCTCTGTGCTAGTGGGTTTCAAGTTTCAAGACTGAGTTACCTGACAGTGAATGGGTCTATGAAGCACTGTTCAAGACTGTTCAAGTCCAGGCTGCGCGAGTAAGAGCTCATGTTAAGTTATTCAACATACACAGAATTTACTGCTCCAAGAGGCAGTGTTAGTCTGACAGAGTTATAGGTGCAGGTAAGTCTTGAAAGATTTGTTGGTCCAGTCTTAAGTGACAAAGTGCACATGCTCTCTCATTGTCTTCAGTAGACTTTTGATCAGATACCAAATATTCACAACAAATCAAAATAAACTAACCTTCTACCTTTTTGGCGTTACGTAACTAGGTGTTTGCTATTCCACCTGTATTGTCTATGACTGCATTAGCTTTAAAAGTCTCTTCTGATGTGAAGTCTCTCTCTACATGTGAACACAACTGCACTTTGAAAACAGCAGCACTAGAGTTGATGGCCTTGGTTCCTAATGCCAAGAAATACTAAAGCTTTGAGGAATACTTGTAAACACATCTGTTCCACTTCTATAAACATAGTCACTGTCCACCTTTACGTCAGAATTAAAGGACAAATTTGCATTCAGTGGGAATGGAAGTGAGCAGGTAACTGCTGAAGTAGCTTCTGGTTATAGTGGGCAGGACAAGAATAATAACTTCACATTGTAGCAAGGAAGATTTACATCAGACATTAGGAAATACTTTCTAATGATAAGAATAGCAAAGCACAAGAATTGCCTGAGGATGCTGTGACGCCTCTATACTGGAGGACTTTAAAAACAGGTCAGATGCACACCTATCAGGAGTGGCCTGGGTATAGGAGATCCTGCCTTGGGTATCCGTACATACCAGGTAACCTCCTTTCAGCCCAATGCTGCCACCATTCATGCTAGTTCCCTATGACCTCTTTTTAAGGTTGTAGAACTGAAAAGAGAAATAAACTAATTAGGGTCTTTGGATATTATTATTAGCAGGAAGCTTACTGGAATGCAGGGAAGTTTGCGGGAAGATCTCAGGACCTTGAAGCCTTCAAGTCCCTCCAGCCAGCAGAAATTTATAATCAGATTCCCTTGCCTCACTCAGATGAGACCCAAGACCACAGGCAGTGTTCTGTGGGTAGGGTCTGAGGTGGTGGCCATGACCCTCAGGATGTTCAGTCACCTGATGTTTGAGTTCTAGGACATTACTCAGTGGCATGCAAGGAAGAAGAGTGGAAAAATCTCAGCATGCAGAGATCAAACACAAGAAGCAATGAGCGAGAAAATATGTCATTGATCAAGCAGAAAGGAAGCTAGGTCCACTGAGGCAGCGATAGATAAGCCTTTATTGAGCATTAACCATTTGCAAATTGCAAGCCTAAACTCAATCACATGTAGAAAATACCAAGCACATGGCAGGCACATTTCAGGCAACACGCAGGGAGTGCAGTAAGCTCTCAAGAGATATAGCATACTAGTTTAGTAGCTACTAATATACCAAACCTGATACTGGCTAGGAAAATGAAATTCCCAAAAGTGAAATTTCAGTGTTTTCATCCACAAATGGGATGACAGTTATAAAAGATAAGAGACATCATAAACAGTACTGCACTTAGACATGCAGAGGCAATTATGGGAAAAGGCTGTTATAAAAAATATACATACATAAAATCTGGTCACCAATAAATAATGTGATTCAAGTGCTTTAGCTTTTCTCCTGCCATCCCTCTGCCAGGCAGGAAGGACTTCTGGGACTGGTACAGCTTAACCAGAGACAGAGTTTATCTCTAGATTCTCTGTCTCCTTTTGTTAAAGAATAAAGAACAGGGCTTACAAATCTTCAAATTTTTTAGTCTTGGTTATTTCCTACACACACATTCTTCCTCCTCCTCCTCCATGAGTAGGTAATATCTCGCATCAAGTTGCTGAAGGGTTCTGCCAATTTATAGAATTTTAAAATCAAAAAAAGAAAATTATATGTAGTTCCAGTAGCCAGGAAAAACAATATATACACTGACTTATGATTATCAGTGTCTGTGGTGAGTATGTGCTATACGTAATTGATGAAGTCTTTGGTCTGGCATTCACTTGCACAGTAAAATATTCTTTTTCAATGAATTCAAATAGCAATTAAAGATCTAAATACCTGCTTGTACCTAAACTAACCAGGAAAAAAGGGAAATGGTCTCAGTTCTCTACATCATTCATCTTAATGTCTAAAGCCAAGTGTTAATTTGCTTTAAAATCTGGAATAATCCCATGAATGCCGCGCATAGTGAAAAAATTGCCAGCAACTCTTGACTCCCTCTCAGATATTTATAGGGGGATTATAAGAAGCACTCAGCACTGGCCAAATACTCTTCTACTGGAGTAAATGGAAGCAAAGATTCCCCACATAAAGGTCTGAAAAGTCTTGACTAATAGTTCTGTGAGGAGAATTAAGCTTAAGTGACATTTTAATTATCACAGTTTCACAATGAAATAGAGTTGCTTCCAGTGAGGTCCCCAGTCCAGGTTGGTGTTATAGGGAATAACAGACCAGGACCTTTTCCTTCATAAGGTATGTAGTGCTTTTGGTAAGTGTAACCTGTGTTTCTCCTTCACCCCACACTTAGCATTTAGCACACACTACACAAAGATGGCTGGAACAATTTCTGAATAAAAGGTTGTTCAAAGGCAAATGGGCATAAGGAATAAGTGTGCAAAGCAGAAAAGCAGAAGCCAGAAGAATTGCCCATACTATAGCTCCATCTAGCTATTAACCCATTTTCTTTGTCAAACACTAGAAGTAGCCTTGCAGATAGCTCACATTGAAAATGCACATGGTTATCATCCGGCCAGACCAAAAGGAGACATATTCTCCTATTAATGTGCAAATGAGCAGTGTCTAATAGTGCTAATCAATGTTACACAGGAAAAAAAGTATGTCCTTAAAAAGATAATGGTAAGTAGCTGATGGACAGAAGGGTTTTGTAGTGACTAGTTAACCACCCCCTGTGCTGCCCACTGATACTGCTGGACAGTTGTTTCATTAGGAGAAGCTCCACATTAAGCCATACTGCTTTTTCAAATAGAAAACTATCCAATTAAGAATCTTATTTCTTCTGAGCAGTCAGCTATGCAGGCTTAACTGAATTGCTGATGATGACTAAATCTTTTTAGCCTTTGTAATATATTTTTACTGTGTGCCCCTATGTGAGACGGAAATACTTAAACTGATAATGACAATGGGGTGGGCAGGTATGTGTCAGGCAAAATACTGTGACTAAACTCTCATTTACAGCGAGGCAGCAAGCTCAGGCACTGGCAGGAAAAACATCTCATTGAATCAGCACTTCCCAAACCAGTGTGTGAAACTGAAACATGCAGCAGTATTGCCAAGTTTTGCAGCAGAGAACAAAGGATGCCTGGGAGTTGAATTGGATCCTAGTGTTTAAAACCTTGCTGTATAGGATGCTGCCCTACTTCTGATTCTTTGGGTAGCTTATGTTGCATTGGCTTGGCTATCTCTCCACAGCACTCCTCTATATAGTGCAGACAGACAGACTCCTACTTTCTTTATTCATCCATTCTCCTTCCATTTTGCTATTCCTGCACTCTTTTATCCATTTTTAGGATAAGTAAACGAACACTGCTTAACTCCTATTGAGCAGCAATAATAGTCTAAGCCATGGGAGTGGGAACATTTCACCATTTCTCTTGCCCCGTTTTACAAGGCGCGCTGCTGAAGGGGAGGGTCCTTGCAGGGAACTTGGTGATCTTGGCTTTATGCACAGAAAATTTCTTGCTCACTGGGAAGGTTTTGAGAAAAGAAATCGTCCTGTGACCCTGTTACTGAGAAGCTTCAGGCTGGTGTAAAACTACACCTGCCAAACTTGGGGGGAGCCAAATCTTTTGCAAATGGCAGCCACTTTAGTGCCATTTGAGAACATGCTTTAGATGTTCCTCTAGGAGACTGCACATGCCCTGACTGGTGAAGCAATGCAGTTATTACAATTGACCTAGACTTAACCTTTGATCCTTGGAGAAGAGCTCTTAAGTCATTTTTTATTAGTCATCTCTTCTGGGTCATGCCTCTGCATCTTCCTCTGTCACAACCCTTTTCTAACTCACCTTCAGGACAGATGCTGGCTGGCTTCTGGCTGTATATGCCATGGGAGAAATACACTCTACCTCCTTCTGCTAATACCCCAAGGGCCCCACTTATCTTTCTGAAAGAAGCCTGGGAAAGTCTGGCAAAAGCAGGCAGGGCTGTGTTTTATACCTCCGCAGCCTCTAATGAGAATAAGAAATGCAGCATGCAGTACAAAGTTGACTCAAGGCATGCCACAAGCCAGCCGACTCTGAGGGCAATCCGAGTGAATAAAGCACTGCCTTGCTTGTCTACTTAGACACACCACTACCGTGGCAATCTCCTGGAACAGGGATGTCTACATGTTTGCACAGCCCCTTGCAGACTGGAGTCCTTCCAGCCTGTGCTTGGAGATGCAGGTGATAAACCATTGAAACAAGGATGTCCAAGATACATCCATTGCCACGTTCTGCAGGAGATACGGAAAGGACTACCCAGCCCCGGAGCCTGTCATAGGGAGAGCTCAGTCTCCCGTGTCCTTTTTTGTGCTACTGCTAGCATTTCTTTACAAATCACAGCCTCAGGTATTGTTATTTTCTTTTTGATTACAATAAAAGCTCCACTGGCTTCCCCAAGTTGTATTCCTTCAAAAATACTCTTGACGTAGTACAAGGGTGAACAGCCTTCACAACCCTGTGATCTGCACACCAAGGTCTCCGAATAGCAAAGGGCTCAGACACAGACACGAGAGCTTGGAGACCTGAGGAGAAGGGGAGCTCTGAGAATATCCCACAGGAGATCACATCTCCTGAGCGGATGGGACCGTGCTGAAGTGCTGCAGAGAGCTGCAAGCCCCAGCAGACTTTATTACTTCGCTTCCTCCTGCGTTTTGGGATTCAGCACGTTTTGGGATACCAGCCTCCTGATGGTAGTCCCAGCTCAGGAGCCTCAACGTGCTTCATGAGAGCAGACAGGCCATCAGTGCCGTGGCATGCCATAGGCAGACATTGCCTCCTGTGTGTTCACTTTCAGACCTTAAATTCTCCCCAGGCTCTTTGACTGACTGCTCCCAGTGGTTTCCTAGTGAGACTGGCCAGTTGCTGCTCTTCCTGCCTTGGAAATGTCCTCTGGGGATGATTAAGAACATTTGGCTTGCTGCAATTTTCACATCAAAAGCATAAAGCCTGGTCAATCCCTACTAGTGACCCTGCTCATTTTCGGGAGTTGGAGATCTCAGCATCTCAAAAGCGTATTTTTTAAAGGCAGCATTATCTTGACTACCACAGCACATGGTGGGGGGAATATATGGAAAACACACCAGGCATATAGATGGCTATAAACACGTCTGTAGCATTGCAGACTGTGATAGAGCTAATACATAAAACATACAGGATTAAAACGTGCAGCACCTTGACCCAGCTGTTAATGGAACTGGGATTCTCAACACTTGTGACACGGGTTGTTACTCCAGAAACAAAGAAATAATTCATCACTGACTGCACACCACTGGCCTTTTATTTTAAATAAAAGGGATGAGAAGTACCGTCAGATAAACGTTACTGTCCTGCCTTGATTTTAGCACAGAGGATTCCAACCCAGGCCTGCTCAAGCTTTTCAGAGACAGAACAGAGTTGTGCTGCCCCATCGGAGAGGGGTGAGAGGTGGCTGCTCTGGCTGCAGGCAGCGGATGTGATAGGGAAGAGGCTGAGCAGGGATGATGTTGGGTTGATGGTTGGACTTGATGATCTTAAAGGTCTTTTCCAACCTTAATGATAATAATGATTCTGCGATTCTGTGATGAGATGCATGGAGGCAGCAGTGTTGCTTTTCCTTCCCCTTCCACAGGTATCCCAACTCCTCCCATGACCCCAGCCTGCCTGTCCTGTGTCCTGACGTACACAAACTAAGTGCCAGCACTGCAAGCATTTTTGCACCCAGCAGACAGATATCTGCTTTGCCAAGCACCTGACACTGACCCTGATCCTGACCCACAGACTGTAATGGGAAAAGCAGCTTCACTAGCTGAGCTGAAGCACAGTGTCTCAGAAGGTGAGGTTTGATCTAGCGCCTGTTGAAATGATAACGAGGAGTCACACTGGTCTTGGCGGATCAGTGAATCAATCCCCATGTGGCAACATGCTTATTTTGAGTCCATCCCTGTAAGGGTAAATCACAGTGTCAGCTGCTTTGGGGGTTTTTGCTTATTGTTATTGTTCTGGTTATTGGCCGCGAGAAAGAATCTCATCCACATAACAAACATATGCATCAGACTCCCAAACCCACTTACATAATTTGTTTATTTTTCTCAAAAGCAACACAGGGCAAAGAGCTGCCCTATTTTAATGTGCTAGGTCATGGTCAAAAGAGTAAACTAATATTTTCCTGTAAGGGCTAGTATTTACTATATGAACCAACTATCAAATTCATCTGACAAGTTAATCCATTAACCTAACCTTCATCTAATAAATACCAAAGAGAACGGATTCCCATTGATCTCAGCTGTCACAGGGATTTTGGACTCTTTAAACTCAGTGCTGCCTGTAGCTAATGGGTCCATCAGAGTTAAACCCATCACATACGCTGTCTCCTTTCTCATGTCTTATAAATAATTCCCTGAGCTGTTCTTCTTATCTGGTCCAGCCACTTCTTCACTTACTTATTTGTTTATACTTATCCTGTGCTCTCACACTGAGTTCATCCCTGAAAATCTTCAGCGAGCTGTTTTCAGCTTCCACAGTGTTTACCCCACCTTATCTGATGGTACATTCTTAAAGAAGCCATACCATAAAACAGGTCTACCTGTGTCCTGTGGTCACCGTTTCTGGGCTCTGTCAGTGGCGCAAGGGCCAGACCCAGACCCCCATCAATGTTCACGGAAACCCTCTTACCCATTTCACTGGGAATTATGCTTGTGGCAGCTCATGTCTCCACTGAAAGGCAGTATAAGAAAGGCAGTACGGGCACAGCAGAATCAAGCAGAAAGTCAAGCATCTGCTGGCTGTCAGCAAGCACCCAGTTTATATCAGAATTATACAGTTTGATTTTAGTTTGAAAGCAAAGCTTGCATTAGACCTTCCCTACCAAACCCAGACACAGTGTTCAACCCAATGACAGACCCCTCTTAGCCCTTGGCATGCCAGGTTTGAGCAAACAGAACTTCTCAGGCAGGACTTCAAGAGCTTCTGCAATGTGGGAGTCAAATTTCAAATTGGAAGGAACAGCGGTGGGTGGATTAACCCCCACGTAATGCAGGTTGCCTTTGTAATCCCATCTCTACCAAATCTGTTTGATTTTACCAAAAGAATTTCCTCTCTCAGGAGTTCTTCCCCCTTTTCCCACCCACTTTCTTCACGTTCACTGCCTCTGTGGCTCTGTAAATTTTGGGTCATATGTGGCAGCCACCAGTTTTTACACCCTTTCAGACCACAGGCTAAAAACACACAGTGGCCAAACTCACAAAGAAGAGAGCAGCTCCCTTCTGCTTCCCATGAGCCTCAAGAAATCCACATGCAAGTTGGATTTCACGTTATTGTTCTCTTGAACTTATGTTACTTGCATTCCCCACAACAGGCAGTCTGAACATGGTCCTTGCTTCATGCAACTTGTGGAGTGACTGAAACCTAAGTTTCTTTTGTGCTGGCTGGCCATAAAATCAACCTTTTGATATTCTATGTGTAAAAAGTACCCAACAAGCTGTGGCTTCTTGTCCTTTTGGGACGACTTATCTCACACCTTTCCTTTAAGTTAATTTTTTCACCTAGCTCGTAATTTGTATGAGAATAGTTAAAGGTTCACTATTATCACATTGACTTAAAGCTCAGTTGTTAGAACAGACAAGCTTAGAAAGTCAGTGCTGACACCACAGCATTTGTAAAAGTGATTAAAATCTTGGAAGCATCAACAACAGCTTGTTAATAAAGGTAATCAGTTCGGGTTTTTTTTTTTTCTTTCCTTATTAGAAGAATGGGATTTCTGTTCCCCATGTCCTTCTCCATAAACACGATCTGTTCCATTAGGTCTGCGCTGCTATAGAATGCACTTCTTTTCCTTTTGTTTTCCTTTTGTTTTTACTCTTTTTAAAGGAAAAACATCACTGAAAGGAAAAGGGAAGCTACACCAGAGCATAAATGTCAGGGGTATAAAGGAAGCCATCCTCAGCCACCCCTAGTGACTAATAAATGCCAGTAAAATTCATTCCACATCTGGAACGTGGTCTGTAGAAAATCCGACAAGTATAAATCACCACCCTCGATCAGAGTATAAATCCTGCCATGATGCAAATAATGCATAGCTCGTATGTTTGTGTATTTTACTGTGGTATCAGGAGGAGGAAGGAAGGGCCAGGTGACAGGATACAGGGAAGTTAGAAAATAACTTGTCCATTTCAAGAAACAATACACTGCTTCCACCGGAAGAAGAATATTTTTTAGAAAGGAAATTTACTCTCTCCTGCTTCACCACTGCTAACTCCTCCTCCTGCAACTTAGAAGCCTCCAGCAAAAAGAAATTAAGATATCTTGAACTCTGCAATCAGAAGGTCATGAAATACCAGCTTGTCTATGCTGGCTACATTCACTTTTCATTTGTACAGCAGTTATGTTGGATCAGATGCAAGTGCATGTCCTGCTTCATCTCCTTGGAATATTTGCTCCTTCCCCCCTTCGCTGCAGTTCACCAGCAGGTCACGCCAGCAGCTTCTCACTGTTTTTCAAGAGACCGGTTCTCACAAAGGTGACTGTCAACCAATGCAGTCAAGCTAACACTGTCTTTCGCTATTTTTCCCCTAGGACATGGTAAGCTATGGCACACAGGTTTGATCCAAAGCCCTCAGAAGCCGACGAAAATGTAAAGAAAAATCCCCTCTAAGGGTTTCACAGCATGGGTGTATGGCATGGGAGACCTCTTTTACTCTGACTCTGAATACTGACATATGCAGCATGGTCACACCAGCATAGCTTTGGTAATTGACTCAGAGTCAGCCTCTCTGCCACGAATTTGCTCCTGATTCACCCTGTAATATTCTAGATTGCCACAGGGGGAAAAAAAAAGTTTATTAAAACTCATGATTAAATGTTAAACTGTTGATCTGAGCCTTTAGCATGTGTGAGGGATGGTCTCACAATTTGCACTATTCATCCAGATGTGCAGGGCTTACCACTTGTGTAATGCCCATGCTTGCAGACAGAGGGGCTTCCACTCAGCATGACAGTATAAATCAGAAAAGCTCCACTGAAATTCTCACACTGTTTCTGTGTACGTTATCTAGGGAGGAAAAAGAGATTTGAAGAAACATGTGACAGACGTTCTTCGCACAAACACAGCGAGACAAATTCAGGACCCAGGAGGGTGGCTGTAAATGTAGAGTAATTCCATTTTAGATTTATGCCATTGAAGCTGAAAAGAGAATTGGGCCTTGAATAAGTAAAATAAAAATAATGAATAAAAATACTTATTTTTTATTATTAAAAGCAGTTACATGGCATCATGAACTGTAAGGTAAAACCACCTTCATGCACAAGTGCAATAGACTGAATCTTGGATCACTGCTAATCTGCGGTGATTGCTTCAGGATCTGATCCAGTGATTTTTCTGTTGGATAAAAACAGAGCATCTGTGGAGAGAAGGTAAGTCTGCTGAGATATTGTATGAAGATTAAAGGATTTCCCTATCCCCTAGAGATAATTCCTATTATGCAGCAGAGAGAAACCTCTTAGTCAATCCTTAAAAGGCTTCCCTCTTCTATCCTACTAAAGGGTACATTATTTATCAAAATAACCTTTTTATTTTTCTTTTCTTTTCTTTAGGGACTCTTTAAACACAGGTATCTTGATTGGAAAACCAACACAGGCAGGAAATGCTTAATTGTATGACTTTTCTGTGTTTGAGAGTGCCTGCTAGTCTTAAGCGTGGGATATGAAACCATCCTTGAACCAAAGTGTAAGGAAAATTTACCCACAGCTTAAGTACTGTGATTCAGTCCACAGACTTCAGGTAGTCTAAAGTAACCCCCCAAAATGCAGACAGTGTGGACACTGAGTCCTTGGTGCAATCTGTCACGCTGTCCAGATCTGTTCCTACAACGCAGCCCTAATTAGTATTGCAGACATGCCACTCTGCATTTTGATTGTATGTTCTTCTGGGAGGAGGTTCCCATATTTTACTGATAACATAAGAACTGTCTTGGTGTCACAGCAAAGCTGATGTATTGTGATCATTTCTACCATAAATTCCAGCCCCCTCTCCTCTTGCAAAAACTAACCAGGTTTTTGGAGGTTGTTTTTTTTTTATTATTTTTCAATTAGACATTTCTTTGTCCTGCTTTCCCTAGAAGACTTTTTTTTTTAAGAACAAGTTATGACATTGCAGGTACCAAGACCTCTTTGTGTGCTGTAAAGCAACAAAAAAGGTCTCTTCACTACTTCACAGTTCACCTTGAAGAAACAGTGTCCAGGTCAGTCTCAGGTGTGTTCCTGCTGGTGCCAGGTGTCAATAGAAAGCTCTCTAATGACTCATTTGCTAATTAAAGGCTTCCCTTCCCTGAAACACAGATCACTGCATCTTAACTATTCAGTGCACAAATTGAATGTTCTGACAGCTACTTACCAAATCTTTCATACCTAGAGACAGGAGACTGTCTCTGTCAAAGGTTGTTTTTAAACCTTTGAGGGTTTTTTGTTTGGTTTTTTTTTTTTTTTTTTTTTTTAAACTACCAGTTTTCTAAATACAGAAATGCTATGAACCTGTGAGTTGGGTCCCACTGAATTTTACATCACTAAATAAATTTCAATGAATGCTTCAGGGGGAGAAAAAAAAAAAAGAGCTGTATCCCAGGAGTGTGGTCCTCCAGTGGCAAGGAGGAATCTGGTAGGAAACGTATGCTGGAGGACAGGAAGAAGAACAGGCTTTTTTGTTTTCTGGGGAGTAGTTAAAGTGAATTCCCTATTGTCTGATTCTTAGCCCTAATATACGCTGCCTTGTGAGCTATTCATCCATTAAATGTGAGCTACAGCAACTATATTTTCACTAAATCTTAAGTCCAAGCTCATAAGTTTATATAGACTCCACAGCACCAAAAAATTTGGACACGTGGTTTATCCTGCAAGAAGTGATGCTTTTGGTCTTGAATTCAGCTATAGACAGAGTTGCAGTGTTTGAGTCACTGTGGTTTAATGAGCAACCACTTCTCAGCAGAGGAGTTTAAGCCATTGTGTGGCAGGAAGAAAACTCTCACTTGGGCCAGTCTTAGCAGTCCCACAGTCACATCAAGCCATCCAAAACACAGGCTGGTCCTTGAGGGAAGGGTCCTCTTTAAAACCCTTCTCTCATGGCATTCCTCATTTCTTTCCCCTAATTCCTATCACACGTTTCTTTGCCAGAGTAGTGTACGCTCAGGTCGCTTTTAATATGACTCTGCACCGCCACAAACACACTTGTGCCAACAGAAGAAATAGAGGGAAGAGAACCTGAATTTGGCAAGTGGCTGAGAGTAAAGGAGGGTGGTTGTGAAACTGTTCCCCCATGGAGCTGCAGCAAACTGCTTAATTACAGCTGTCATCCCATACACTTCTTGTCTGAATATATCCTCGAACTGGTAAAAACCAAACGCAACTTATTTGCTGCTCTCTGCTCCTTTTGTCTTGTATATTAGTATATTCCAGAAGAAATCTCAGAAGCAGACTCCATATTATTGGTAAATATTCCTCTTTTTTAATTTTCAAAACTTTTGGTTTTTTACACCTAAGTTTTAAAACCTCACTTCATCTTGATGGGAGAGGTCCACCAGAAGTCTTTGAATGTAACGAAACATATGATGAAAAAGCTTTCCTTGCTATTGAATTAAAATTAGTCTTTCAAAGATTTTTGAAATGTTCCTCAATCCCAAAACTAAGCTTTGTTTAAACAACAACAAAACATCCCCTTCAACACACCAGGTCTAATATCCTGGTGTGTCTACCTTGAGTTGTCATTTTTTTGAGTCCTATTTCCTGTGTGTCTAATCTATGATCATAAACTGTGTATCTAGGTCTATACAAAGTAGTGGGACTGTATGTGAAAAAATATGTACATAAATTTGCACTTAGAGGTATACACAGAAAACAGTATTTAGCTTAATAAATGTAAGAAAAAAAAAAAGACTTATGGCAGGATTTGGTTTTATAACACATAGCCTTCCAATAAGCTTTGGGCTAAGTCTTTCAGCTACTGCTATTAATGCAAGAATTGAAAGAATCTCAAGCAGGGATCAAACCCCCTGGTCCTCGAATTGCTATGGACACAAACAGAAAGGGCCCTCTCCCACTCTAAATACAACAGCAGATGGATACAGATGGGTGAGTGGAGGGAAACAATAGGAGGTGCATATCATGAAACAACAGCAGCAGAGAAGTTAGTCATCTAGTCTCAGCTAGTTGTCCAGGCACAACTGTTTGCTTGGCTGTGCTATGAACTAGAATGGGGAAGTAATCCAGCTTTTCCAAGCCTGGTCCTCTGCAAGCTGCAGCAGTTCCCAGAGCCACTTCACAACACAACTACACAAGCTGCTGTGTTATCATAGCTGAGATGATTTTGTGGGTCAGGAACACATGGTAGGACAATAAGAATACTTCAGGCTGATCCTGTTAGTGAAAACTGTATTCTGAAACTAGTGTTGCAGAGTGTTTGCCTCTGATAAGGAGTCTCCTGGCTCACCACTTGACACAGGTGATGGTGCAGCACTACCATGTCCATCCAAGGCTACACACTGATGTTTTCCATGGGGACGTTCAGCTGTTGAGCCAGCATTTCTTCTGTCTTTGAGAGAGCTTATGCATCATTAATGACACAGGCACCTGAACCTGGGAACTCCTGCCAGAGATGAATAAGTGGGGTTATGATAAGATTTATATTCATAAAGATAACAAGAATATCCAGAGCTATAAATATTGCTAACTGATAAATCCTGATTGTTCAACCTCATTCTTCAAAGTTTAAGCCAAAATCTAAATATTACAGATATAAAACAGACCTACTGGAGTAGGAGAGGGGAGAAAAGGAGAAGTATTATCCTTTACCTCCCAGCTATAAGAATCTTAAACCTTTCTCTAAGACAGCCATCCCCACACCTTGGTGGAGATTTGGAACCAAATGCTAGATGGACCTTCATTCTGCTCCAGGATGGCAGCTCTTGCCTTCTTGCTTTCTGTTGTCTATACAGATTTCTGCTGGAATGCAGATCACATAGTGAGTGCCATACTAACGGAGAAGGGTTTCATCATGATCATTCCTGAACCCGACAGGGTCTTAAAAAAGTTTCCGAAAGAAAAAAAGGAAGCTGCCAAAAAGAAGTGGACATCTCTGGTCCAACAGTTGGCTCTTTTGTTTGAAACCAAGAAAAGCACCATTCAGGACTCTAATTGATTAAAACTGAATGCAATTGCCAGAGCACCAATAATTGCTGGAAGAGGGCAATGGTCACCCTAACGCGTTGTCACTTCAGAGGAAGCTGAACACTAACAACCCATCAAGCAGCATTAGTTAAAAGTAACCTTTTAATGACCCCTGATTTCTCCTTCAGGAAATATTTTCTACACAATTTGTATTACATTTTCAATGCTAGCCCATAAGTCTTTGAACACCTTATTTATTTTAAATTTTAAAATATGCAGAACTCTCCACTGCTCCATTCTGGCTGCGCACTCTAAATACCTTCTGACGTGATTTCCAGATGAACCCCAGGAATTCTGCGCTTATCTAAATTTGTCCCAAACCTGCTGCTTGTTCACAACAAAACTACTTCTTTTGCTAACTCTTCTACAGCTGCCATTAGTTTTACTTTCCTTGTTTTCCTTGATTACTTACCCCTGATTAACTCAGACTCCCACTTGACTTAGTTTTACTTTTTCATACACTCACTTATGTGTAACATACACTTCTTCCTTTCCCACAATGTTGTGTTCAGCATTGCAGGAATGTTACTGATAGTCCCATAAACTTTACGTTTTCCTTACAGCCTGAAGGCTGGATTAAGATGTAAACCCTGGAATCACCACTCCTATTTACAGAGCAAAAAAAAAGGATATTCCACTTCAGGCTTTTTCAGTAAAGCTATGAAATATAACGTTGCTTCAGAAAACCTGGTGGAAATAAAAAGCACTCAAAAGTATTTTTTTGGAAAAGTTTACCATTTTTAAAAGGATTTCATGATCTGTGGAAACACATCTACTCTTTAGGTCACCTGGATTTTTCTTTCTAAAGGAATTACTTTCTCTATTGTGCTAGAACATCTGAAAGTTTGATACAGGCTTTATTTTATTTTGCTTTGATGACACATTTCTTATGTTCAGTTATTCTCCTAAGTGATGTATGCTTATTAAAATACCTCTATATTACAAAGAAGAATAAAACCAAGAAGACATATGCCTTGAACATCCAACATCTCCATGTTCTTGTATTTTCATACTTCAAATTGTGCCTTGGCCTTTTTTATCTCTTACAGTGTCATCTAAAAACATACTGTAAACATTTAAGACCAGGTACTGCCTTTTTTATGTTCCCAAATCACCAGACACCTCTAGAAGTCTGTATAAATATTAAATTATACTAATTAATAAACCGTCTCTTTACAAGTGAAAAATGGAGTTCTGAGAAGTAGTTTCACCCTGTCAAGACAGAATAAAATCCCATTCATGAAGAGGCCTGTAATTAAGTAGAAATGTCTGGAAACCCAGGGAAACCTTGTGAGGAAGGGAAGCATTTTAGGTGCAGTGAAAGAGAATGGTCCCCAAATTACGGGGGCTTCCACCACGAGTAGGAGAGTACTTCACTGCTGCCCTTCCCAACACAAAGGTCAGCTCTCAAAGCAGAGGTGACCCCGGAGCCAGAATGGGACAAGGAGGCTTCCCCCCTAAGCAGGGAGGGAGAGGAACGTGTTCCTGCCCATGAATTAGTAAATAGGTTGAAGCAGCTGGCACCAGAGGAAGAAACTGGATGAAACATCTCTCAGAGCTTTGAGAAAGAAGGCGACCAATAGCCTCCAAGGGAGTGATGTGATTCAATGAAGAAAGGTGGACAAAAGCATCTGGATTTGGGGGCATTACACTTGTCCTGGAGTAGGCAGACTCATCCAGATCACCAGCTTGCCCCAAACATCCTGCATGGTGGAAAATGGAGGCATGGTTGTGTCCCAGGCTGAACCAGGTAAGTTATTTCAACACAACTAGACTGAAATAAGAGACAAAGGTCCCTGGGAAATATGAAGGTCAGAAGCACCTGGAAGGGGATTTTGGCTGGGTCTGCCTGTCAAGCGTCTCCCCACCTACACCAAAGGGAGGGAATATAATTCTTCACCCTGGAAATAGTCTTTCCGTGTGGGTGCTGCTGCCACCAATGCATGTGTGCAGGAGTGCTTGTCTACACCAAAGCTTTTGTCTCTTGCCTGTGCTTTGCCTCAGTTTCTCTGTGCGCAGAGAAAAGAGGTAGTGGGTGTGTTGGTCTTTTGCTGGAAGGATTTTAAAAAGTGCAAAAAGACTTTTTTAGTCCTCTTAAATCCTTGTTTCCTTGTTCCAAGCTGACCAGAAAACCTGTGCGGGTTCTATCTTTTCCTCTGTGATCTTAAAATAGCATTGGACCCTTTTCCCTGTCATTCTCTCAGCAGTATCAGAGTGGTGCGTTCCCCACTTCAGGACTCTCTTTATGTTTTAGCTCCTTTTGTTAGTTGAGGTAGATGATGCATTTGGGATTCATTTGTCAGGTTCAAAAGCTTTTAGATAAAACATCTGTTTGGTTGGAGTAGGACACACCATACTTAAGTGTTGGGGAAGGAAGGGAATATTGGGCTACTGCAAACTCTCCATATAAAGGGGAAGCAGTCATTCCTCTGGGGTCAGAGTCCAGAGGATCTGGACTTTGTTCATTCTCTCCTGCCTGCAAACAGGGAATCAGGAAACATAAACAAACACAAGATAAAAGCAAAACCTAACCCGAGAGAAACAAGCAGCACTGATCTAACTGTGGATTAGACCCATGCAACTCACACTGGAGTCTACCAGCAACTACTGTGGAGGAAGGGACCTACCATGTTAAGAACTGCCGTTGCAGCGGAGAACCTAAAAATTAGGCATGAAATCAGACACAAGGAAGGATATGGGGTAACAAGACAGTGTTATTTTACTGTGAGAAGAGAAGGAATCTTTATATGAGGGGGTGTACTGGGGAACGTCAGGTATGTACATAAAATAAAAGGTTGTTGCAACAAACCCAGAATATTTTGCTAATCTTTGCTGAGAAATCAGCATGAAAAATTCATCATTGCAAAGTCAGCCGGTCCTGTCATGTCTGTTGCCCAATCTGTTTGACCCAGGCAATGATAAAGGAAAGGCAAACGAGATACTAGTTTCTGATGGACTCTCCCTTGAGAACCTGTTACCAGAGGGTGAAGGTCTGGCTCAGCAGAGGGTTTGCAGAGCTCTGCATCTGGGTGTCTGTGGGGTGCACACAGGGAGCACTGACTTCTACAGTTTTCCCTTCTGTGAGTTTCTCTCTGCTTTTCTTCTCTTCCTCATCCATTGCTTTGTAGGTCCAGTCTGTTGGACTTTGGCCCCATTTAATCAAAGCTCTTGCAGTGATCTGGCTCATCATAAACCTGGTCATTCTAATTTTGGCTGCTTCATCTTCTATCAGCATCACATTGCTGTCACTGAGTCTAGATATTGACTAGCTCTGTAAGCCCTAATTTTCTTCTCCATCTCTCAGGATGTTTAAAGGAAAACCTCATCCAGGCTGGAACACGGAAGAAAAAATCTGACAAGCCAGGAACAAAAAAAAAGAAAGAGGGAGCAAGGGATGAGTCTTGAGCACTGAAGATGAGATCTGAGCAATGAACTCCCTCCACCTGCTCTTCAGACTAGAGTTCATGCGATTATATGACACCACGCTGCAGCCTCCTTCCTGCTCCATGAGTCATCTGTCAGATCCTGATTTGCCTGGGGACAAGTAGGAGAGATGCTGTAGCACTGGGCTGCAGCCAGGAAACACCTCCCTGTTCATGGGGCCCAGTCCTCACAGCCATGCTCCTCTGCTGCACCCAGTGCCAGGTTCCTTACCTAGGCGTACTCCAGATGTGCAGTCTATTTTGGGACTTTCACAGGGATTGGATAAATTTGAGAAGTCAGAGGGCAGAACGAGCATTAGGGAAAGTCGGTAGATCCTTACATAAATGCCATCTGACAGAGAGGAGAATGATGTCTTCTGCTTTCAGGGAAAGCAGCTGGAATCAAGCCCAGAAATTTTCTGCAGCTATCATAACTCAACCACACTGCACAAAAACCTTAAGATGTAAAAATGATACAGTATTAAAATGAAAGAAGTGCAGCAGTTTGGGTTAAAATTGCACTGGGAGTTGCAGTTTCACATTTCTTAGCTATGTGTGTGCTTCAGCTCACAGGCACAATGTATTAGCTGTGACTGTCCACAGATAAGGCTGTTAGAAAGGGTTCAGCAAAGTGGTAACACATACGAGCCCTCTTGCCAAAAGCGAGATCTGTAGCCTATCCTTGGAAAAGTATGTGCTTCCCACCGGCTTTATGAAGAACTTTTCCTTTGGATCCATGGACAGCACGCAGCTCTCGGGCCTTTCAGCTGGTCACTCTGACAGTGGTTTGTATTTTCATATGGGATGCAGAATCACTGTATGTTAAGTCCTTATGTTGCCAGCTGTCTAAAAGAGATGCTGTTTGCCTTCTCTGAGTGGATGTATTTCAATGGTGAAAGAACTGATCCTAATACAAAGCAAGTGAAACTCTCCACTGCTCTGTGCTTTTCTGTAAGCAGTTGCACTCCTGCAAGCTGGGTATGGAAGGCTGCCAGATCCTAGTGGTTGTCTTTAACGCCCTTATTATATAGGTTATTACAGTAGTTACAAAGCAATGAAGCTATCAGACATATATATCAGCTTAGGGCTGTATGTGTACTTCAAGAACCAGTTTAACAATAGCTCGGGCTTATGCATTTGATTAAGAGTTCAAACGTATACGTTGAAAGAAAAGGAAATGCAGAATAGGCATGAGCATTGGCTGTTACACGTTGCTGTGATACTGTTCATCGCAGCGGTGCTAGGTAAATTTACACAGAGACTATCTGACTCCGGGAGCTGGTGGCTACCAGAATAGTATGAAATAGTTATACTGATGTTATCTCTCCAACAATATTTTAGAGACAAAAGATGAAAGGGCAGAGAGTCCTTAAGAAGATGCTTTATCAGCATGGTATCAGACTATTGCAATCTACAATTGGGGTACCAGAATATGCTTGGTAAGCATATTTTTGCCTTTTTAGGGTGGTCAAAGATCATTTGCTCCTTGCAGTAACTTACCGAAAGGAATCTAGAAGCACAGAATACTAAATTACCAGTATAGTACAAAGTTATGTATTATTTACAAGCACAGTGTGAGCTGTCAGGTCAGCTAAATCAATTATTCACCATTTGTTCAATTTAGCTTTGTATAAATCTTCATTTTCTCACTCAGCAAATTCCAAATTTACTACAAAGCCTTATGCCATGTCTATAATGAGAACAGACTGAAAAGTATAAAAAGGCAGACAGCTTACTAAATTTATAAGCAATTGCTTGAAAAAAATGATCAATGTCTACACTTTGCTTTATTTTATCTGGAGTGTGATTTTTATGCATAAATCATACATGATATGTATATAAATTTACATTTTGAGATAGAAGGATTCAATTCCATCCATTTCTTGACTTGTTACATACAGTAAGAGATTAAGACATTCCCGTAAGGACTGAGTGACTGAGTAGAGGAGGAAATCGCACACTTTTAAGGCTAGAAAGGACCATTACAGGCTGTGACCTCTTGGATCACAAACAGCATAAAACTTCATACAGGAACGACTGCAACAAGCCCATGTCTTCTGATTGAACTAGACCGTATCGGCAGAACTTCTTTTTCTCCATAAATTGGCCAACCTTGCTGCTTCGCATCAGTGGAAATATGTATATAGACCAAGGTAAAAAAAGAAAAATTTGCTTACTTGTGTAACCAGAGAGCCAGCAGTCAGGCTAGACCCAAAGTCAGATCTGTTGAATGATGTACAACTGGAATGCATTGCTAGGAAAAGTTATTTGCATTAGAGATTTCGGTGCAGTATTGTTCAAGGAGCATGGAAACTGTGAGTTTATCTACCTTACTTAGGCACCTCAACCTTGCCCAAGAAAAAACCCTCAGCTGATAAGTTAATTCAATCTCTCTTTTTCCCATGCCTGGCTTTTCCTGACTGGACCCTGATTATGTCAATGGATTGGGAAACGGGAAAAAATTAATGCATGAAAACCACTGATTTGTTGGTTTATTGATTAAAGATTATCATTCATTGGCTGAGAATGGGAGCTGGCCATATATACTTTTAGTGTGGCTCACTTGTGAAGCAAAGTGAGTTGGCTCAAGCCACAGAAAAGCTTAGATCTAAGGCTAGTCTGCTTTTTTTGCAGTGGTCGTTACCTCATTGATTTCTGTAGTGGTCATTGACTTATTCACTGAAATGTGTGTAATGTTGCCTCTGGTGTACTAAATGAGAATTTTTTTTCTCTTTTCTCTCTGTAGTCCTCTCTTCAACGCAGAATTCAGTTACGAGAAAATATTAAATCATGTCTTCCTTTTTCCTGTTTTTATCCAAAATTTGAGTTGAACAGAATTCTTCAAAGGAGTAATCATAAGAAGGTCCAGATTCTGCATTTGTTTACCACATTGTAGGATATAGGTCTACACGCAGCTCCTTCAGACCAAAAGTTTCCAGTTCTATGCACACTGAATTAGGCTTACATAGCTGAATTGTCTTTATGGAGCACAGCTGTCCTCGTAAACCTTCCTTGTCACTGAGTGCTTTGAAAGTGAGTTGCGTTACTTTGAGTAGAAAATGGAAGCAAACCTAGCATTGAGCAGAAGAATTATAACATGTGGAAGATATCCCCAGAACACCAGGGAGAAACATAGCTGAAATCTGCAGAGTCTGAATTCTTGCATTAATTCATATTTCATTCTATTAAATCCAAGAGTTTTGAGAGAATGAAACAAGAAAACTATGCAATGTCCTTGGTAATCTGGGTTTAAAGATGGTTTAAAGAGGAGGTGAGACTTGCCAAAAAGGTTGATACAAGTTTAGCTGAAGGATGGATATGTATTTTCGAAGTCCTTCCATTTCTGACTATCATAATTTCTATTGTTCCCCAAGGCCTCTTACAACCCAGAATGATGGTTTTTGGAGCAAGGGTGATTTTGTTTCTGTACAGTGAAGTGGGGATGGTTGGGGACCACCTGAATAGAAGCGACAGAAGTTCAATCCGTCTATACTGCATAGCAGGTAGATATTGGCAAAGGTGAGAGGTGGGCTGTTTGCTTTTGAGAAACCAGAATATAGGAGGAGCTTTCTGTGCTCCACAGCAAAAGAATAGCTGGAGGCGAGATGTAAAGTTGTTGCTCCTCCAGGTGTTTCTGTGAATTGTCAGTCTGTCCTTGTAGCTAACTGGACCAAAAAGCATCAAATGGGATGAGCCATTCACTGCTACAGAACAGGCTGCTTTCAGTGTCACACAGTTATCACCTTACTGTGTGGCACATTGAAACCCGGATAAGCAGCATAGGTTACAGATGTGCACTTGGAAAATATAAATCATTACAGTCCCAAATCTTTCCTTGAAGGGTTTAGAGAGGTCTTTTGGAAGAGGTGATAGATATCCAAAATTCATGAGAGCCTCTACATTCTCTAGGGGAGTCTGGTATAGAGAGAGGTGTTCAACTGAAAGCATGGCTGGTGCTCTGTATCATCCTATGTTATTGACTTCCCATTCCTGAGTAGCCACTTAAGTTTTTTATGCCTTTCATTTCCTCATCAGCAAGGACAAAGTATCTCTAAAAGGTAAGGACATAATATCCGTAAAGTATTCTGAAATATTATTTTAAAATTTTACATGTCTCTGTTTTTAAACCTAGAGTATTTGGAAGAAAATAAATACATTAAACATCCCAACAAAATAGCAAAAGCCACCCTCAGAAAACTAGGTTCATGAAATCATTAATTCTTTAAATTCCCATCAGTTTAGTTAGTTACTGAAGACACTTCGTCCAGAGAGGCCTCCCGCAAGATTTTTATCCCATGGATATTTGCATGTCAAAATATGTTGCAAGTCTGACATTTTTTCGTTGTCTCTTCATGCAAGAATGTAATTGAAGAAAAAACTAAATTAAACATTTATGACAGAAACTGTTTGAAAGCTGAGATAGGAACTAGCACTAATGTGCCAACTTTCCAGTCTGGTACCTTGCAGACAAGCTTTGTCCCTGACTACTCTGCCTATGTTTCTTGGCTATTTAAAAAGTATTGTTATTGAGAAAACACCCCTTGTTACTAAGGTAAGAACTGATTCCTTCCCTGCCACTTCTAAAAATTACTTCTTTTTTTTAAAATGGCAAAATCTGCCCAGCCAAATGTTGAAGCATGTACCCAGTGTTGCGTAGACAAAGGAGAAACCGGCCTATAGCCTCAGTGTTGACTACAGGACCACCAGTTCCTCAAAATCCTCTAAAAAAATGAAAGTACCAGGCTTGTGAAATCTACAGCCATCTTTCAGCTGTTTCTCTGGGGCAATATTAGTAGAAATAAGTGCAGTCTGGAACTTGCTATTGAGCTTCTTTGTGAAAGTCAGAAGGATGGCTTTTAGAACAACTGTCTTGGGTGCTGCTAGGTCAGTGGGAGAAATGATTTCCAGTACAGTGCTTCCCAAAAATGACAACGCAGTCCTGGCTACTGTTTCAGTCTGGGTTTCTGTGGTTCAAATACCTGAAGCAATACAGAAAAGGTGACCCACACCATGACCCAACACAACCATTGTCACCGTACACTGGTTCTTCAAATCCCGCTTTGCTAACAGGCAGCTTGGACTTGCTGCACGTCCCAAGGAGGGAACAGAGGGGAAAGGATAGTTATGTCAGTGCTCCCGTTTGAAAGGCAACTTGTGGTTCTCTGCAACTTTGATGGATGCAACTTTGATGGACATGAAAAAATGGTCTTGCCTACTTGGGCTCTGACCATTTGGAAGTATTGAAAGCAAGAGAGGCTTTCCAAGTAAAGGCTTGACAAGCAGACATTTAAGACCTTCAGTCCTCTTCCCATCTTTTAAAGACGACGGGGTATCTCTGTGAGGGATGATTTTACAAAAAAAAAATAAAAATCAGAGATATAGAACAATTAAAAGGAAGAACAGCCCTGAACCCTGAATCATCAGGAAAAACAAACAAAATTACTTTTACTGTGGGTGGTCACTGCTGAACATCTACAGCACAGTGTAGGAAATGGACCACTGTCCAATACATCATGTCCTGTCCTGAGCCATAAAAAGCTTTGAATTATCCTGGTTGGTTTTCTTGCTCCGAGTTCTCTATGGTGTCTGTTAAAGGTAAACTCATGTTGTGGAGGATGAGATATTTTTCCATGAGCCACCTCTTTCCTCTAAAGGATCCTCTCAGGGCATCTGTAACTCATCTTGCAAAGGCTGAATACATAAGCTCTGATGTCAGAGTGTATTCACAGAAGTGTTTAACAATATAAAATCATCTGAAGATGCTATAGAAGAATAGTAAGTTGGTGATAATATTTTCCAAATAAAACCATTCAGGATAAAAATAACTTTCTTTTTTTTATAATGTCAAATTAAAGGACGAGCATTGCATCAGCAGACTTTCACAACACATTAAAAATCCCAGAGAAACAATACATCATACATGAAGAGCTTCCTACCAGATTCATGCAGCTAATGAAATTCTATGCAACTTCTTCCAGGAAAATAGCTTGCGTACTCTGAAGCTATATCCAGGATTTTTACAAACTGTTCTGCATGATTCATTCAGCGCTTGGTAGATTAGATGTTATTGAATTCACATGAGTTCACGTTAAATAAATAAAGTGAAACACAACAGCTGGGGCTACTCATCACTCAAGCACATGACATCCATTGCCAAACCCAGGAGAGACTCGGTAGTGTTGTAATTACCAAACTGGGTCAGTGGTGAAGTAGAAAGTGGGGACTGTTATAACACCAGCTCCTTGGATTATCTGTAATTGGAACAAAATATCAGAGAGGTTTGTCATATATGGCAAGTAGCAATGACCCAGGCCTGTGCACAAGGAATTGCTACATGGAGGACCAGCATTTCATCCTGTAAATTTCCATTACATGGAAACGGGTAAGTTGGAGCAGTCTCATCCCACACGTTACAGTGAATTGAATGGCCTATGTTGCAAGTGTGACACATGCAGAAATCCAACAGAGATCAGGGAGCACAGGTTTCTCTGCTTTAAACTTTCAGTGATTTCTTCCGAAATGGCTGTTCAGAGCTCTGCTCTTGCTCTGTGTTTCGCCAGGGCCAGACACAGGAGCAGAAGCAGAGGAAATGAAAGAAGAGGAGGCGTGTGACTATGGAATGAGCCTGTGTCAAGGAAGAGCAAGGGCTTGAGCAATGTGTGCCAGGCACAAGCAGGACTGACTTCACACTACAGGAAAGAGGGAGACTACAGCTCTGGGCAATTTAAGGCCTTTTTATTCCTGTTAGCTCAGCCTCAATGACAGAGGTCCCAAGCCTATATACAGTGCAGGCTAGAAATGTTAATGCACAGCAAGCGGAATCAGGGGAACAATGTGACTAGTGCAGCATCTGGCTTGTTTGACCTTTCCTACCCTGCAAGACCAGGAACAGCCGGAGAGAAGAAGAGAGTGGCCTTTGGCATGAGTCTGCTGCAAGACTCAAACTCAGAATTTCCATTCCACAGCAAGACACCTTCACCACGCAGCGCCCCACCCCTGGCGTGTGCATACTCATTCTTTGTTTTGATAAGCAAATCAGTACGTACATTAATGTATTATACCTGGGGGAATTTAACTCAGTATGCTGTGCTGAGGTTCCAAGAGGATGTAGTTATTTTTGACGCCAGTAATTTGTTTTTTGTTTCTTTTCCAAATAGGACAAAAAAAAGCCAGGGCTGGATTTTTGCCTGGTTTCCATTCTAAATCACCATTTATCCTCTTGCTCAGCTGACATCAGTGGAAACGTCAGAAAATCTTCCTCTTGCAAACTATCACAAACAATACAGATACACAGAAAACAAAAACAACTGAGGAGGACACAGGAATCACTACTCAACTCCGGCTCTCATCCTTGTCACTGCATTCTGCAATGCTCAAACATTTGCCCTCAGGAATGCCAAATAGCACCACTGTACAACCACCAAAGATGCACAAGCCTGGATCCCACCAAGGGATCCAACTTGCAAATTACAATTCACACCCTCTGCTCAGCTGTTATCTACCTCAATTTTGATCTAAGAAGTCACCTAAAGTCTGCCTTTGTACATATGGAAATGCACTTTTTTTTCAAGAGATAAGCAGTGAGGGGTCATAACCAAAATTTAAATGCTTCAGAAATTACTTGATTCTCACTTAAGCAAGTCAAGAGTCTCACTCAGAAATCTAAACTGTGCCCAGAATGAAGTAATGGCCATGCATTCTTGTAAGTCTTGCTCCTGTGGGATGCTGAACTTTGGAGCTGGTGAGCGTGACAGGGGACTTAAAGAAATTGGGTGACAATGTCCATCTAAGCAGTCTCTCTAATACGCTCAGGTTGAAGCAGTACAGCATTATGTTTCAAGTCAGTAGTTGATAGTTGACATTAGCAGTCATACAGAAACACCCAGACTCATCTTCCTCCCTCCCAGCCTCTTTCTTTTAATGTTTGTTAACTTACCTGCTGTTATAGTACAGGCTTGAGGCAACTCTCAGCTTTGATTTCCAGCTAGTCACCCCCTAACACAGTGCTGAAGATGGAAGACTTTAGCAGGCTTTTTAGGCAAAATTCTAGAGATTTTGACAGCAAGGGAATTTGGGAGTGCAGATGTCAAATGTTAGCTGTTATACCTTTCTTGGAGAGCTATTTTTAATGCAACCAACTCAGTTGGCATGAGTGGGGCAGAGCCACAGAATAGAAAGGGTCCACTTAATGCTAAGCCACTTCAGGTCAGGAAAGAGGGAGAGGGAGCCTCCTCAAATAGCAAACGTCTCATGGCTTAAAAATCGTGACAAGTCTTTCATTTGAAACAACTGCAAGGAAGGTGCTGAGAAGACTGAAACTTCGAATATCCCTTGTTCAGCAAGCTGCCTCGCTGGGCTAGGAACGTGTTCGAGCTTGCAGTCATGGAGTCTAACATGTTCCCTCTGTTCGTCTGTTCACTCTTCCATGGTTTTATAGCTGCTTTATATAACAAGCACACAGCCACCTTACACCGCCGGGTGTGTGCAGTAGTAAGATCTTAGCTGCCACTCCAAACTGCATCTGGTATTTTTTAAAAAGCTGTGACATTTTCGTTTCAGTTTTCACTATCCCTCGAGGCTGCTTCTGGCATTTTGGGGGCAAAAGAAATTGCAGAGCACCCAGATTTTTGAATGCTCTTGCATTTTTACAGGAGAAGACTGTTTGAACCACACCCCGGAAGATTTTCACTAGAGCCAAGCACTGTCCTCAGATATGTCGTACATAGGCAGCATTCAGTTCCCCTTCAAGATCTGCCAAGACTCATGTGCCAAGTGTGAGATTCACACAGCCAGATCCTCCTCCCCCAGATACTGCTGCCTCCTGGCATTTCTGCCTGTGCCTCCTGCATTCACAGCACAGCCCCTCTCTTCCACTGCCTCTCTCCTGCTTCAGGACCTGGTTAGTCCAATTTGTGGACTATCTGGTCTGCTCCATCTCGATGATGGGGCCCTGCTCCTCAAGTGCATGTGCTGCAGTGATTTATTTCTTTTTTCCCACTCTGAGTAGTCACTCACTCATCAGTGAACCTTTCCCTGTGATTTGACAACAGATAGCACCGCCTTGTGCGTCAAAGGCAAGGTCTGCATTTGGTTGCTGGAGATGGCGGCTAGTATGACGGCTAGATGACAGCTTTTTCCATGTGTGCTGTTACTAATCCCATTTCATACAGGTCAGTATTTGGCCAATTTTGTCAACTCCAGCTCTCCTAACATGAGACACGAGCCTTATGGGTGAAGCTAAGGTGGGCAAGGGCCTTAGAGCTCCTTTGACTGAGCCTCTCATACCAAACCACTGTGCAGATTTAAGGCCAGAGGGGTGGCTCTGGCCATCAGATCTGACCTGAATGATGCAAGACATAGAAATTCATGCGCTCATTCAGCACTGTCATGAGTCGTCTGTGCAAGAAGTAAAACGGGAACCATATAGATCAGATGATTTGACCATGGAGACGTATCAACACAGCAGAGAACAGGGTGATCCATTGCTCCCACTCCTCCAGCTTCTGCCCTCTGAGACTGAAGTTAATTAAGTTTAATGTCCTTGGATCTAAGCAGCTGCTGTAAGTCGCAGCCCTCAGAGTTCAGGGGGGAATTCAGGATGGCTCCTGTGTGATCCTGCTTTTGGCAGCCACTTCTAATAAACTGGAGGGTGGCAGCAGATGAGGAAGCAAGGGGCAGGCTGGACTACTGCCCAGGGGCAAAGGAGTGCATTCCTTCATGTTGTTATAAGCACAAATGGTAATTACAGGATAATTTGGATTGGCTTTCAAACTGCACTAAAGCCCCTTTCTGCAGCCTTGGCAACATAAGGTGACCTAGCTGAGGGGTCAGAACCAGCTGGTAAGAAGATGGCTGTGGCAGGGGCACAGGCAAGGCAGAATATGCTGACCTTCTCAATGCCTGTCTAAAGGGGAGGGTCTAAAGTTCTGATGGCTGCTGCTATCTCCCTGCAGCAAAACAGGTTTGCTGTGGGGTCTGGCGTGAGCTGTGGGTTGAGCTGTGGTCACTGGTGAGCAAACAGTGCCAGTGGCAGCAAGGAGAAGGGGATGAGGGGTAGCAAGCATGTCCCAGTGCAGGTCCTACCTAGCACAGTGCTCCTTCTGCAGGGTGCAGAGTGACAGAGGACAAAGCTGGGGGCAGTTTTGCTCCTATCCCCACTTTGGCTGGGAAAGCCTGGAGGCAGGCTGGGGGTGGAGGAAGCTGCAGCCGCAGCCCAGAGTGCTCTGGCTAATCTCTTCTCAAAGCTGCTCTAAGATCGGGACAGCCCCAGGCTGCCTAAGAGCAAGGGGAAGAGGAAAGGTTATAGAAAGGCCTGGTGTGTCCTCTTCCTTCTTTCTTGCCCCAAGTGTAAGAAGCAGACTCGAGCCTGCTGGGTTTCTACAAGCAGGGCACATTTCTTTGGGAGAAACCCTGGCTCGCTGCTCCATAGCACAGTTCAGGAGAAAAGCCATCCTTTCTCATGCCTGCTTGCCATGGCAGAGGGGCCTGTGTGTCGCGATCCCCCCACCCAACACAAGGTCGGGGCTGTGAGCGATGGGGAACAGCCACAGGAGACACCAGCCGGTGCTTCGGGGATGCAGTGTCTAAAACTGTGCTACGTGTTGGCTCTTCTGTTTCATGACAACACTGAGTACTGAAAAAAAAATAATATCTAGAGCAATTATGTTGTCATTCTGCTTTTGAGGAGGACGTCGGCAAAGGAAAGGACCAACTTTTTCCTTTTCCGTTCATTCCCCCTCCTTCCCGCCTGCCTGGCTGTTGGTGGGAAGGAGGGCGGGTGGCCCGGCTGCGGCCGCGGGTCCCGGGCGGGGACATGCTGCCATCCAGCGGCAGCGGCGGCGCCGGCCCCGGGGCCGGGGCCGGGGAGGTCCCGCCGCCCGCGAAGCCCCGCGCCCCGCTCGGGCCCCCTCTGCGCGCCCCCGCCGCTCCCTTCGGGGGACGGAGGATGCTCCGGGGGAGAGAGGAGCAGATCTGCCGGCGGAGGCTGCGGGGAAATGCCTCCCGGGCTGCCCCGCCGCAGCATCCCGAGCGGGCAGCGTTGGGGTGCGGAGCCCCCCGGCTCATCGGGCCCCTCTGCCTCGCAGCTCTGCAGCCCTTGTCGCCGAGCTGAGCTCCGTCGTGCCCAATGAACCCTCCAGCCCAGCTTCCCTACAGCAAAGGTGTTCACAGAAGGGAAAGGGGAGCCTGGCTTTCCTGCTTATACCCCTTTTCTGTTTCTTTTTCTCCTACCCCTCTGTTTCTCAAGGATGAACAAAGACTTGATTTTAAAGATTTTTAAGAATTTTTTAAAGATTTTTAAGTGATGCCACCCATGCTACCGAACTTCATCTCTCCTTTTCAAAGCTGCTGATCCCCCCAAATCAGTGAAAGTTCAGCAGCTGTGGAGGTCACACCCAAGGCAAGCTGGTGCATTTGAATAAAATACCTGAGAAATCAGTCTTGAACATTCATCCACAACCACTCCCCCCCTTTATGTCTCTCATACAGAATGGAGGTCACCACGCAGGAAAAGCCTGTCAGTATCTGACACCATGGTATCACATATATCCCAGCACTGGAGCTGGTGATACCAACTCAGGTATTCCTGCCCCATCCTGCCCTCCACCACTTAATCCAGCCCTTTCTGCTTCCCTGTCTGCAGTCTGACCCTTAGGTGTGTCAATCTGTTTTATTTTCAAACAGGTTTCTTCCTGAATCCAGGTCACCAGGTAACTGCACTGCAAGCCATGCCAGCTTGACTGAAGAGACAATAGGATGTGTCAGGGCAAGAACCAAACCATACCCTGAGACACACGGTCTCAGGGATGCGTGTGCTACATTGGTTTACGTGGGAGCTCGCAGTGAGGTATAAGATGGTGTCCTACAACAGGGCTCTTAAGTACAAGGACCATCAAAGTGGAAGACATCCAGCAACTGCTCAGTACTTGGAGCTATCTCCAACTTCATGATCCCACTTGCTGTCCAACAGAGCACGGCATAGGAGGAGATGCCATATTGCCTTGCTGGGAAGATGTGAAGTGTTTCCTTACCTGAAAGTGTGAGGCAATAGTCAAACGGATCTTCCATGTCCATCGCAAGAGGCCTGACAGTCCTGCATGACACGATAGATGTCGGCTTTACCTGTATCTCTACATACACGTGAAAACATTCATTCTTGATGGGCCAAGATCTCAAATGAAATGCAAAGTGTGGGTAACTGAGGTCAGGGATTTTCTATGACTAATGAATAAAGCAAAGGGTTTTTTTTTCCCCATGCACAGTTTTCAGAGCAAAGACTGAGCCTGGAGAAAATGACAAACCATAACTGCAAACTGCAAACTCCAGCTGATATGCTGGCAGATCCCATCCTGTAATTCTGGGTGTGCCTGTAGGTTAGGGAAGAAAACATAGTGTGCCTCATCCAGACCAGCCAACCCACCAAGTAACAGACCTAAGACAACACAAGGGGAAGGAAGCCTCCATTGAAAGGAGTAAGAGAGATGGGAAAAGGGCATTTGGGGCCATCAGTTTTGCTGTGGGGCCCGCTGGTGTTTCATGGAGTGGAATTTGCCAGAGGCGAGCTGTGCTCATTCCAAATTCCAGATGGGTATCATGTAGCCCTACGCAGGAGGAATGCTCCCCAGTGCAGGAAATTGTACCTTATTTTTCAAATCCTTCATCAGGAAGGAACCTTGACTGCCTCCTCTGAAGGACTCAGTTGTCCAAACATTGGGTTTCTCTGCGTTAAAGGACTCATTGAGCTGCAGTCTGAGATGGTCTTTTTGTTCCTTTGCTTGTCAGTGCCTGGTGATGAGGGACTCTGAGGTCCAGGGCTGAGGACTCACAGGCACTTCAAAATGCAATACAAATTCATACAGAGAGTTTTCAGCTAGGTTGAATTATGGTTTGTCCTTTTTTTGATAAGAACCTTCAAAACTACTGCCCTGCTCCACAATGTCTCTGGGGGTTTAAAAGCAGCACAGAGCATTGTCCTTTAGGACTCCCAAATGAGTGGGGAAGATTAAGGCCACAGGAAGACTGTGTTCACAGTGGCTAAATTAGACTTATCCTCCTACAGCAATTCTCCTGTGTGCACTGTCCTGCCACTCTGGGCAGAGCAGGACTTTGAGGGAGAAAGTGGAGAACACCTCAAAGCAAGCAGACATCTGGTGGGATCATTTCTCTTCACAGACAGTGTTGATGGGAATGAAGGAACCAAGGGCTTCAATGTCTCCTCACCATCTAATCCCATCTGATCCTTGGGGACAACCACACAGAAATGCATGGAAACCTTTAACCCTGCTGGATTCAAAAGGAAGAGTGAGGACTGTGGGATTTCAGCAGCTTAGTGACGGGTGATGATTGTCTTTTAATTTCTGCTCATTTTCAAATGCATGTATCTAAAAATCTGCTGATCCCAGTTCTATTAGTTTTCTCTCTAAGGAATAACACTGTCACATTTGGGAACAGGAGAAGAGGACACCCTACACTGCCTCAACAGGGCAAAGAGAGGGGGCTGTTTCACCACCAATTTTTTTCCCTCCAACCATCAGCAGCCTTGGGGTGCTGATGGGCCTGGTGATCAAAAGAGAAGTTAATTCTCTGGGTTTATGTCAAAAATCACTTCCCTCTGCTGTATCCCTCCCTCTGCCTCTCCCCACCTCTTCTGTGTATTTGAATCCATTTGCAAGCCCTTTCCACCCCACTTAATCCCCTCTCTTATGGTAAAATCAGCCCTCCACACTAGGCTTCAGCTGTTTTTTGGAGCTTGTCTGTTCACATCACTGTGCAAGGGATGAAGTAATGAAAATTACAAGCTGTGGAAATCTGATCTCTCTATTCTGTAATTACTGCTCTCTGAAATCTGAGAATATATATTTACTTTAATATTCTTGCAGAGGAGGGGAAGTATCCCCAAGGCATAAAGCAAAGAGACAGTGAGCTAGGAAGAAGGAATAGCATGAACCCATTTGTATTTGATTAAATGTTATATACAGTAGTGAGTGGATCTTGCCTTTAAGGCTGACACAAAATCACAGCATTCAACTCATCTTGGTATTTAGAAGCAGTTAACATTTCCTTTTTGCAATGTACGTTTATATATAGTAATTTGAAAGTGAGGAGTCCTCATCTTCTTCTGCTTTCCCAACACATAATTACCAGTGTTTGACGTTTCATGTTGATATATTGGCATTTTGCTTAAGATCATAGATCCTGGAGTCTTGTGAACACAGTAAGAATCATAGTTGTCATTCATAAAATAAAGTGAAAGAAACTCAATTTATTGCTCTTGAAATTATCACAAAAAGCTAGAAAATATGAACAAAATAAACCCTAAAGGGTCAAAATCTGAAATAAATTAAAAGATCTGCTAGAATTTGTTTTAAACTCATCTAGAACTTCTAAAAATGCCATGATTTTGGTAAAGCAAGTTGGCACATGCTGTGCCAATACTACTATTGCTGTTACAGTGATTTCTAAAAAGGTCCAAACATGGCTGATTTGGTAGGTGCTGTATAAAGCAAAGTCAGACTCTGCCCTGAAAAGCTTAGACTCTGTCTTCTATGAGTTTACTCTTCAGATAAAACCACGGAATAAACATGTAAGTCAAGTTAGTCGGTGTCCAGGTCTAAAGGACTAAAGGACTAAAGAAACTCTGGCCTTCACGTCAATGATTTTCTTTGCTGGCCCTCCAAAACCTGTCAAGGAAAAGGTCCAACAATTGCCTTTCCAGAACTGTGTGATTTTCCTTTCTCGTAATGTTCTTCCACATATGTGTCTATTATGTCTATTGCCTTCCTGGGTCAATGGTCCCTTGGATTTCTTTAATGAAGAAAAAAATAATTTAAAAAATTGCATAATCAAAAGAATACTGCTAACAACTGTCTTGTGTGAACTCTTTCAGAGCTATCTGAATGACCTTCTTTTTTTTCTGATCCAATCTAGTGATTTAGTCCAAGAGTCATTGACTTCATCCACTTCATGTATTTCCAATAACTATAATCCTTGCTGAAATATCAGTTGAGGAACAACAAAAGTCTGGCAGCTGAGTTGGCTTCAGAAAGGCTGCCAAATCAACTTCCCAAGGTTTTCTCTACTTCTTTTTCCCCTCCAGGAAAAGTATGACATGACGTTGTATATCGTGCAGGATTTCAGAACCATACTTTTTGAGCCCTATTGTTCCTGGTAACCTGGCATCACAAAGGCATGAGAATCAAAGTAGGGGACATTCTAGAGCACGAAGATGTCTACTGAGTGCAAGTTTCTGATTGTCAGCCGGTAATGGCTGATGTATTTCAGGGACAAGCCCATTGTTCAAGCTATTCTGTAATTCTCTTACCCTTCTGCTTTGTGTACTATAAGGGGTAGGGGCCTGAACAGATGCTGTCTGTCCTGTGTTACCACCTCATTATTTTTGTAAGTGCTGGGAAGACTTCATGAAGAAGTTTATATGAAGAAAATGTTCTTCATCTTTTTCTCATTTTCCCCACAGATTATTAATTATATGAAATAAGAATCTGTTATCTATTTCCCACCATCCTTCCTTTCACTGTTGTCAGGACATGGATGGACGTAGCCATGTAATTAACACATACAGCTGATCTAATTTCATGTTTGTTTGCTGCCTGAAACAAATTTACCCCTGTCAGCAGTTGACCATCCCTAGAGGATATAGCTTTTGCCACAGCTTTTGATTTTATAACCTTCTGCTGCTATTGAGAAGAAACAATTTCTAAGTTATTAATTCAAGTTTTACAGACCAAAAGTTAAGCAATCTTTGAAGTATTTTGCCTAACTTACATCTGGCCCCTTAAATTGCTGCAGGGAATTTGGCCAATTGAACTACTAAACTCAAAATCTAAAAAGAAGTAAACTTTTAAAAATTTCCATTATCTAGACAACAAAGCTGTAAGGAATTTAGGATTTTCCAATATTCTGGCTTGCCCATGCTTGAAAGTCATCTGGAATTTTCCTGAAGATTTTTTTTATAGCTTCATGCTTAAACACATTTCTTGTGCCTCATCCCACCGTCTTCCACCCCAGAACGGGAAGCAAATTATTTTCAATTCAATGTGCTTCTATGAAGTTGTGGGAGCATCTCTTTAGTTTGAGTAACTAAAATCTACCATTCACTTCTGAATGAAGACTAAAAGCCAGATGCCTAATCTCTCTCTGTCATCAGTGCAGAGAAGACACCTCCAGAGAGAGGCTCTTGTCACCAGCCATAGCTACCTATCTCAGAAGGTCTTCAGGGAGTCTAGATGACCAACAAACTAGATGTTTAACTTGAAAATGGCTTAAATCAGGTGAGATGAGTCATATCATAAGAGTTTCATAGAGTCTCTGGCTCCTACCTGAATCCAAGCTACCCACTTCCACACATACAGCTTTTGAACTATTCAAATAACAGTTCAAATAATTGGTCCTGTTAGGAGTAATACAAGAAACTATTCGTACCTATATGCACCTAGCATTTTTCTTCAGCTGTGGACTAATGGAAATAAAACTGTTTGTGAGATCTTTCCTAGAGCTTGCATGTGATTCTGAAGTTCTGCAGGTGTACATGACAACAGTAAGTCAATGAAATCCAGAGCACCCCAAACGCCCTAAGGGTTTTGCTTTCATTGACTAATCCATGGTTAGAATGTCTAAAATAATACAGTGAGGAACAAGTTTGTTATAAACGGCTTACTACATCCTCATGCCACTCCAGCCACAACCCACGTCCAAGATGAACCTGAGAGATACAAGGGCAAAGCAGCCGTAGGTTGCTTTTCCACCTCCTAGCTCCAGACTTGTTTCAGACAGAAGTTAGATGACAATGCAAGTTAAAGCCAACATCACTGCAAGTTCCCTCCCTGCTTTAGGGAACTGGATACGCTTCTTTTGCAGCTGCTCTGGTCCATCAGAGCAGGGCAGAACAATTAGGGCCTGTATCTGATGTATGGATCCCTGTGTAAGGGAAGTCACGGTTAATAGAATCTTTTTTTGCACATGAGACTCAATACTTTCTTCTGACCTTATTTATATTAGTCCAACAACCGATAGTGCTTCTACCTTCAGTGAAGCTGCAGCTGGTTTTAATCCATACATGTGATCTCACAGTCATTGAAATCCGACATTAAAAACACCAAATAAATCACTTTTCTGACTAACTAGAATTACACTTTACTGTATATTCCAGTCCTCAGACTGAATGCCTCTCCTCCACAAAGATCTAGTGTATATTAAAAGCTCAAGAGAAGTCATTCCAATCAATTGGATCAATGACACACCAACTAAAACTACATTAAGTAGGGCCTTGATACAATAAACTATGACAACTAGGAAAGGAGTTGTTTGATTTTATTGGGACATTGATTTGTGAACTAAAGTTTCCCTAAGTTATCTGCTGTAATAGATTCTAACAGCTACTTTAGAGACATTGCAAAGCATTTCTGGGTCAGTGAACTGAAAAAGCATCTCTAAGCTGTAACCTTGAAAGAATATCCTTTAGTCACACAGCCATGGCAAAAGGGTGTATTTAGTGGACTACTTTTAGTTATAACTGTTACTTTTCTTGAATTTACATGTGTTCCAGTTGAATAGGTCACTGCCCGTTCTTCATATTGAATATTCTTCAAATACCATTCAATATTTTTTGATCATCCTTCTTCATGAGATCTAATACCTTAAAGCTGGTTGTCTAATCAAAGCTAATTGTCAAGGCTCCCACTATTTTAAAGAGAAAGTGAGGAATATCTGCATGGTGATTCATTTCACCTGCCTTATCCATGATGGGCTGAATTGCTTTCTAGAAGTGGATTTCTGTAAGAAAAGATAAGTGCTACCTTGGAGTGAATGCCTGCCTTTATACCTTCAGTTACTTTTATCTCTTTATAGTTCTTCAATCTATTAACTCACAGCCTCGGTGTTAACTTTGGGCCGTGAGTCATTGTCCTATTACTGCCCTCAAGTGCATATTAGGGTGTTGTTTATCTAAACCATTGAGTTTCCTTCTAGCTTGGTACACTGCCTTTCATTCTCCTATGCAATCAATGCAGTCAACACAATACTTTCAACACACATCAGAAAACCAGGTTCCATAATATTTGCTGAGTTACATAGTATATTTATTATATTATTATATATCCATTTTCTTAGCTAGCAACACCATGCATACAATGGGGGAACTCATCTGCATGGTCAGAATGGATTTGGCAAGCTAGCTTACACACTGTGGTGACCAGGACTTTGGTACCGACTGCATGGCAGTTCCTTGGGTGATAAACCATAGCTGCTTGAAATACATGCAATTCTGCTTAGGTATTAAAGTCAAAAGAGTCAAAGTGGAGGCCCTATATTTTGTCACAGTTTCACAGGTGAGTGAGAGAAAGGCTGGGCAGGGAAGTCTGGAGTTACATTTGCCTTGCTTCCCCTCTGGCTTCTCCAGTAAACACCAGGCATATCTCCTGCTTGTAGCTGGTGTCACGTTCCCATAGGTGCATAACACATGGACTTGTTAAAGCAATAACATGGTGTGCATTCAGGAACACACCTGCAGTTATGGATCAGCAGGCACCAGAGCAGTGAGGAGACAGTTAAATGCAAGAGGAATGCTCACCCATTGGCTGTGCTGACACGTGTCCCAGGCAATGAGTGACAAGGCCTTTTAAAAGTCCACCTTATGGGAATAGATGGACTTTAAAAAAAAAAAAAAAAATTCATTGTGAATATTGCACCATGATCATTTCCACAGCAGTTATTTTTCATCCTGAGTTGTGTAGGGCATTCAGAAAGAAGGTATAAAAGACTGACGGGAAGGGAAACTTGCATGATAAATGGTTAGAAACAGCACAAACATTTCCTACAGAGCAGCTAGGATGGTTCACTCCTTGTGACTCTATGATGATAGATCCTCACTTGTTTACATAATACATGGAAGACGATAATACGATAATATCCTCAGATGAATATACAGCCATAGCTTGTTTCATCAGCTTTGCCAAAAAGGGACAAAGCTTTTCCAGCCACTTGGTTGTTCTACCAATCCCATGAGAAAAAGCAGATGCTTTCTGATAAAGGACCCCGCAACACAACTAGGATCTAAACATCCAGTAACTGACAGCATCCTACTGTTTCACGGGTAATGCATCCGTCTCTGCAGGAAATGATACATAAGCTGCTGAGAAAGAGAATTTAATAAAGTAAGCTGGAGAAAAACAGGTGAATCTCTAGACATAAAGAAGATGATGGAGGATTCATGACTGAACTCTTATCTCATCTGTGATAACAGAAATAAAAGAATCTAGACAAATTGCTGCCAATCACTACAAACTGTAATAAAGTCATTTCACTGAACTGAGTTATCTTAGTTTACTTTTGTACATACAAGACCCAGAGTGCCCTGCAGGTTTCACAAAACTAAGCAGATCTTGGTGTAAACTGTTCACCAGTTGGAGGACAGTATTACAAATGCAGGGGTATACATTGCAACTATCTCTGAAGAAACATTGAAGCAGAAAGGGGTTTAATCTTTGACAGCGGGCTATTTAATCACGGTGCATCAAAAAGACTTGTGCAAACATTCTTTTAGTATTCAGCTTCTCTGCCTCAAATTCAGGTTAGAAATAGAAATGCAGCAACCAGCAGCATCCACAGAAAAAGAGCAGCTGGACAACCCATACTCATGTAGCTAGTACTGTCAAATATATTTAATTCAGAGAGGCTATTATTATTTTATTGTTGCTATTGTATTACAGGAGTGCTCACATATTTCCTCTGAGATTTGTCTACAACTGTGTTAGATGCTGTATAAATAGGATAAGGTAGTCCCTGCTGAAGTTAACAGAAAGACGCTTTGATAGAATTGAGATCAAGCCACAGATGTCCTGAAGTTTCCAAGCGGTAGCTATTCATAACTCTTTTCTGTCTCTCTCTTTTAAATTCACATGGGGGGGCAGGACTGTCAAACAAAAATACCAATAAGAGATTTAAGATGATGCAAAAGATCTGTTAGAAAAGATGGTAGAAGAAGGAGGACAAAGGCAGGTGTATCCTACAAAGAGTGATATTAAGCCAGATGCTGCTCTTCAGTTTTAATATATTTAACAGCCTGTGGAGCACCCACTTAGCCAGCAAGGTGACTCCATCTTTGAACTCATGTCAGCTCAGACTTGGGTGTATTGCTTGGTTAAATCTCCATGTTCTCTCGTACTAATGGTGTAAACATTCTCCGCCCTCAAAACAGCCCCCAATGTTTGTCTTTATCATCTTCATATAAATGTCAAACTCTATTTGCTTACATTTGCATAGAGCCTCTCTGCTTGTCACTGTGATTAAAGATTTGGTATCACAGCTGCACAGCACAACCTGAGGGGGAAGAAGGAAGAGTCAGTCTTTCCCTCTCAGGCAGAAAATGTTGTGGAATTGTTGGCACATTGGGTAGGTGCACTTGTTCTGGGGAAAAAAGGGAAAATGTGTTCATCAGAATGAGTAACAGAAACAAAGCAAGTTGAATGATAAACTCTACATGATACCCAAGGGTAGGAATCTGCACATCCTTTTCCTTTCTCTGCCACTGACTGATTTTGTAATTAGGCAAGTCTCTTCATCCTCCTCCCCAGTGTTTCCCCTTCCACAATTTATTTTAATCTGTTTAGATCTTGATGTCTTCCAAGAGAGGTTTGCCTCCTATTCTATTTTTATTCTGCACCTAGCACAACGTGACAGCAGTCATTGTTTCAGTGTCTATTTGCTGTAATAAGAAATGATCTAGAAGGTTATTAAGAAAAGGAAGTTAAGGTGCTTGTGGGAATAGATCAGTAATTAGGAAGGATATGAATACTTTGTATAAAGAATAGAATAGATGTTCCAGGATCCCTTTGAATTGCTGGTTAAGGTCACTGAGTAGCAAAGGGAAGCTCATCCTCAAGTCTGTTCTGTTCCCCTTGCTTCTGGAAACACTCAGAGGGACAGTACTTGCACAGCCCAATGACAGCTGATCTAGGCCTGGCACCAGTCAATGTTTTGACAGTCTCTGTCTTTTTGCTAATACCTTGCATTTATATAGAGCTTCTTATCAGTAAACTTCAAGTGTTTCCCATTCTCTGCTTAATACTTGAATACGCTAAGGCTCAGGCAGCTCATGTGTGACTCGGGATGACTCCACATGCCCCAGCCAGCTAGCAAGGCAGCAAGGCTGTGCTGGTAACAGAGCAAGAGGTAACAAGCTAGTAGCAAGCTATTCACAGAGCACAGTGATGACACGCTGTGCTGTAGGTGTTAAGGAACATGGCCACACATGTAGCCCATTCTGTCCCTAAATAAATTCCTACTTAACCCAGAACATGCCAGTTCGATATCTCAATGGGAACTCTTGTCTTCTCTAGCAGAATTGCCAACCATCTCCTATCAAATTATTTTTCGGCCAGGATTTTTGAACGTGGATGTAAAAAATTCTAGTTAATTTAAATGCTGTAGCATGAATTCAGATGCATAATTCTAAGCACACAGGATTTTTTTTAAGAAGTCTATTTATTTATTTATTTATGCTTTTTAATTTGGCAGGGTCAGTGATGTCATGTGATGCTGACACTCTCCCTCTAGCATTCAGTATAACTTAGGAAAATGTTCTTTTATCAGCTTCAAACTCACTGTCTTTCCATACCATTGAAAGTCCGTATACTGTTGACCAATATTAGTGGTAAGAAGGAGCAGCCATTTTCATTTTATTCCGAGGGTCCCTACGTGCTCCTTCAAACTGCTCTATAGAAAGATGCTGGATGACATCCTTTATGAATCTGTCCCTCCATCTCCATGTGGACTGTTTTCCATCCCTTTGATAATTTCTGACACCTACCTCTGCCTCTCCCCATCTCCATCTTTTGCCATATCTCGCTGCTGCAGGAGGTAGACTTCCAGGTGAGGAAACAATATTTTCTGTATTATTTTCTGCTCTCTTCCATGCTGTTGCTTTCCACTAGCTTGTCTTTCAGGTACCAAGCCAGAGAGGGAAGGCAATACACCAGCAAGCCAAGGCTGCTTTCTTCAAGTTAACAGTCTCTGGGCATGTGCTCACAGCATCCCCAAAGTGCCTCTGTCCTCTGGTTTATCTGTGGGACTTTAAAGAAATGGGATTCAGCCATGATGCTCTTTCAAAGCTATTGAGCTACCAAACAGAGCAGCTTCTTTGCTTTTAACTTCCTGGGGAAGCTCAAGTGACTTCAGGGAGGAGCCATGTGTAAATGTTCTGACTTTCACTGCTATGTGTTTGTGTTAGCCCCAATTTACATAATGTTATTCAGGTTTCTCCCATAGCTCTTTATATCCTGCACATCTTCCTCCTGGCTGCCCAGCTCCAACTGCTCTCTGATAGTTCCTTGAGATTTGTGCATTGCTAAAGGTTACTGCGCTGTTGTCTCCCACCCAAGTGGCCAAGTGCTTCTGCTAGCCAATGCTGTGCAAGAAGTGTGCCTCTGGGGAACTCCTTTAGAGAAAATTAAAAAGTGCTCCATGCCAGGCTATCAGTTCTTGCCAGAGTTTTAATCTGTGATTGAACACAAAGCTGACAGCACTATGGCTGCTGTGGGACTGTGGCTGCTGCCCACCAATCATCTCATGTTGCCCAATCAGCCTCCACGATAATTGATGGGAGCTTATCTCATCTGACTTTATCCACCTAAAACTTAGCTCTCTGGTCTCAGCTGACCCATTAGGTTCTTTTGACAGCCAACGGAAAGCTTTCAGTGGTTTAGTCAGCCTGTCCATCTTCAGCATCAAAATTAGATGTACATATAATTAAGTATTCCTGGGTCTCTGTATTGTTGAGGCCAACTGGCACATAGGAGGCCTCATGCCGACTCCCACAAGCTCCAGAACAGAGTAGCTACGTCTAAACCATACCTAGTACCAGTGTGGAGATTCAAGTCCCAGTGCCTGGGTACATGACTTGGCTTTCCTTCATGGACTCATGTCGATGGAGCTCTGGAGTCCAGAAGGACCTTGGTTGTGTTGGAGCTGTGCAGCTTGGCCTCTGCTTCAAGACTACATCCCACCAGGGAAGAAGTGTTCCTCACCTTAGTTTTTACGGCATAGTTTTTCTGAGGACAACAGATCCCAGTAGCCTTCAGGCTAGAGGTTATTTTGGAGCTGACATATTATTCATGCTTCCTATTGAAGCTGGCCCACTGTATGGAAGAGAATTCAAGACTCTTGGGTGAGGTAAAGCAAGCAGAAATAAGCCTGGCTTCACAGCCTTGTGAGATCACTCACTTGGCAGCAGAGTCCTGAGTTCCAGTCTTTTCTTTTAGGGTTTATTCATGCTTTTTCTGTGAGTGGAGTATTCAATGTAAAATGCGTATACAAACCCATGGAGCAAGCTCTGTAGTCCAGAAGTCACTACCTAGACATATGCACAAATCACTTTGCCAAGCATTGCAATGCCTAAATCCCCTCTAGGGGCTAATCTCTATATACTACGTAAGGAGCCTTTGGATTAGTGGATATACAGAGCCATGCAGTCACAAAAGAAGACGCTTCAACAGAAGGACCCACCCTACAGGCCCAATGATAGAAGAGTATTTGGGTCCTGGGTGACTTCCCATGCCCACTGTCACAGCACCCAGCCCTTGCCTGCCTCTTGCGAAGGCACAGTCACCCTCCTGCGAAGGATTTGTCTCTGAGAAGTCAGCAGCAGATGGCCCCCAGCACAATCAGTCTGACTGCTGAAACCATCAGTCCAGCAAAAATCTACCCCAATAAGGTCATTGTATCCTATTCGGAAAGAATTTTTGGCTTCTTCTCATGGTTCATGAATGCTAATCATTTGCTAATTGTCTGTCTCTTTGATGGAATGCTGGACTCTGCCAAGAGGCATTGCTCTAGGCACTGCTTTCTACTTAGTATGAGAATTCAAGACCAAAACTGCTCCTGATAGATTCCCCATGGAAATTCATTGGCTTTAATGAGATTGTGTTGTTTGCAAATCAGGAAAGATTTTGGCCTCAGAATCCTGATTGTATTGATTCATAAGCTAATAACTATAAAGGACCGTTATGCTATTCTAGGCATTAACAGTCACTCAGGAAAGAAAATAAACTTCCTGGAAGTGATGATGTTGATCTGAATAGTCTAGAAAGATGTGCCAGTTAAAGAGAAACAGATTGGTGTACAGTGCTTTCTGAACTGCTGCTCGTAAGAGGCTCTGGGCAAACAGACTGGCTTGCTTACCCACAGCAGAGGAGCTGTAGCAAACTGGGGTTTAGATTGGGCTTCTAGCCCCCAGCTCAGAAGCGAGGAAAGCTGGCTTCCTCTGAATTAGCAGCAGGGCTCACCAGTTCAGGCTTATCTACACTGCAATCACACAGAGTCCACCAGTTGTCAAAATGCTAACGTGCCTTTGCCTCACCATGCCATACCTATGCTTTATCACCTCTGTTCCCCAGTTACTGCAATTTACTGTGCATTGTTCCTTCTCCAAAATGCACTTCCTTCTCCCAGTTTTTTCCTTTGAAAGCAGAGGCAGGAGTTGCGAGAGTGTCTGTACATATGGCTTCACTCTTCTAGTCACAGAACGGCTGAAGGCTGATAACCTCCCTTTTCACATCTTAATTTAGGTGAGAAGCTCTTTGCTAGAGACAGTGACCTTTACTTCTCTAAAAATGCTATTCACAATTATGCTGCTGTCTAAATAATGTCTGTGGTTATATTGAGGTGAACTAGGCACCTCGTAAATAATTCCACTAAATCCCATTACTGGTGAAACAAAGAATAGAGAGAAACTTATTTACGGGAGAGATTTTCAATTTGAGACACTGCCTCATTTATTCTCCTTCCCTCACCTGCCCCACAGTAGGAGGAGAAATATGGCACTCACAGCGGGGAAAGAAAAAAAAAGAAGTGAGCTTTCTGAAAATAAGATAGCTTCACCTTCACTTTAAATATTCAGGAACATGCATGTGGAAATTGGAGTATTTTGACAAATTAAGTGGCACAAACAAAGATAGATTTATCTAGGACAAGTGCATTTCATGCATTTTATCAGATATACAACACCAAACGCAGAAGAACTTGCCTATTAGGGGAAAAAAATGCGTCTAACAATACTCTGCAAAAGTCTGAAATGGTATTAATGAAGACAAATGTAACTCAAGGACAACAAATGTACTTCTAAGCAAACGAAATGCTACTTATGCACATTTTTCACTGGACTTAAAAGAAAAAATCATTAAAAACACTGGAATATATGATTTTATTGTTACTTTGAAACTTGAGTCATCAAAAGCAAGCACGCTAGCTAAGAAAATGAGTGGTCTTTGAAGTTATCAAAAAGACTTACGCTAAAGATAAAGACTTATCTGCAGTTATAGGACTTAATTTACTTCTTGCTTACCACCATTTTTCAGTAGTTTAATTTCAACTTTTCCTTCACAAAACACAGTATAGATTTTGCTCAGCTCCATTTCAAACGCTTCAGGGAGTAAATTAATTTCCAGGACTGTGCAGATCGTTCTGAACCTTTCTGTGAGTGATAGTAGTAGTTAGCAAGAACTGTTTTTATTTTTTAATATTATGATACAGTTAAGGTAAGCATATCTGCCAGCCAGGACAAAATAACTAAGTGCCAACCAATTTGCTTAATGACTAATGGCTAATGGTTGACTGCAACCTAAAGACTTCATGGACAAATGCACAGTTGCAACAGCTGCTTTGTACATGACTTTTTCTTTAGTTATGCCTCCGCTGTGGAGATCAACTCTGATTTTTCGGGATCAGAATCTCTGTCATGTCAGAATTCAATTGATATCTACTTGTGATTATGGATTGCTGGGGAAAAAATATAACAACTCTATGCAGTCACCTACAGCTACTAATACAATTCTGCTGGCTTGGGGAAAACAGATGGCTTCGCATGGAGTCAATGTGCAGCCAGGAAACCACCATGAGCAGAACTCAGGTGTTTTTTGGAAGAATCAAGACGGTCACAAGCTGGAGTGCTTGACCTGTGAGAAGAGGCTTGCTCAGCCTGGTGAAAAGGAGATGTCAGGAGGATCTAATAGCAGCTTTCCAGTTTTTACAGGAAGGTCATCGATAAGACAGAGATACAGTCTTCACAGTGGTGCACGGTGGAAACACATGAGACAGCAGGGATAGGTTGAAACAAGAGAAGTTCAGATGAGGTATAAGGAAGAACTCTTCCATGCTAAGAACAGTAAAGCAGGGGAGCAGATTGCCCAGCAAGGTTGTGCAGCCTCCTCCTGGAGGTTTTCAAGAACAGGCTGGATAAAGCCCTGAGCAACTCCACCTGACTTTGTAGCTAATCCTGCTTTAAGCAGATTAGTCTAGATGACCTGCAGAGGGCTTATCTGACCTGCATTTTCCTATGATCCTATGACCCTATTAATCAGGGTTCCTGGTTACCTTCTATCTGAGAAGGCTTGGCCTGTAACTCATTTTAGCATCACGCTCTTTGGTCCTTCTCCCTTCTTCCTCTCAAATTACCCTCCCTGCTCTAGGGAAGCACTTCAAGGACAGAAGTGTACCTGGCTATGAACTTTAAGACCATCCATCACTGCACAATGGAGGCTTCTACAGTTTCATTTAAGCAGTAGCTACATCCCCACTGTAGTTTATCAGTGACCTCAAACCACACTGATTCCTTGCTGTAGTGATTTCAGGACCAGCCCTGAAGCAACATATAGGCTTGTACACCAAGACATCAGGACACATGCAAATACACACTGAACATATGCCTGGGCCCTGCTCTTCTGTGCTTGGCAGAGTTGCCTTTAGGTATCCTACCATCCCTTGTGGAGAGGGATATGACCACAGACCGTGAGGTTCAAGGCCCTTCTACAAGAGCCCCTGTATCAGTTGTGGGGATTTCTGTGGAGGCTGAATTCAGATATGATGAAATTTGCAGTGATTTAAAAATCTTATCTGAGCATTCCATATAAGTTCCATGAGTATAAGGCTCTCTGCTCTTCTTACGTACTTGGGGGTTTTTTTGGTGCTTATCTGTCACATTTAGGAAAACAGAGAGAAACTACGGGGAAGTGTGAGAATCCCAAAAACCATCTGAGTGTAGTGAACAAATGTGTCAGGGAACTGCAGGAGAACATCACACCAAGTTTGTCATCAGCTCCCCACATTCAAATAAATCCAGTTCAACTGGGTATCCAGGGGTCTCCATCACCTTTCTGGGAATCTGGATCCATTCAGCAACTTCTGTCAGCACCCTTCAGAACTGCATCTAGAGCTGGAGAAGACCCTGCCAAATGAAATAAAAATCTAAAAGCTACCTTATCATTCTGGAATTTATTCAAACTGGGCTTCTTTGTGGTTGAAATGCCAGACTAAATCTCTTGGTGAAAGGCTGCTTCTGTATCCAGGAGACCTAAATGCCACTGGGGTTTCTGAGTGAAGATTTTTATCCACCACTGATGGCCATCTGGAATTTCATTATGCTGCTGACCACAGCCTTTAGAAAGGCAATGCATCTCCACAGGTCCACTTCTGCTACTGTCCATTGGTAACTGCAGGAACCCATTATTGATAGACGGTGCAGAATACATAGCTGAATTGTTCTGATTCTGTCCAATACAGAAGAATGTTCTCCATATATGCAAGTTAATTTACAATGTAGGCACAGGAGTGACTAGTTGGTGTTGAACTTAGAGAACAGTATTATGCTATCTCTCAACTTGCAAAAAGACTATTTTCTTCTAATATACACAGACTGATTAAAACAGTTGTTAGCAGATTTACAGTTTTCTATACTTCATAAAGAAAAGAACAAAATAAAAAGATGTCAGGAGGACAAACTGGAGATCTGGAGATATAGACAAGTATTATGTTACCTTTCTAGGGGAGTCCCAGCACTTACTTTCTTAAACAGCGGTTAAAATGTCTCTCTCAAACAATTTCCTTATAAATGCACATACTCCAAAGGTCAAGCCAGAGCCATTGTGAAATATAGGCTTTAGCAGAAGCATAAAACTCCTGTCTGACACAGAGTTGGTAGCAATTGAAAAAGCAAAGACTGGGAGGGTTAAAGGCTAATTACTAGAAGAAATCTGGCCTGCTGGCCTAAGGTTTTTGAGTGGGAGCACAGTCAAATGGGAGTTGTGGGATTAATTGGGTGAAAGACACTGTCACCTTGACATTCATGAAAGTACTTGGGAAGAGCACTGTTTGCTGATGTACTGCAGACAGTTCATTTGAACCATGGAGGTATAATATCTCTTTTCCACAAAGACTTTGCCTGCTTTTTAATTGGTGTCAAATATAAAAATTAAAATCTCCAATGTGAGAAGCCCTTGCACATATTTTCTGAAGTTTGTAAATGTCTCTTCCTGTTCCCACCATAACAATGAAAAGTAAATGTATATCCCAAGGACAAAATTTTCAAGTCCTTGGCTTAACAAAATGAAGAGAGAACTTGCAAGCTCTAAGTCCCTTTGGAGCTCTTTGTGCTAGTGGGAACATAATGAGCAGTTCTTTGTGCTTCTTATAAATAACTCCAACATCCACCGATCAGCAGCATGACCTCAAGCCAGGCAATTCTGCTCTCCACTTTACCCAGTAATTGTGATACCATGCAATATGTATCTTATGGTCAAGGATGAGAGTGCTCTGGCTGCAGGGGAATCAGGTAGAGTCCTATGCATAATAAATACTGATTGCTGCAAAATTTCACTGCAGTTATATTGTATCAATGCACAAAATTGTCCTTTCCTTCTTCTCCATCATTTACTCAGTATAATTCTTCTGCCCTGTGGCATAAGACATCTGTTCATAAGAGTTTACACTTTCCTCCTCCTTTTTTTTGCAGTCAAGAGGTCAAAAATAGTTCCTGAGCAATTTGTATTCAGCCTTCAGTGTACTTTTGATGCACTGTATAGGAGATGCTTGGGCAGTTTTATGAACTGGAAGTATAAATTAGCACAGCTGACCCTTCCTTATTAATGTTTCAAAAGACCTCAAATCTCCTAATAAAGGACAGTCAGTAGAGTGCAGGTCTCTCTCATTGATCAGCTTGTCATTTTTTCACCTCAGCATCACAGTGTAGTAGAAAATAAAGGTGATTTCAAGAGAAATTCCCCAGCTCACAAATCTGCCTCCTGCCCAGCATGCAAGTCTCACTGCTGTGCAGCAGCATGATAAGCATGATAGCCTGGTAAATCTTCAGTCAAGAGAGCACAGATCCACTTCATAAGACTGCACCAGGTTTCTGTGTAATATGATAACCCAGAAATTCCAGCAGAATCACAACAAACAAAAAAATTTACACAACTGGAAATTTAGTTTGGTCAAGCATTATGGAAGGACTGGTTGACACAGCCTCCCCAAAACTGGCCACAGCAGTTCCCTGACTCTAAAATGGAAGAAATCATGGCCCAGTCTGCTTTTCAAGCTACTTAAAGACATAAAGATAAAAAGTGCCTTAGAAGAGATAATCATCCTCCAAATGCTTAATTGAGTTATGATTCTAGTGAAAGGGACTGGTCATTTTTATGAAAGCTATCATTACCTTGCAGTGTTCACATCTGTTAAACCTGCAGTATTAAATACTCACTCTGTTGAAGCTAATCAGTGTTTCACTGCCGACGGATGTGAGACCAGGATTCCAGGCACAGAATATCAATGGCAAGTTATGTGGCTGGATAAGCGAGACATAGCCAAAGACCCTTTCTCTTGAATTCAGAAGGGAATATGCATCCAGTATTGCATTTTAGCGAAAGCAAGTGCCTAAGGGAGCCTTTCAAACAAGGTGACTTTCACCTTAACAGAAGAAAGGAAGAAGCAAAACCATAACCAAGTAAGAATCTTTCTGTCAATTCAAAATATTCAGGAAGTGAAACATGTCCAGTTTTTGCTGCTCTAAGAGTGTTTTCACTGTTTCCCACGTAGAGGAAACCAGCAAGTTTAAAATAGGAATGAATTCTCAGATTGTCAATTGATGTGGAAGTTTAGGGTTGCAGTTCAAGTCCAAAGAAATGCTTTCTTGGGCCGGATAGTCACCCCCATGAAAAGTCCTACTCAGCCTCAACCTGCAGATCTAACTTACTATAGCAGCTCTATTGAAAGTGGGCTGTCACAAGGTGACAAGACAAAGCAAGAGTGAGCTTTGATGCACCAAAAATCAAGGATGTACAAAAGCCAGCACCAGAAATCAGGGATCGATAAAAGCCACTTAGGCTAAAAGATAATGGTATAACAACAAAAGGATGCAAATTGTGCACAGGTATATTTAGTTAGAAAGCAGAAGCAAGTTTCTGCCATGAAAGGAGTAAGTTTGTTTAACAGCTTCCTAATTATGAAAAATGGGAATAAACTTAAGATGGATCTTGATCAAGATATAAATGGGATCAGGGACAGCTTCAGGTACACACAGAGTATGCAGCTGCTAGTGCGGGTACTAGAGTGATTAGAGCAGCAAAAAAAAATGGAGTCGATTCCCCAGACATCTCTATTTCAGAGTGGATTAGGGAGCCAAGCCTATGCATACCTTCCATCCTTGCTACAAAACAGCCTCATTCCATCAACTTGTTGCATTGCCTCTATGACCCCACGCTGTCCCCACTGCCAGGGTGAGAGGTGGTGTGCTGATGCTGCTTCACCATGAAGGAAGCAGAGTTGGACCATGGGCTGGAGGTATTCCCACAGCCATGGGCCTTGATCTTGAACATGGTATTGAGTAGACATGGTGCCAGCTAGCAGTGCTGGAGGTCAAGTTTAGGGAGAGGGCACATGCCATCTGTGTCCTAAGTGCTCAGGAACAGTGGTGTTGCAGAGCAACTATCAAAGTAAAAGCTGCCTACACTAATGAGAAACGGGGACTGCCTGTGGTGGTCTCCAGTTTTGTATTTGGTTTTCAGTCCACATTCCTGACTTCAGTCCTCATCAAGTCAGTTCTGCCCCAGCCTTTTGCATTATGAAAACTGATTTACATATCCAAACAAATGGCCCTCTAAGGGGGAATTCAGGCTGACAAAACATAACTCATGCTCGTCCTTTTTAGAGCTATCTTTGCATTGAAGAAAAGATTAACAAACAAAACCGAGGAGATAAAGGAAGAAATGTCATGGAACCACTGGGATTTTTGAGAAACTATTCAAGCATCCATGTACATTCATGAAGATGGGGTTGGAGGGAGGGAGATTTCCCAGTTGACACGTTTCTCCACTTGTGAACATGCTGAAAGATCACTCATATGTTTTCAATGAAGTCACTGACAGTCAAGAATGCTGGAGGCAACAGCTGTCGGAGATTGATTTACCCCAAGGCTATTTAATCTCTCAGCCTCTCATAAGGATGCTTGCTAGGGGGAAGGTAAAGAAGCACAACTAAAAATTGTATTGCTTTCAGCAGCTGTTGTTATTCCTGAAAGCCAAGAATGGGTCAAAAAAATGTGATGAAAGTCTTGGATTGTTATCAGCTATAGGGGTGGCCGAAGCTTACTGCTTCCTTTGGGAGTAGAGTTTCCTTTGTGGAATGAAATACAGTAAAATTACTAACTCCAAGAGGGCTTAGTTGCCTGGGAGTTACCGTGAAGTGTATATGCGCCTTGGAATTTCCAGAATTATAAGTATATTATGTCAGTCTGGAGTGATACAGGTTGTGAAAGGCGGCCCTTGTGTTCAGTAACAGGAGCTGGGACAATCAGGCAGCAAGAAAAGATAACATAAAACATTCATTAAAATGGTGGAAAAAAATGACTGAAAAGCAGACTGCAGCTGCTGTACATGTCAGTTACTATTTCAGAATGGTCTCTCTCTGTGAAACTCTGGATTCTTATTAAATCACTTTGCCCAATCATCCATTAGACCCCTACACTGTAAGACATTTGCCTGCCTAGTTGAAAACACAACACGTGCATCTCCCAGCAGAGCGTCTTTTTGTAACCATGCATTTTCCACAGTTTGCTAGCAGAACTTTTGAGAAAGAAAAATTAACATGGACTGCATTTTCAACGGGGAAGGAAATAGATTAACATATTTTGTTCACCGGGGTCTTGATTGCTGTGAATACGTAGGATACCTTGTGGCTTCTCAGAGTGCATCGTTGACCCGAAAACTTATGTCTGTTCCCTGCAGCAATGCAAGCTGTTTGAGACAGTGCTCCATCCTGGGCATTAGCTGTCTAAGGCCTGACACCTCATTCATCCCTTCCAAATCCTTCCAGCGGATCACTCAGGATGTATCTACACTAGGGTTTTAGTTTGGATTAAGAATACACTTTTGAAGCAAATCTCCTATTATCCCCACTTACTGTGCTTTGGTTCCCATCATGAATCTGTCTTGGAGACCATGAGCCAGTTTCCTGTCAGATGAAAATGAAATGGAAATCGTGCTTTAGGAGCTTACCTCATTGCACTGCACCACAAAGGGCTCTGCAAGACCAGATTAGAGCTAGTTCAGAATAGAATAACCCTGAAATGTGAATAGTATGGACATTAGGTCCTTAGTACTAGCTGTTGCATTATGCAGATTCACTCCTACAGGTCCACAAACCTTATTGATAGCCACATAGCCATATAAATGCACGAGTTAATTAAAAGCCGCTTCATAAAGAAGAAAAAGAAGAAAAAAAAAAGAAGAAAAAGAGAAGAAGATGAAAATAAAAAGCTATGAAAACCAGCAGGTAGTGGAAGAATGGATCTATGGATCTGAAAGTCACAGTTATCCTGAAAATTACTATGACCAGAGGAGGATGAGTATTGTTCATGCCATTGCTGTCTCTTAATATTAGAAGAGTTCTCAGGAACAACACACAAGGCAGCAAAGACAGAATTCAAAAATGGCAACCTTTGGTTAGCATGGACCTAAAATTGCTTTAAGTATTCTTCAGATGCTGAAAAAATGGCAAAGCCATAGAAAAGATCATAATACTGAAAAACAGGTAGTGTGTTATTGAAGAGTATCTACATATGATTTGCTCCTATGACAGCAGTTAATCATACAGTGTATGTAGCCACACCACTCTAGCACAGGACTGTATAGAAACGGCTCATCCCAGGGCCTTGGGGTTATTACTTAGTCCTGTGAACTTGATGCATAACTGTGGTTTATCCAACCTATTCCAAACTTTTGGCTCTGAGAAAACTAGTAAAGGACCATTTTTGGTGAGTGGTTTGGGACTACAGGGAAGAAATAATCAAATTACTGAAAATTCCTGTCCCACAAGTACTTAAAAGAACAGAAAAGTAATTTTTCTTGTGGCTTTTCAGCCGTTCTCCCTCTGGGTCTAAGTGGAAATGGGAAAAAGGAGAAATGCAGAAATTAAGAAAAAATAATTTTGGACTGTGTCCAAAAGAATCCAATAACAGTTTTTCTGCTGATTACACCAAACATTGGATCAGGCAGTTTTGGTACAGTAGTCTTCAGAACTTTTGATAGCTTCACAGTGGTCTGACTAGAGAGATATCCAATTTCCTTTTTTATCCACTTGCCACCAAGCTGACAAGCATTTTACGCTGGTGATGGAATATCCAAGTCCTGTAGCATGATGGCCTTCCCAAACAAAAAGCGTTATGCAAAAATTTTTTACTTTTCTAATCGCAATCTTAAAAAAACCCTGAAACATCAAAGCTTTTGAGATAGAGACTAGATGGTAACAGTACTCTATGGAGAACATGAATAATGAAAATATTTGACACTTGCATGATTTCTACCCTATGGCACTCTAACAACATATGCTTGTACTTATCAAAACTTCCACCAAAGTGCAACCACTTCTGGTCCATGGATAACCCTTGTCCCCAGAGGACCACCGGCACACATGTCTGTGCTCTTTGCAGTAATGTTAGGCACAAAGCAAGGCTTGCAAGGACCTGACCAAAGCTCCTGCTAATCTCAGTAGCTGTAGATCACAACCTTTTCATCGGGCTGTTCCCCAACAACTGAAAGATAAGGGATTTGTTCAATTCCAGCTCCAATGTTTATAGAAGTATGATCTAGCCAAAATCAAACCTTGCAGGTCTTCAGGATAGTTTTCTTTTCCCTGTATATTTGAACATATCTTTCAGCATCTTCTCTTCCAGACACCTGAAGAGGCCCTGATGCATGCAGCTGGTTCCCCTGTCATCTTGCAATAGCAAGAAAGTGGTTATGTTTTTTCAGCCACCAGACAAATAAACCTCTACACTTTACTTGAAAACAGTTTTTCCTTTTTTTTTTTTTTAAACCCAAATTTGTCATTTCTGTTTGTTCAGGGAGGCATTTATATTCCTCCGCAGATACACCCTAGAAATGCTCTGCAACATTAAGTATTCACAGACAAACTTTGCTTCAGGAAAGCTTTAGTGTTGACAGATAATGAAGTACCAGCACCGCCACTGAAGGTATGAAGATGCTGTCGTCTAAGCTTGTTCCATAACACAATCCGAGTTCATATTCACCTCACATATATGCTGTTTCAAAAGAAGTCTGCTCAAGCAGAGTAACCAGAGGAGGAAAGCAGAAGCTCTCACACTCCCTCAGCCTGGAGCCAGCTTTGCCAGTGCACCCTGGGAACAGCCTGGGTACAGCCATGGCTATCCTGGCTGAGTTCTTCATTCCCACATCATGTCAGTCTTTGCAAGCAGCATCACATGTTCAATACAGGACAGAGAAGTCGACTGGCATCTTTCCTACAAGGGCTCACTATAAAGGGAAGGAAGTCAGTGTAGGAGCTGTAGGCAGCAGAGCCACTGGTCTCTTGCTGCTGCTGTAATGACACATGTAGTTCATGTCAAAGAGCATAGTCCCAATGACTGAGTAGCAGATGTAGACTTAGCAAAGGACCCATTTGTATTATGAAATATTTTAGTGTGTTTGTTCTCTAGTAAGTTATAGTAATAGCTGATGCCATTATAAATGTGTGAGTTCAACATTTTACAAATCAGATAGATAAAGAACATACTTCTCAGCCCTATCCGTTTCTTTCCTTAGACCTGTTTCATAAAGGTTGGTTCTATAATACAACTGCCTCAATCAATGTTAGAGCATGTAGAAAAATATAACTCAATTTCATGCAGAGACTCAGGATCAAGACGTAATCTGGCAGGTCTCTGGTCATTTTAAAACCTTCCCATATACAAACACCCTCCTACTGTAGATGGAAATCTTGGGACCAAGAGACAGTTGCTTCTGTCATGTTCTTAGGTGTGAAAATCAGTAGGGGAATGTGAAAGGCTTAGAACATACCATCCCAGAGCAATAAGTCTCAACTTGTAAAGGAGACTCTAGTTAGGCAATGACAAATTCCTTCCTCTCATTAGAGACAAGTTCCTCAGTATCAGGAGCCTTCCCTGGAATTTGTCTTTGAGCTCCAAGGTCATTCTAATGATGGAAAAAAGATCTTGATGGTCTAAAGCAAAAGCCTGTGAAGCGACTTTCTCAGACCCCACAAGCCGCATGTGAAGGAATGAGCATCAGCCTGTCTGGAGACCTTGCGAAGCTGTGAGTCGTGTTCCTGCAGTGCATGGAAAGGTCAGCTCCTGGGGCAAAGCACAGAGAAGCAGATAAGAAATCACCCACATCAGCTGCTGTTTGAAAATCGGTATCGGTGCAGAACAGTGTTTTTCACATAACAGGCCAAAAAGAAAGGAGAAACTTTTTTGGCTCTTTCCAGTGGTAAGGATACATTGGGTGATGGCAGAAAGTGAGGAAGTGGATGCAGTTCCCAGCCTCTGTGGTACAGCACCTTCCTGCAGTCTCTAAGGGACCGCAAGATAAACATGCCAAATGAGGAAAAATACAGAAAGTACAAAATTTTGTACAAAATACAAAATAAACATTTTGATTCACCCAACCTTGTCGCTCACGAATGAGAGGAACTTGGAAACTCAAAGAATAACACTAAAAATGGCTTTCATCAATCTGTCTGTCCCTCTGCATCCAGAGACAATAAGCAACTCAGAGCCATCAGGTACAATTGTGACAAAAAGCAATGAAAAGGATGGGAGGGAGGATTAGTCTTGGTCTTGAAGTAGAACATCATCTCTACAGGAAAAGATTAAAATAATCAAGGATTCATAGGCAACATTGTTGAAGAGACTCTTGGAAACTTAAAAAGTTATATCCTCAAGGCCAAGGAATACAATTCAGCCGAATTCAGGAAAATTGTGTTTACTTCTTTGCATGTAAGTGCCTAATTAATTGCCTATTACAAAACTTTACACTTGCTTCTAACACAAGAAGGTTTTGCTTTCCATTATAAATGGCTGAATATCAAACTAGGCAACCTGAACATTTCAGGGCAAATTCTGAAATGTTCCCCTTGTCTCCTGGGATGTCTTGGTCATAAGGGGAAAATCCCAAATCTCCCAACTTCCATATTAGCAGATCTCTTTTTACTGAGTGAAGCATTTTGCTGATGAAAACAAAAAGCCACATTAAATGTATGTATAAGCAGAAAGTGGAAACTTAAACAGGTGCATGTTCATTTATACAGTGTTACCTTCTTACAGTCAGCTCTAGTCCCAAGCTGACAGCAATGCCCTTTAAAAACAATCGATCAGATTGCTGTGTGAAGTTAGATGTGGAGATTTTCCTCCAAAATACTTCTTCATAAAAAAAATGTCTTGAAGGAGAGATGAGTTACAAAAGTGTGTGCTTGTGAGTATGTGTGTCTGCACACGTGATTTCAGACTTGAGGAAGGGGAGGAATGCTCTGTCACACGGGGGAATTTCCGTGTCCCAGATTATTGCAAATGGGGTGAAAAATGATAAAAATTAGTATGATGCCTGGTCCTATTTCTCAATTCCTCATGGAGCCTGGAGGCACAAACTATTCAGCAGCTGGGCTGGGAAAGAAAATTCCCCTTCCATAAAACATTATAGCACAGTTGAGCACATTTACAGTTGCACAAAACTTTTCATGGCATCAGCTATTTTCTTTTGGGAAAGACAAAATACTTGAAAGCACAGCCCTGTTCTGCTGCTGCAATTTTCTAAAGAAATTTTCTCTTTCGCCTGAAAGAATAGCCAGTCATGAATATGCATGCGTATGCAGGCACTGGGCAAGCCAGGAGAATGGAGTGCCTTTCCCAGGGAGTCTGCCTGCAGGATGTCCTGGAGGGGCTGGCCACTTCCAGTGCCCATCATTTTAGCCTCCCACTGGGTCTCGGCACAAACGAATGGCCTGTTGGAGGTGATCTGAACAAATGTACCTAAGCACAGTTCAGGAGTGTGTTGCCCTAAAGAATCAATTTTAACACTGTTTTAAATTTCTCCTTACCCTCTGTCAGGAATATCACAATGAGACAGGTGGATAAAAAGAGGAAAAATGCAGGAAGCTTTTTGTGTTTTAATATCTGGAGACCAGAAGCAAGGGCTGGTTTGTTTGATTGCTGTCATTTCTTTGTCACCTCTGAAATTATGTTATCTATGTTGGATGTGGTAAAGAAACACATTTATTCGTGTTTCACATTTCCTTATCTTGAGTTCAGCATGATTTCAGAGTTGCTGGATAACAAGAAGGCAGTCCTCTTCCAGGCCTGTATTGACTCTACAAGCAGGAGGACTGTAAATGCTTCAGCTCCTTGCATGTTCTCCAGAGAATCAAAAGAATAATCAAGAACATTGTGTGAGTCAGGAAAAAGCAGGTATCATGGGGGTCAGAAGCATCTTTCCAAGATGATGTTAACTCTGGGGGGTCTCTAGTATGCACCATCTTAGGAAGCATACCTGAAAATTGGGGGCTCACAGGGCGTTGGTCATGTTTTGTCTCATTTTAATGAGGCTTGGGTTGGGAGTCACTAGTTTATAGGATTTGTCTTTCTACCATAGTATCATCCCAGCTCAAAAACATTGATTTGTGAAGCCACAACATATGACCCTGAAGCTATGAGCGGTTTATAAGTTTTAGGTTGGTGAATTGGTGAGAAGGAGAGATTTCCAATGATTTTTTTTACACAGGACCTGATTTTGGTTGCACAGCTCAAGACATTCATTTCTAGAGTGCCAATAAAAATTGCAGGTGCTCAGCATTTCTAGAAAATAGGTTCCCATATGTCCCATCATGTTCTCTCAAATTTTAGAAGCTGCTTTTCAGCCTACATTTTTAGAACAGCTCCTTGAACTGGCCTCCACTTTCTACCATCAACATCTTAACCCTTGTTCTATCTTATCAACAAAGTTGTTTGTGTAGAAATAAACACCAGAGACCATGTTCTGAGATTTCTAGCCCTAAAGTGACCCAATCCATTGACTTAGTTGGTCAAAGGAAATTTTATCTGCATCTGCAAATGAACAAGAAAACAGATATCTCTTCCCTAGCCTACAAGATTTACCAGATGTGGGATGGGACATTACAAGTCTGTCCAGTTCTGTTTTTTTATATTCTGCATGTTTTTTTCTCAAAGTGGAATGCACACAATCAGAAAAAGTGCAGCTATCGTCCTCCCAGGAATAAGTAAACCTGAGATACCAGGAAAATACTTCACCTTATTTTCTTCAGAAGGAATGCTTCAATATACTGCCTGATAGATATCATCTTCCTGTCTGAAACCAACTGTCATGTCCATTACCAGTAGCTGCGTGGGTAGAGAAAAGTATTGGGAAAGTCAGAAGGTTAAAAACGCAGCAAAAGAGAGAACTTAGCCTGCTTGACAAGTTGGGCAAGTGACCACTTGTAGAACTTTGTCTGCCCTTGAGAAAAGACAAGCTCTATCTAGAAGTGAACCCTTTTTGTAAGCACAAGGATCATGCAGAGAGCTTGCCTTTCCTTCTTGCAATGGTGTTAAGAGTTCACCAGTGTCGTACTTTTTTTTTTTTGCTAGGTATAAGATTGTCATTCAATGGACTAAGAGTTTGAAGTGACGGTGTTTGACTTCTCACATGTTGTGTGACTTTCAATATGCCAACACTTCAATTCCCCCTTCTTAGTCTTTGGTATAATACACTGAAATGTTTAGATGGCTACTCTGGCCCTTGGAAGATGTTTAGGTTGTTGAATTAACCTGGCTTTCAGCAGTGTAGATCTGCTGAAGATACATAATTCTTTGACAGTGTGCAGGGAAGAGAATGAAGATGTCAGACTCAAGGCCAAGATCTACCAATTCAAACTCTTTGTTCAAGATATCTCTTTTCTGTCTTTCTTTTTTTTTTTAATTTTTGTTCAGTTGCAAAGAACATTGTAGCTATATAGTTACTACTCAGATCTCAGAGCTTACCAGATCCATTTCCAAGAGCCTGTCATGTCTGAACGCAAGTGGGACCCTGTCCTTTGACAATCTGGCTTTGATTTGAATGTTGTCCAAGCACCTGAATTTAGACTACGTTTTTGAAATGTCTGACCTCCAGCCACAGTATCCTTAGTAATGATCTTCCTCACCAATGTATTTGACTCTATTATTTACACTGAGTTGTAAAATGGATATGTAAGAAAAAGTGAAAAAAATTTGGCATTTCTTCCAAACAAGCAGCTTCAGAGATGCTAAAAGCAGGCTCCACCAGACTAGAAGTGAGTGTTTACAGCGTAAGCATCTACATCTATGTTCATTGCCTAAGCAGCTTTTAGTCACAGAATCACAGAATCACAGAATCACTAAGGTTGGAAAAGACTTGTAAGATCATCAAGTCCAACCATCAGCTAACCCCACCATGCCCATTAAACCATGTCCCACAATGCCTTTTCCACATGTTCCTTGAACACCTCCAGTGATGGTGACTCCACCACCTCCCTGGGCAGCTTATTGCAGTGTCTCACCACTCTCTCAGTAAAGAAATTTTTTCCTAATATCCAGCCTGAACCTCCCCTGGTGCAACTTGAGGCCATTTCCTCTTGTCCTGTCACTAGTCACTTGGGAGAAGAGACCAACACCCACCTCTCTGCAACCTCCTTTCAGGTAATTGTAGAGAGCGATAAGGTCTCCCCTCAGCCTCCTCTTCTGCAGACTGAACAACCCCAGTTCCCTCAGCCGCTCCTCACAAGACTTGTGCTCCAGACCCCTCACCAGCTTCGTCGCCCTTCTCTGGACACGCTCCAGCACCTCAATGTCCTTCTTGTAGTGAGGGGCCCAAAACTGAACACAGTACTCGAGGTGCGGCCTCACCAGGGCCCAGTACAGGGGCACGATCACCTCCCTACTCCTGCTGGCCACACTGTTTGTGATACAGGCCAGGATGCTGTTGGCCTTCTTGGCCACCTGGGCACACTGCTGGCTCATCTTCAGCCGGCTGTCGACCAACACCCCCAGGTCGTTTTCTGCAGGGCAGCTTTCCAGCCACTCGTCCCCAAGCCTGTAGCATTGCATGGGGTTGTTGTGACCCAAGTGCAGGACCCAACACTTGGCCTTGTTGAACCTCGTACAGTTGGCCTGGGCCCATCCATCCAGCCGGTCCAGATCCCTCTGCAGAGCCTTCCTGCTCTTGAGCAGATCAACACTCCCACCCAACTTGGTGTTGTCTGCAAACTTGCTGAGGGAGCACTCGATCCCCTCATCCAGATCATCAATAAATATATTAAACAAGACCAGTCCCAAAACTGAGCCCTGGGGGACTCCGCTTGTGACCGGCCACCAACTGGATTTCACCCCATTCACCAGCCACCCTCTGGGCTTGGCCGTCCAGCCAGTTTTTTACCCAGTGAAGAGTGCACCTGTCTGAGCCACGATTCGCCAACTTCTCCAGGAGAATACTGTGGGAGACAGTGTCGAAGGCTTTACTAAAGTCCAGGTAGACAACATCCACAGCCTTTCCCTCATCCACTGGGTGGGTCACCTGGTCATAGAAGGAGATCAGGTTGGTCAAGCAGGACCTGCCTTTCATGAACCTGTGCTGGCTGGGCCTGATCCCTTGGTTGTCCTGCACATACAGGACACGTCAGTGGTAAGTTACTCAGTGTAAGTTAGGGTATGCTTTCATAGCACAATACATTCTCACATCTGGTCCAGCGAATCACATCCTAAATACCATTGACTTTATTGTCTAGATCTCCACCGATTTTCAGAGGAGCTTAGACACCTCGCCCACACACATTATGCATTGTAGACACCTAAAATTAGCAGATACAAATCCAACGTTAGGATGTCACTTTCATTAAAACACCAAAGAAAGGACAATTTCTGGATAAATCTTTTGCAATTCTCAAGGGCAAAGCTTTTCATTTGGATTCTTGTTATCAAAAGCTAAAATGTAAATTTCCATCACTCCTTGCACTCAAGTACACTTAACTGAGTCCCAAAACCATTGTATCCCATAATTTTTTCTCTCCTCCTCTACACATTGTTGGTTGCAGCTTTAAGAAGAAAGCTGATCCTTCCCGAAAGAGATATTTTTTAGTACTACAAATTCAGCTGGGATTAACCTAAGTTATTCGGAGTTTCTCAGAGATGCCTATGCAATTGCTGGTTCTCTTTCTTCTCTTCCCTTTTTAAAGAAGTTGGCACTGCTTTATCTCACACACCCACAAGAAGGGAAGCAAGACAAAAAGCTCCCAAACACTGTGATGAGGTCCCCCCTTCAAAGAATACTAATGTCAACATCACGCTTTGATCCTCACAGTGAGCCAGAAATGTTTCAGAAATATCTCTTTATTCAAATATTTAAGAACTTACAGAGATACACACCAGGTGACATAATTTAGAGGTTGTACAACTCAGTTCCATAATAAAACACATTGCTCTCCTTATGCTTAGCTGCACCAGATTTTGCTCTCAGAGCAGAGTCAAAGGACCTTTCACCCAGGTATAGCTCTGGGATAACCCTGCCAAACTCAACAGAATTAAAAGGCTGTGAAGTAGAGTAAATCACAGCCACAGCAACTCATTTAATTTTAGCAGAGCTACTCCAGGTTCCCAGCAGTCTAACTAATCATTTGGCCTTGTTCCACTTTCCCTAAAGACTAAAGCATCCATTCTTTTTTTCTATCAAATCTTAACAGGAGCCTATGTCTCACTTGTCAGAAGATGTTTAACAAACTGAGCATCCTTCAGCAGCTCCTCTGCAGCCCAACCCCAGCTGCAGTGCTAGGCTTTGTCTATGTCCTAACCCTAATCCTAACTCAAGGCTTTGACTGAATCTTAGCCCAAGATCCTCAGCCATGGCCCAGATGGAAAAGTTTTCATGGGCAACTTCTCTGTGGAGTTTACCCCTTCCTTTGGCAGCCTCTTAGCAGACCCACTCCAACTGAAGCTGATTTTTATTCAGGAAGAAACTAAAAGGCATAAGCAAAACAACAGAAAGAGAAAAATGCACCCAAGCCTAAGGTAACCAAAGTAAAACACAGACAAATAGCAGCAAATGTAAGTAGTAGCTGAGAAGGGTAACTCTATGGATAACAGCAGTAAGGCAGTGTCCTAACAGCTGTACTCCATCCACTCCCATATTTTTCAGCCTATTTATCTTTTAATAGGTGACATTCCCTGTCATGACCTTCAAAACTCACAAGTTTATTGCTGTTTGCACAGTGTAGCTTCCATCCTCAAAGGCTATATGCCTGACAGGGGAAGAAATGTCTGTAAATAAGGTTTTCCCTATGTCCCCTTTGGCAGGCAGGCGGCTGCATGTCTTCCATTCTGAAATCTGACAGTTATAAAAACTTGCCAGCTACAGTGATGGAATTTGGGGCCAAAACGGTAGCAATCTAGTTCGGGACACTGAGACACAAGTATGACTGCAAAATCATTTGAGTTGGGGCTGTGCAGCCCGGGGCGCAGGCTCTGCACCGGTTGGGTACAAAGCCTGGGCTCAGGGAAGGGAAGGCAGATTTTGAAGGATTTGGTGCCCTCTAATGGCAAGGATCCTTCTTACCAAAATGTTCTGATGAACGCGCTTTAACCCCCAAACGCTCACCATCATTGCTAACAAGCTCCGTTCAGCTGGCATAGTCTTATTTTCAAGCATGAGTTTAGTTGGCTTGCTTGACTGATAGGACCTCTCTCCCACTGGCTAATTTATATTTCCATTTCTCATCCGGGCTTTGTAGAGGCTGAAGC